>NW_016107638.1:1798585-1830174 GCF_001604975.1 Cebus imitator | reverse complement strand
TCCTTCTACCTTGGGTTCTATGCTGGAACACAGCCCCCCAAAAAGTCAACTTGATAGAATGTTTGATATTAAGCATGCCTTAAAATACTTCAATTTTTAAATAATATTTATGGATGTAAAACGTGCAAGCAGACCCTTGCTTTCTGTAATGTGAATCTAATCTAAATCCAACCATCCAAGGAACATGCTGATGGAGAAAACGCCGTGAGAAGACAGGAGCGCATGCAGGTGGACTCCAGCTGCTGGCCTCCAGAGAAAATAGTGCTGTCAGGGAACAGGGTTTGGATGGAAAACCAGCAGCTGCTGAGGCCAGAACAATGAATGAAAGTTAAAGGAAGGCACAGTCTAGCTGAACATGAAAAGTGCTGGAAGGACGACCACATAACGTGTGAGGCAGTATGTGGATTTCCAGGAGCGGGTTCAACTCTTCATGGTGGGCACCAAGCAAGACATCCAGAAGTCTTAATGTGCATCTTATCTGAAAACATTTAACATGCATCTTCTTTGTGTTGACACTTTTTTCTTTTGTTTTTGAGACAGGGTACTACTCTGTCTCCCAGGCTGGAGTGCAGTGGCGCAATCTTGGCTCACCGCAACCTCCGCCTCCCAGGCTCTAGCAATTCTCCTGCATCAGCCTCCTGAGTAGCTGGGATTACAAGCATAAACCACTGACGCCCAGCTAATTTTTTCTGTATTTTTAGTAGAGACAGGGTTTTGCCATGTTGGCCGGGCTGGTCCTCTACTCCTGACCTCAAATGATCCACCTGCCTTGGCCTCCTAAAGTGCTGGGATTACAGGCGTGAGCCACTGCACCCAGCTGACACTTGCTAATTGCCAGAGATACACCAGAAAACAAGAGTCCTGGTTCATACTCTCACGGAGCTTATCACCCTGGTAGGAATAAATCAGGCAGGTGAAGGTAGCTTATGCTGTGGTAACAAATATCACCTATAAAATAAACGACAAAAGTTTATCTCCCATTCAGGTACATGCTCATCAAAGGAGGAGGTACATCCTCCTTCAGGGAGGGTCAAGAGCGGCTCTGCCACGGAAATGTTGCCAGATACCTCCATTGGAGAAGAAGATGAAACTCTCTTGTTGCTTGTACTGGCGTCCCTGTGAAAGCTGCATGCCACTTTCACATTTATTTTTCCTTCCTTAGAGAAAATTATACGAGAAGTTCTCACAGAGATGGGAAAGAATGAACTATTTCTCCAGTAGATATTAGTGAATGGTGGCAACAGACTGCAGGGAGACAGGCGTTCAACAGGTAGTTATAGGATGACAGATATTGTGAGTGCAACGAAGGAAAAGTTAAAGGGGCCATGAGAAAGTAAACTGGGGACTTAATTTGGTTTGCAGGATGCAGGAAATGCCTCTTTGAGAGGTGATACTTACATTGGGAGGTAAAAGCACATCTGTAAGCGTCTGGGACTTTGCCGTTCTGAGTCTAACCAGCCTCTATTCCTAACTTAGGATAAACGCCCCTCATTCAACCAATATGTGAGCTATGTGCAGATCCTTCAGATGCCCTGCACGGAAGCCTCGGTTTTGATTCCTCCCTGACAGCAAGCGCTGCTTTTCACTTGGCAACAGAGAGCAAGGTAGGTTCTCCAGAACTAATCTCATTCACGGAACGCTAGCCATGCAATCTCAGCTGTTCTTCACAGGAGAGGGCTCTGAGTTTCTTCATGTCACACTAATAGTTTCACTGATTGAAAATCTGCAGCAGACAAGAGTTGGGAGTCCCTGAGATATTGCTGGAGTTAGAGTAATTTATGGAGAGCAGTCTAGCACAACATAAGCTATTTAAAGCTGCATAATATACCCACAAACTCTTATTAAGGGCTGTGGTTTTCAACCCTATGAGAGAGAAACCAGTTATCATTATGCATCACCATGAAAGAAGATTAAAATTAAATCAATTTGTTTATCTCTGGGTTCTCTGCCCAATTAACATTTCAGAAAGAGAAACATTTGGTCCAGATAAGAAATCCACCCTCATCCAAATTGAGATATTAAAAATATAAATCTCAGGAGGTTCTCAGAAATAAATTTAATTATCAAAAGGGCAGAAGACCAGTTAGGACGCAGCTTATGAATTGTTGGTGCTGTGAGTTACAGCCAGGCTCTTTGGACACTATTCGTTTGAACTGAAGGAAGGTGAAAAGTTTCTATGCAAATTAATTCAAATGATATGTGGATTTATCTCCAGAAATAGAAATGCCACTTTATTTTCATGACTGATGTATTTTTGAAAAATCTTCTTGAGAAATATTTTACGGTGAAACGCTGAAATCTTATATAGAATATACTATGTATTTATTAATTAATTCATAAAATTCATGAAGGACTTGGGCTTCAGCTAAACAAGGGATTTTCCAAAATCCAGGTATCTGAGTGTGGATAATCCATCTCCACTGATGTTCATCATTTCACCAGGACCAGGTCCTATTTGGGTTCATGTGCTTGAGAAGTGGCAATGGATGTGCCAATTCTTCTACAGTAGATAGCAATGGACTGGGGTCACACTCTGTTCTTAGTGAAGAGGGGAATGCAGCTGCAGGCCCAGTTACCCAGCTCGAAGACCACTCCCTCCTAGCAAGCACTTTTCCTTCACATCAGGCTATTAAATCATTTACAGGTAGATAGCCTGTCAACAGAGAACAGATGAAATCAGGGGGCTGCAAACAAGCACCCAGTCCCTGTACGGATTCTGGAACCTCATAGAAGAGTATAAATATCTCTACTGTTGCAGAAGGAAGATCCAGATTCCAGATTCAGAGATCTGGCATTTTCCAGCTCTTTCTCCCCTGATCATGATGTCTCAGAACCTCAATTTTCTAAGATGGGAAATAATAAGAACTTGCTTAGCCCAAACAACAGGATGATCATGAAGATCAACTAAGACTCTTTGTGTGCAAGAACTTAACCACGGCACCCCCTGCCACTCCCCAAGTCACCCCTGCCCCTATGTATGTTAAAGAGCCCTTGCTCATGCTATTCCTGGGTGTAGACTATCCTTCAACCTTTGGTCCACCCGGCTAACCCCATGCTTCCTTTAGGACTCAGTTTATAGAAAGTCCTCTTGGAAAGACTTCTCTGATTACCCCTCTTTGACCAAATCAGATACGCATCCCCTGTACTCCAGCAGTGCTCTGTTGATAATTCTATGATGCCACCTACCACCTTGTGTTGTGATTGATATAATTAAGGCTTAATTTATCACAGGAAACAGGAAGTGCCTTTATCTGTGTACTTTTCATCAAGATCGCTCTGGACTCGTGTGTGTTACGTGACCAACAAGTATGTTGATAAAATCATCACATTTGCATTCAATTTTTTTTGAAGTGGGGGGTGCTTTGATTCATTCCAAACATACATCTGGAATGCTAAAAGAGGCAACAGAGAATAACTGTAAGATACACCTCTCGTAAGTAATGTTTAAACATATTATTCTGTTCGCTCTCATCCAGTTTTATAAAACCTTCAAGATCTTGTTCAAGGGAAACAGTGACATAAATTTCTGCTTTTTCAGAGGAAGGCATACAGCTTTAGTTTGTTCTTTGATGTATTTTTGATCCTCCATGCTCTTAGTTTTGGGTATGTGTGCACCTGTGTATAGCTGAGGATATAGATGGAAATCTTTTCCCATCCCTCTTTCTTTTATCTCCGTCTTAATCTTTCTAAGAGGGGAGAGTGGGAAGACTTGTTTAGAGACAGCGTTGGCAGCATAAACAGGCACTGTGGTCCATCTAGGAGGGAGGTGACGAGAGAGATGTGTATGTTTCTGGTAGATGTTTCATTTGGAAAAATCTGAAGTGCATAAAGGCTCCTCCCATATTAAATATCAAAGGTCAAACAAAGTTGTCCTTTTAGGATAGATTCAGGACCCTGAGTGAACGACAGCCTGGCTGGAAGAAGACTTGGGATTGTGGGAAAGACAGGAGAGAGGGTTACCCACAGACATTCAACCCACAACAAAATGCCCACCTGAGATGGAATCTTGCATCCAGTGATAATGGTACAAAAATACTGGCTGGGCGTGGTAGCTCACGCCTGTAATCCGAGCACTTTGGGAGGCTGAGGTGGACAGATCATAAGGTCAGGAGTTTGAGACCAGCCTGGCCAACATGGTGAAACCCTGTCTCTACTAAAAGCACAAAAATTAGCCAGGCATGGTGGTGTGTACCTATAATCCCAGCTACTCAGGAGGCTGTGGCAGGAGAATCACTTGAATCTGGGAAGTGAAGGTTGTAGTGAGTCAAGATCATGCCATTGCACTCCTGCCTGGGTGACAAAGCAAAATTCCATCTCAAAAAAACAAAACAAAACAAACAAAAAACTAAGCAATCAATACATTAAGGGATCTATCAGAATGGCCATGAATACTGCCATGGCAATATTGCATTGTGCCAGGTAAATGTTAGACTTGGGACAGCATTCAGTGAAAAAGGAAATATTTCAAAGAGAGAATCAAACTCCTGGCTGATAGGATGCAGCTTCTATTTCTGAAGATGGGCAACAGCTACTTTTAAACACTGAAAATATTTCAGTATAACTAAGTTATACTTAGTTATACTTAGTTATACTTAGTTATACTTAGTTAAAAATGTATAACTAAGACGTTTCAGGGTATTTTCATTCATTAGTCCCAGAGAACCAGGCATGCAACAATTGTGCCCGCACCTGGCTACCTGCCTAGGTAATCACCAAATCTTCCACAGATGAGAAAACTGACACTCCAAGCTGATGACATGCCTAAAGTCTAGGTGCTAATTAGGGGCAGCTCTGGTCTTAGCATCTAAGTCTCCTTGACTTGTCAAATGTATTAAAACAAAACCAGGGATTTTTCTGATGTCATGTGGCATAGTTCCTGCAAAACACATGGCAGAAAGTTTCTGTATGTTCACAAGATCTGACAGAATTAACAGACTAAAAGGAACATGATATGACAACCTGGTGCCTTCTGGCAACGAAGCCACTGAATGATCGGGAACAAGGTCATCTTTTCCTTCCTTTTTAAGTTCTTTGTGGACGAAGAAGCCCACAGTCTCCTTGGACAGTTACCTTGAGCATCTGCTATTTTTGCCACTCAACTTTCTTTACCCTTCTTTCATTAAAGCAATTCACTCGTATTTCTCTACCCAACACGTCCCTCGCCCACTCTCAAGCCTTGTGGATTGTCTGGAAATGACCCTACTCTTAGTTCCAAGTATATTCTTGATGCCTTAAGTCAGGGATTCTCAATGAATTATCTGTGAACTCCTGAGGGAACCCTAAGATATTTTCAAGGGTTCTGCAAAGTCAAAACTATTATCGCCATGAAACCAAGATGTTTCTCCATGTGTCTCAGTGCTTCCATTTGTACTGACGACACAAAGGCAGTGATGGGCACTGCTGTCAGCCTAGCATGACCATGGAAGGTGGCAAAACCCAACCGCGCTAGGAATCGGGGTACCATTAGAGTAGGCAGATGACTAGGTACGAGAAAAGTGGGAAGCCCCCGAGAAAGGGAGGAGGGGAAATACCTATGCAGGAAGGAATGCCCCAAAATGTCCCTTAAGATGCCCAGTAATTCCTCATTCTGTGGTTAAACTGTCAGAATGTGGCTAGCCACATGCTGTTAGGAGGAGAAAAGGGTAAAGGCGAAATTCCTAAGAGACACACAGGTGTAATAAGCACAGATTTCACTGCTCTATGACCGCCTGGGGTGGCGGAAAGGAGCAATGCCACCATCAGGTGGGATTTGTATTGATCAGCAGCCCTGCGCAGGTGCATCAGCTGACAGTAAAGAGTCCCACACACTGGGTGGGAAGTAGGCAGGACAAAGGCAGAGACATGACAGAGAAGCAGGAAACTAGACCTAGACAAAGGCAGGGACTTGAGGAAATAGTTGGACCCAGTAGAAACCACAGGGCAGAACTCTAGGGCTGCTGCATGTTGCTATCTTCTTGCTCTGAAGCATCTGTGGCTCAGTCTTAAGGTTCTGGAATATTCATGGTCAGCTGTGCCTGAATTCCAAAGGGAGGAGGGTATCATGAGGCAGGTGCAAGCCCCTTTCCATCATGCCCTGAGCAAGTTTCTTAGGTTAACTTCAGAAAGCCCTTGGCTGAGAAGTTTTTTAGGTTAACGGTTCAATTGGCTGGGTGACTAAGAATTTTATTTTCGGTTTCAGGCAGGCTACTCTGCCTGATCTTTCAGAGCAAACTGTCTCTTTTAAATAAACTCTGCCATAACTTAACTCCTGTGGCTACCGCTGCCCCCAGCCGGGCCAGCCTGCTCCTTTCTTGGAGAGGAATCTTATTTCCTTAATAAACCTTTTGCTTTACTGATTTGTCTCTTGGCCAAATTCTTTCTCCCAAGAAGACTAAGAACCAAGGAGCCACACTTCCAGTGACAGGTGTTAGTCACTGAAGCACACCTGTAATATGAGGAGTGCCAGTTCCACTTAGGGATGTCCGTGAAGACGCAGTAAACGTTATAACTTTTATTAAATATTTGTCCTTGAATGCACGTCTTTTTACCGGTCTGTGACAAAATGCATATGGCACAATACTGCACACTGAATTCCTATAGCTGTCTTGAAGAAAAGCACTGGCGTGATTGAATTGCAAGCTAAACTAGCTAGTCTTTTCATGGAACACCATTTCCACTTAAAAGAATGACTGAGAAACTATGGTCATTTTGATTAGGTAGTTGACAAACATTTTCTGAAAAATGAACAAACAAAGTGAACTAGTTATGTAAAAAAAATAATAAATTACCAATGATCAAATTACAGGTTGAAGGCAAAAATTAGAATTTTGGAAAACTGGTATCTGCTACTGTGATTTTGAAAGCATCTCAACATAACATGTTAAGCCATTTTTAACCAACTTTTCTGACCCACTGACTGAAACCCCTCTCTTAGCCAAGGTCCTTCTAAAATTAACCTGAGAAACTGGTTCAGACCATTATACCAAGAGGGGAACAGAAATGCCTCATTATACTCTCCTCCCGTGGGTATTCAGGCAGATGACCACCACTGATATTAAAACAGAGACTATAAGACTGACAACTTATAGTTGTGGCAGACTTTGTGGCAACAAGACGACGTGACAGCAGAACTTGAAAGAAATCAAAGTATTTTATCTGCTAATATATTTCTTGACATATTTTGAAATGGCCCTGGAAAGCTGTCTCTGGTGGGGAAAACCACATTCTGTAGAGAGTTCCCTTCCCTTTCCAGGTCTTTTCCTGATGGAAGAGTGAATTACCTAAAAGCCTGGCACCATTTTATGTCTGATCAGAAACATTTATAATCTATTTACCTAAGCCTCCAGGTAGCAGGCTTCATCTGCACAGTAAGAACCTTGATTTCCACAACGCTTTATCTTAACCCAGACAGCCCCTTCTATGTATTCCAGGTCTATAAAGAGTAATTCTTTCAACCAATTTCCAATCAGAAAATCTTTGAATCTGCCTGACCTGGAAACGCCCGCTTCAGGTTGTTCCACCTTTCCAGACATAACCAATGTTCATCTTACAGGTATTGCCTGACATCACGTCTCCCTAAAACGTATAAAACCAGCTTATAGCTGGACTGCCTTGGTGACCAGGCCTCAAGGCCTCCTGGGGTTATGTCACAGGTCATAGTCCTAATATTTAAGCTCTGAATAAATCTCTTCAAATATTTTACAGAATTTGACTCTTTGTCAACAATACTTGCAAGCTTTTCTGATGACATTGGTGCTGACATTTAAAAGAACATGTGACTTTTTGATATTGTAAAATGGAATAGGTCAACATATGGAAGGGCAACATCACTAGTGAATCAATATTTTCCAAATTACCAATTCATGATATTATGCAATCATATGTGGATACAAGAACCATTTAAAATGCAAGACAGACCAGAAGTTCACTGATATGGATTTAGAATCCACATTACTAAAACTAACTTTAAGAAGACACCCATGACAAGTTTTAGTGTAGTATTAAAAAGGAATACATGCAATAATCTGAAAAAGCTATAAAAACATTCTCTTACCAACTGCTTGTATATGTGAGGCTGAATAGTCTACCTATACTTCAATAAAGCAACAGTATTCCTACAGATTGGATGCAAAAGCAGATATGAGAATTTAGCTGGTATCTGCTAAGTCAGACATTAAAGGCATTTACAAAATTGTAAACAGTACCACCTTTCACATTAATTTTCTTTTGGGGGCAAATAGAACTGTTTTTCATTAAATCACATCATTTATGTTACAATTCAATGACTTTACAATTGCTTTTTAAAATAAATGTATAAATATATATATATATATATATATGTATTTTTAATTTTCTCAGTTTTTTTTATGTATATGTATATGTATATATATACATGAAATACCTGAGACTGAGTAATTTATAAAGGAAATAGGTTTTATTTATTTTTTTCCCATTTATTTATTTTATTGCATTTTAGGTTTTGGGGTACATGTGAAGAACATGCAAAATTGTTGCATAGGAACACACATGGCAGTGTGATTTGCTGCCTTCCTCCCCATCACCTACATCTGGCATTTCTCCCCTTGCTATCTCTCCCCAGCTTCCCACCCCCCACCCTCCCTCCCCTATTTCCCCCCAACTGACCCCAGTGTGTAGTGCTCCCCTCCCTGTGTCCATGTGTTCTCATTGTTTAACACCTGCCTATGAGTGAGAACATGCGGTGTTTGATCTTCTGCTCTTCTGTCAGTTTGCTGAGAATGATGGTTTCCAGGTTCATCCATGTCCCTACAAAGGACCCTAACTCATCGTTTTTGATGGCTGCATAATATTCCATGGTGTATATGTGCCACATTTTCCCTATCCAGTCTATCATCGATGGGCATTTGGGTTGGTTCCAGGTCTTTGCTATTGTAAACAGTGCTGCAATGAACATTCGTGTGCACGTGTCCTTATAGTAGAACGATTTGTAATCCTTTGGATATATACCCAGTAATGGGATTGCTGGGTCAAATGGAATTTCTATTTCTAGGTCCTTGAGGAATCGCCCCGCGTAGCTCAGCTGGTGAGCTCCTGGTGCTCAGTTTTTATTTCTAATATGGTACACACCTATAAGTATAACCTATGTGAACAAATGACTTTGCAGAATCTCCAATAGTTTTGAACAGAATAAGGGGAGCCAGGCACCAAAAGGCTTGAGAGCTACCAGTTTAAGGCGCTCAGCAAGTCTCCTGTGTCTCCCGATGTCTGACCACTGTGGGTGGCTTAGGGGTGGACTGCCAGCTGACTAGTGAGCGGTTAAGGAGGAGTTCCAGGGAATTTTAAAAAGGAAAATAGTTTCATTTCTATCCCATTCTGTTCAGGCTTGCATGAGCTGTCTGTTACAGGAGCTCTAAGTGGGGAGATGGCACCTGCTTGGGTGCCAGGGCAGTCTGAGGGTACAGTAGGTACCTGCAAACGCAGAATTCCCGGGGGGGTGGGCGATGTTGCTGAAGCATTGACTCCCATCTCCTTAAAACCACCTTACATTGGGAATTTTTTCAGTTTCCTAAGGCATCCATCCCCTTGGCTATTAAGCCCATTGAAGCATGTTTCTGTCACTTGCTACCAGACACCTAACTTACAGGACAGCCTGGAGGAGATCCCATCACCCCATGGTCCACAATCCACTGCACCAACAAACCCAATTCCCTGTGAGTGGAACTGGAGGAGAGTTATTTCTTGGGAGCAGACATACCCCAGAGTACTAAGAAACCCTTGTTTTATGACACAATCTTCTCGCTGATTGTCTTTTAGGAATTATCTTTTGTTTTATCAACAGCATTACATGTGAATGCATCTGTTGCTTTAAAAAAATTTCAGATTGAACTACGTATTCTCTTTTGTAAGTAGTCCCACTTTCTAACCTGGGGAGGCAGGTCATCTCCTAAGGAGTGTGTCCCCAAAGCAAAACGTTTAAGGTCCTTGAAGCATGTTAAGCAATAGAAACTTCTTATGTTTGGTTCATTATTTTATATTTCATGCTATCTTACTGGCATCTCCAATTCATTATATTTACTAGCACGTTTGAAGAGAACTGGAATTTTTCTGGTTTTATTGTTTGGTTGGTTCAGCGTAAGTGAAAACCACATGGGAACTCAGTTAATGATAGATTTCTATAGTAACTGGTTTCACAGGTCAGGAAGCTAAGACGTCAGTACAAACGGGCACAATCTCCACGCTTAAAGCAGCGACTCTCAAACCCTGGCATCCATAAGAGTCACCTGGGAGGGATTAAATCACAGAAGGTAGAGCCCCATCCTCGACGTTGCAGAGTTAGCAGGTTTGGGGTGGGGCGAGAGAATTTGTACATCTAACACATGCTGCTGGTCCTGGGTCCACACTTTGAGAGCCTCTGCGCTGGCACAGCTTCGTGTCAGATGACATGGTTAGCTGCTGACTGCTAAAGCTGCTGACAGCTACACCTGGGAAGATTTGCAGGAGGTAATGGGGAGAACAGGCACCCTAACCCAATAACCCGATCCATGAGATTTCAAATGGGCTTACACAATGCTAAAGATCTTAGTAGATCAATGTCTCTATCATACCACTGCACTGCAAGTGCAGAAATGCTCAGGGCAAACAGTAACTGAAATAAAATTGAAGGTAAACCTGGATATCTGGGGAGAGTTTTATAACACAGGTTCAAAAAAATGGACAAGAGTTTTCAGGCTGACGTTACGGGACTACTCCTGCCACCAGGCTTAGCAAGTACGGAAGTGCCACCCTCTCCTTGGATTTGATCTGTAATATAAATATTCATTGAGATCCTGTTGTGCACTGGACTCTATATGAAGTGTAAGGTATAGAGAGGCAAAGGAGAATGAAGACATTTCTTCTTTGTATCACACCACAGTATTAAGACATTTTAGCATCAAAGTGATAAACACAATTTTACTTAAGTTTTCAAAACGGAATTTGCAAAAGAGGTAAGCACAAAATAAAAGTACTGCTCAAGGTTACGCAGCATGCCGGTTTATGTAACGCCACGAAAGCTGATCCTGCGGGCTTAATGAAAGGACTCTGCTAAAGGAATGGCCCAATTCTACCCCGCTCTACTGTGAGACGACTGGCCGCTGAGAACTGAGATATGGAAACAAGTTAAATTATTGCCCAGTTGCTGCCACTCTATAAAAGGAGGGAAACTTTAATTTTCCTGTTGGGGATTTGGTAGATGGAAACTCAGACTGAGCCTTTTTAGTTAAAGTGGACACATCTTACTTCAACTCGAAGTCCCTGCAAAGCAGTGGATGTGTGACTTTTGCTGGATGGCAAATAAAGCCAGCTATTTCTTCAATTCTATGGGAAGGGACTGAAAGAAGCCAGGTGATGGAACCAATTTTTGGTAGTTTTCTGTTGGCTGATTAAATCACCCAGAAGTGCCGTAGTGAGGTCAATAGCAGGATGCAAGGTCAAGAGCACATATTCGCAGACCAGCGAAGATGCGCGTGCGCTTGAAGTAACCGAAGACCATCAAGAAGTCACTGAAATAAATGATGGGGTTACCCTCTTACACAGACCAGTGAAGATGTGTGTGCGCTTGAAGTAACCGAAGACCATCTAGAAGTCGCTGAAATAAATGATGGGGTTATCCTCTTACAACTCACAGAACCCAGAGGAGGAGCAGTCTCACGGTTGGTCAGTTCTGTAGCTCAGTAAGGCTCTCCTCTCTGCCACGGGAGCCTGTGGGCTCTGGTTCTCCTCCTGGCCCCAAGATGTCCACCATCATTCCACACATCTCATGGTGTCACAAGAACATCTGCCTTCATGTAGTTTCATTCAAATAGCCTGAGACAAGGATTCAAGTGTAGAAAACTTTTTCAAGAGGTGAATCTGGCCAGGCACGGTGGCTCACGCCTGTAATCCCAGCACTTCGGGAGGCCAAATGGGCAGATCACAAGGTCAGGAGATCGAGACCATCCTGGCTAACATGGTGAAACCCCTTCTCTACTAAAAATACAAAAAGTTAGCTGGGCATGGTGACATGCGCCTGTAGTCCCAGCTATTCAGGAGGCTGAGGCAGGAGAATCGCTTGAAGCTGGGAGGCGGAGGTTGTAGTGAGCTGAGATCACATCACTGTACTCCAGCCTGGGAGACAGAGTGCGACTCCATCTCAAATAAATAAATGAATAAATAAGAGATGATGGTAAAGATGAGAAGTAAAACCTAAAAGGAACCAGAGGTTCGTGACCAAGCAAAATGCCTCAATGGGTCATTGGAGGAACTAGAGGTTTGTGACCAAGCAAAATGCCTCAATGGGTCATTGGAGGAACCAGGGGATCGTGACCAAGCAAAATGCCTCAATGGGTCATTGGAGGAACCAGGGGATCGTGACCAAGCAAAATGCCTCAATGGGTCATTGGAGGTTAATCCCACTGAGACTTCTGGGAGCAAGTGTGAAACTCACACCTGAGAGCTACCCTCGGGCAAATGTCACTGCCATAGGCATCGGAGGGGAGCTGCCACTGGGGATAATGCCAGGGCCATTCTGGGTCCTGGACTGCTGGCTAAAGACAGCACCTAGATTAAGGTGGAGAGGCCGTCGATTCTGGTAGGATCCCATTCCTGCTGTTATTGGTGGTTGTTGTTAGTATTTATTTCTGAAGTATATAATTCTTGTTGTGACTGTATTTTAACATTCATGCTATGAAATAAGAAAACACACCCAGAAGTCACTCAGGTCACATGAAACGACCAATCACTGGCATGAACAACTCTAAGACTGGCTTAGTCTTAGAGACTGACTTAATAAACAATGAGACGCTTCGTAAACGGTGACTCGCCCACTGTGGCTGGGAGATCACCTTCCCCCAGCACAGAGCCAGGGACAGGAAGAACGCAGAAGCCAAGGGTGGCTGTGACGTCACCAAGGAAGGGGGCGGGGCTGATGGGTCAGAAATCAATCACGTTTGTTGTAATTAGAGTACATTAGAGATCATTCTATTCCATTTGAATGTAGCCAAAGGGAGGCTGTCCTCTCCTGTCACCTGATGGACACTGTTGAACAGCAGTTTAATCCCATTCTTCCTGCAGGGTGACCACAAAACCTCTATGAATGCTGGGAGTTATTTGCAGACTGCTCTTTATTATCTAAGAGTTACTTTGAAATTTAAAATGCACCTGGAGATGCAGGGAGAGAAGACACAGACAGAGACGTGGCCGGCATGTGCGCTCCGCGTGCTCATTTCGAAAAAGGGGCATTGCCCAAGCATAAGTGTGTCTTTCTGAATTTAGGGAGCAGCCGATCAGAAGTAAATTGACTCCATACTCTGCTGTTCCCAATGGAAAGGGGAAAAAGTACACACTATCTTAGAGACAGATCATATTTAGGGATTTTTTTTATAGACCATTGTGAATAAGGAAAAGTTATTAAAAAGTAAAAAAAAGCTCCTCCCTGATAACGGTTTTAGGTGGTACAATCCCAGAGGGTAACTGCCTGTTATTGGAAAATGAGGATAAAGGTCGTTTGTTAGACGCAGCGGGTAAAAGCAGCAAGGTGTCCCTGCAATGCCTGCTACCGGCTATCAAGAGGCGACCTGATGGAGAGACATCACCCTGCGGAGACTCAGGATGCCACAGTCTGGCCTCCCAAAGTGCTGGGATTACAGGAGTCAGCCACTGCGTCCGGCCCGAGGGTGTCTCTAAACTGGGGTGCACTAACTCCAGTACCTCTGCTTGCAAATAACGACTCCTTAGATTCTTTTACTTGGATTCTGAGGAAAGCCAATTTAGTGGCCTTCAAGTAATTTCTTTTTTAAATCAGTCTGATAAAAATTAATTTTTTAAATGTTTCTTAGAATGCAGCATCTAGGCTTCATTGAGAACTGTAATTTCAGTGAATGGATGCAATGTAGGTAACGAAGAGCTGGACAGACACATTGAAAAGATGTGACTTAGAATACTACTCACATGCCACAAAAATAAATTCGTCAATAAGTCCACCTGGCTCATCAGCTCCTGGGCTGGACCTGCTACTGTGAGGGCGGTGCTGGGCCTGGCTGCAGAAGAGGAATGAGCAGAGGGCAGTGGAGAGGAAGTCCACAGGGGACTACTCCAGGGAGACCTAAGGCTGAAGCACCTGCTTTTCCAGAGGCCTGAGGGGCCAGACCTGAGAAAAGAGGGAGGCTTGCCATGTCCCTCGCCCAGATAACATTTATCTGCACTTACCATTCAGCCTTACAGCCTCGACGGTGCAGCAGCCAGCAGGCATCTCAGAAGGTGACTGAGGGAGCTCACGGGCCTCACTTGACCTCGCACAGTCAGTAAGTGGGAGAGTAGAATTTGCCCTTAGATCTCCCTGACAACAGAGTCTAGAGTCCAAATTCTCCAGTGAAGGTTTGTAAAATACAACTGTGGATGGTGGTAGTTTGGAGTACGTGACTGTGGGCAGATTTTCTTTGTTCAAATATTCATAGTGACTTTATTTAGCATAGCCTCAACCTAGCTAGCCCATGTGCCCACCAAGAAGGAAATGTACAAACAGCTGACGGCTCAGGCAGGCAATGAAAAATCACACAGCAGTGAAAGATAACAGACTGTCTTACACAGGCAACTACACGGATGAGCCCCAGGATATTCTGTGTCAAAGAAGGTGTTACCCAGAAGAGAGGTTAAAGTATCATTCCATTTATAAGAGACTATAGAAAAAACAAACTGAATCTCTGATGGAAAAAAGAGAGCAATAATTTCCGCTAGCTGGCTAAGGATGGGAACTGATACGAGGAGAGGCAGAGGGGAACTCCATGGGGCCAGGATAATGATCTTTGTCTCAGTGGCGGGAGGGGGGGGGGCTTCCATCTGTTGGAACTCATCAACTGGTACGTTTAAGATTTCTGCATTTCACTGTGTGTAAAGTTGACAATAAGAGGAACGAGCATTAAACTCTGGTTGGTGACAGGCATGCCGAAATCGTTGGGTGGAGTGTATTTATGTTTGCATCTAACTTTGAAATACATCAAAAGTAAGAGGAATTAATAGATGCGAGAAGGATGAACAGATTGAAAGATGTGTGATAAAGCAGATACAGTTTAAATGTTAATTCTAGAGTCTAGGTGATGGGTCTGTGGGTATGAACTGTAAAACTTGGTCAACAGGACTACACATCTGAATTATTTTGTGATAAAATGTTGGGGGAAATATACATGCTCGGGTTTCCTCCATTCTGAATCAGAATCGTTGGGGATATTAAAACCGTAAAACGTAAAAAAGTTAGAGAGCAAAGGCATGCTCTGCACTGGAATTTGAATTTCTTTTTTGACTGGGGTGAAATGATCCCACGTCAGCAAGAGCAGCAACTGTGTGCAGAGCAGAATGCATTTCACAGCGTTTCCGTGTTCATCAAGTTGCTGAGGATGGTTAGGAACACAGGGGTCAGATAGTGTTAATGCCCTTTTGAGCGGGGAGAAAGCTGAAGCTCAGAAAAGAAAAGTGAGGTGTCCACGTTCACACAAGCTCTCAGCATCCAAGGCAAGAGGAGAATCTGAGAATCTAGCCCAGGGCTTTTTCACAGTGTCACAGTGGGTCCCACACATGAGCCATTTGGAAATCTAAGGTTTGCCGTGCCCCTCATTGGTCTCAGGTATCAAATGGCAGGTGATGCAATACAAAGTAGCGTACATGAGAAAGACCTCCAACTAAGGAAGCAGCCAGGTCAAAACGACGGAAGCTGAGGAGCAGCCCGATCGCCAGGGAAAAGGAGACGCTGGTGCCCAGAATCCACCAAGCACTCTGCCCGCTCGCGGAGATGTGGTCAGAGAAACAGTGGCCTCAACGTTGCTTAGGAGGCAGCTCATTTTCTCGTGGCATCTGAGTCTAAGGAGACCCTCTTACCACCTGGAACACATGAAGACGCTTTGCAGGAGAAGAGTGAAATGCAGGCCCTCAATCCCCTGGACCACGTCATGCCGTGAGTCCTGCTCAGCATGGCTGATGGCTCCCGCATTATGATGGCTTCCCAGCTGCTGCTTGCTGAAATAATTGAGTGCCACTTGCTTACACGCCACTGATAGACAACTGTCCCTAAATAACTGAAGATATCCTTGACTGCGATGGTCAAACTGGAATGATTGCCGGGGCCGCCTGGTAAGGTAAACAAACTTGTATCAGAGAGAAAGCAGTGAGCGGTGCTTCTATGTGCCAGGCTGGAAATCCCTGCCTTGTTAAAACCCGTAAATGCTAGAAAGCTCAGACCAACTCTTACCAAGTGACAATGAGGACCTAGTTGACTGATCGGCCTTTTGTTGAAAGACAAAAATTCAGTTTTTCTGGAATGAATTCTGTAGATTTGTGGGGGGTTAATTCAATTATATCCACATATGGATACACCGTAAGTATTTTCCAGGCCAGTCCTCACATGTGGGAGCCATTTCCACCTATGCGTCTCGGTGCACAAGCTCTTTTTCCTCTGCATACATCAGCTGCCGCCACCACAATGCTGCCTCACAAATTGACCCCAATAGTGGGGGTCAAAATGGTACCGATTTTTTCTTCACTGTTGCTTGGGTTGTTTTTTTTACTATGACGTTTTACAATTAATAATTATCTGAATTTGTAATTAAAAGAGATTCACAGAATGAGCTCCATGAAAATGGTGACTGTATTAGGGTTCTCCAGAGAAACAGAACAACACATATATACACACATATATATGTATATTTACATATGTGTATATATGTATATGTGTGTATAAACATATATGTATACATGTGTGTATCTGTTTACATACATATGTGTGTATATGTACACATATATGTGTGTAGGTATATATATACACATATGTAGAATATACATTATACACACACACACACATATATGTTTTTTCAGTTGGCCCTAACTCAGAGGTTAGGGGTACCAACCCCAACTCCCCACAGTCAAGGATCTGTGAATAACTTTTGACCCCCCAAAACTTAACTAACAGTCTACTCTTGATGGGCAGCCTCACCAACCATAAAAACAGCCAATTAACACATATTTTATATGTTATACTTATTGGATACAGTATTCTTACAATAAAGTAAGCTAGAGAAACAGAATGTTAGGAAAATCATTGGAAAGAGAAAACACATCTCCAGCACTTGACTGAATTTATCGACAAGGTACGCTTGCATCGTCTGTTTAAAAGATGAACCGTCTGTCACAATGGTGGCAGCCACAGCTGCAGACCTCAATCCACAGCACACCCCAAGCAATGCGACCTTCTCCTGCAACGTCATAACTCTTCTCCGCTTCTGGGAAGCACTTCCAGCACTGCTAGTGGTACTCTGTATGGGCCCCACGGTGTCACCAAAGGTTTACAGTATTGCACTAAACACAATAAAAAATACTTGAGAACCACTAGAGATGACTTTTTATTGCGATATCCAATTTACCGGAGATGAATTGCCCATGCCAAGATGGTTGGCATCACACGGCGATTTAAGGGGATGCTCAAAACTCTCCAAACCAGCAACTGGAGGTGCCCACAAAATGACTGCAGCACTGCGGTGCATACTGCAGTCAATTTTATGCAGGTACAATATGTATTTCCATGTATATCTTATTGGTTCTGCTTTTCTAGAGAACCCTGAATACGTATAATTACATACATATTTATATATTATATAAATATAAATATTCAACACTGCATCTTTATATTTGTTTACATTTCTTTTGAGCACAAATGGCACTGTGAAGGTCTGCCTGTGTATGCAAAAGTTTTGACAAATGTTGACTTTTTAGATTAGACTTGTATATATTTTTTGGAAGTAAATAATAAAAATTGACTAGTATCTACATATATTATTTGCGTCCATGACAAATCTACCATTCAATTATTGATATTTATAGGCCACAAGGTTCATGTGAAAGTGTTTTCAAATTGTTTCAAATGTTTAAAAAATGTCCACTCTGTTTAAAACAATCTACATAAATGGGCCCATGAAGTTTCAACCTGTGTTGTTCAAACGTCAATTCTGTGTGTGTGTGTGTGTGTGTGTGTGTGTGTGTGTGTAGAGAGAGAATGGTTAATTGTATGTATCAATTTGACTGAGCTAAGGGATACTAAGCTGATAAAACACTATTTCTGGGTGTGTCTGTGAGGGTGTTTTCAGGCTGGAGAGATTAGAATTTGAATCCGTAGACAGAGTAAAGGAGATCATCCTCAACAATTCATTAGCCAATTGGTTGAGGGCCAAAATAGATGAAAAAGGCAGATGAAGGATAAACTTTCTCTCTCTCTCTTCTTGAGGTGGCACATCTGTTTTCTCCTATCTTCGGACATTAAAGCTTTTGGTTCTCAGGTCTTCAGATTCCAGAACGTGGACCAGGGCATTCTCCTTTCCCCTTCCCCAGTCCTCAGGCGTTCAGTCTCAGGCTGACAGTTACATCAGCAGCCAGGCCTTCAGACTCAGAATGAAGGCACCCCAGGCTTCCCCGGGCCCCCAGCTTGCGGGTGGTAGACAGTGGGACTTCTCAACCAACATGATCATATGAGCCAATTTTCATAAGACATGTCCTCTCATATATATATATCCCATCGGTTCTATTTTTCTGGAGAACCCTGAGTAAGTCAAATATATATATATGATTAGGATAGCATGCATATATATATATGATAGTAACACAATTGTAT
The DNA here is from genome assembly GCF_001604975.1 of Cebus imitator. Classification (NCBI taxonomy): domain Eukaryota; kingdom Metazoa; phylum Chordata; class Mammalia; order Primates; family Cebidae; genus Cebus; species Cebus imitator. The sequence goes on along the minus strand of NW_016107638.1, from coordinate 1,811,552 downwards.
ATAGAAGATATATATATGACTGATACTATAATATATATTGAGAATAAAATTATATATATCATATACATACATGTGCGCGTGTGCGCACACACACACACACACACACACACACATGAATGAAGAAATTTCTTATGCAGTAGTATTGGCATATTGGCCCACATACTGTGGAGGCTGTGAAATCCTATGATCTACCACATGTAAGCTGGAGACCCAGGAAAGGTGGTGATATCACGTGAAGGCCTGAGAACTGGGGAGCTGATGGTGTAGTTTCTGGGCTGAGTCTGAAGGTCTGAGAACCACGAATGATGAGGCCAGCAGAGGACTGATGTTCCACCGTCAGCAACTGGTCAGAGTTCATTCAACCTTCTCAATCTCTAGTTCTATTCAGACCTCCAATGGGTTGAAGCATATCCACCCGCTTTGCTGATAATAGATCTCCTCTACTCAGTCCACTGATTCAAGTGCTCATCTCTTCCAGAAAAACCCACACAGACATACCTAGAAATAATGTTTGACCAGCTCTCTGGGCACCCCATGGCCCAGTCACACTAACACATAAAAAAGTAACCATCACAGGGACTTGGTCTTACTGCCATTGAAGGCTCACTATCCAGAACAGCACTTGGCAGTAGGTGTTAAATATTTGTTGAAAGATATAAATTAATGAATGCCTCTTTCATATTAAAAACAACTTTCCAAGGGAAAAATGCTTTTGAACCATGAATGCTGATGCTGTCCTACTGTTTGTCTTTTGTAAAGAGGGAAACATTGAATGTATGGGCAATATTGCCACAAGAGAAAACTGAAGTCTAAATGCAGCCTGCCTTCTTTCACATGTACTTAAAATTTACAGAGATTGTTGTTTTTAGTTAGTGTATTAGTCAGTGTTCTCTAGAGGGACAAAACGAATCAGATATATGTATATATGAAAGGGAGCTTATGAAGGAGAACTGATTCACTAACCAGAGGTGACGTCCCACTTCAGACTGTCTGCAAGCTGAGGAGCAAGGAGACCACTGGTGGCTCAGTCCAAGTCCCAAAGCCTCAAAAGCAGAGAAACCGACAGTGCAGGCTTCAGTCTGAGAAGGCCTGAGAGCCCCTGGCCAACCACTGGTGTGAACCCAACAGCCCAAAAGCCAAAGATCCTGGAGTCTGATGTTCGAGGGCAGGAAGCATCCAACACGGGGGAAAGATGAAGTCCAGAAGACTCATAAATATGCTCCTTCTACTTTCCTCTGCCTTGCTCTAGCTGTGCTGGTAGCTGAAGGGATGGTGCCCACCACGTTAATGGTGGGTCTTCCTCTACCAGTCTCCTGAATCAAATGTCCATGCTGGCAGCGGAATAAATGGTGCCCACCACATTAATAGTGGGTCTTCCTCTACCAGTCTCCTGACTCAAATGTCCATGCTGGTAGCGGAATAAATAGTGCCCACCATATTAACGATGGGTCTTCCTCTACCAGGCGCCTGACTCAAATGTCTGTGCTGGCAGCTGAAGGGATGGTGCCCACCACATTAACTGTGGGTCTTCCTCTCCCAGGCCACTGACTCAAATGTTCATCTCCTCTGACAACATCCAGAAACACCCAGAAACAATACTTTGCATCCTTCAATTCAATCAAGTTGACACGCAATATTAACCATCACAATGAGAGACACATTAGCCTGCATTCTGCCAAAGGGAAAGTCTTCGGTAAAGCTGGGTATGAGTGGTCTATTTGGAAACGTGATCTCAGGTGCAGCAGGGAAAGGACCAGCGAGAGCAGAGGAAGAGTAACGACAACACACATCATCACATTGACCGTCCAGAGAGTCACGTGGTGCTGGACCCAGGGGTCTTCCCAGTAAGTCCTGTGCGATCAGTGCAGAGCTGCCCGCCTGAGGAAGGAACCAAAGGCATGTTTATCTCTTGGCTGCAGCTCCCCAGTTAGCCTAGGTTGTCCCGGGGATCACTTACTCCTTTGGCTTTCTGGGATGCACACCCCTGAACGCCAAGTGGTTTCTTCAAGGTGAAAACAACTTGGATAGAAAATAAGACACACAGCACGTAAGTGAAATGTGAAGCCATTGAACCGCACCTGCACCAGCCTAGCCGAAGCCCGTAAGGACTGGCACCACACCCACACCTGGATTTGACCTGAGCTTGAGAGAACTGGAAATAGTGCCCACAGGAGTCCAACATTAACAGGGTTGTTAAAGAATGTTCCCCACATAAAAGGTTTGAGGAAGGGATGGTGGAATTTATACTCATCTTCATGTAGTAACAAAAGTTTACATCCTTTTGAGTATCATCTTAAAAACCTAGAAATACAAATATGGAGGTCCATTTAAAAGTCACTATTTGTTCTGACCTGTATCCTGTTAGTGGAAATTAGATTGACATAGTTCATCACTGACACTTAGAAATTTCAAATCATTGCCGGGCACGGTGGCTCAAGCCTGTAATCCCAGCACTTTGGGAGGCCGAGGCGGGTGGATCATGAGGTCAAGAGATCGAGACCATCCTGGTCAACATGGTGAAACCCCGTCTCTACTAAAAATACAAAACATTAGCTGGGCATGGTGGTGCGTGCCTGTAATCCCAGCTATTCAGGAGGCTGAGGCAGGAGAATTGCCTGAACCCAGGAGGCGGAGGTTGCGGTGAGCCGAGATCGTGCCATTGCACTCCAGCCTGGGTAACATGAGTGAAACTCTGTCAAAAAAAAAAAAAAAAAAAAATCATGGGCAGGAGTCTGATGTGAAAATCTGCACTTCCAAATCGGCATCAGATAGACAGTGCTGACTGATTTATGCTGATAACAATCAATTGTACCAGTCTTCTCAATTACCGTTATTCTGCGGAGCGCTGACATTTGTGGCCGAAGCTGTAGTTTGGATATTTGACCCTCCAAACAGCATCAAAATTCCCATAGTCCCGTGTGTTGCTGACATTTGATCTGCAGTGCTGGAGGTCAGGCCCGCCGGCAGGTGTTTGGGTCATGGGGGCTAGGTGTCATCTCTGCAGTAATGAGTGAGTCCTCCCTCTATTCGTTCCCTGGAGAGTTCTTCCTAGAGATGGTGGCTAAAAGGGGTCCAGCCCCGTCCCTTTTTTCTCTTGCTTCCTCTCTTGCCCATGTGATCTCCGCACAGCCCGCTCGCCTCGTCCTTCGGCCATGAGTGGAAGCCGCCTGACGTCCTCACCAGAAGCAGACGCTGGCACCATGCTTCTTGCAAAGCCTGCAGAGCCACGAGCCAAGTGTATTAGGGTTCACTACAGGGACAGGAAGAACAGGATAGGCATCCATAGGGAGGGCAGTTTATTAAGGAGTACTGATTCACACGATCACAAGGTGAAGTCCCACATAGGCTGCCTGCCAGCTGAGGAGTTGAGAAGCCAGTCCGAGTCTTAAAGCCTCAAAATTCGGGAAGCTGCCAGTGCAGGCTTCAGTGTGGCCAAAGGCCTGAGAGCCCTGGCAAAGCACTGGTGAAGGTTCAAGAGTCCGAAAGCTGAAGAACACGCAGTCTGATGTACAAGGGCAGGAAGCAGCCAGCACAGGAGAAAGATGAGGCCAAAAGACTCAGCAAGTGGGCTCCTCCCGCCTTCTTCCACCTGCTTTATCCTAGCCGTGCCGGCAGCTGATCCGAGAGCATCACCCAGACCGAGGATGGGTCTGCCTCTCCGAGTCCACTGACTCAAATGTTAATCTCCTCTGGCAGCACCCCCACAGACACATCCAGGGACAATACTCTGCCTCCTTCAAACCAATCGAGTTGGCAATATTAACCACCACACCAACTAAATGTCTTTCTTTATAAATTAGCCTGCCCCAGGTATTCCTTCATAACAACACACACACACTGAGACAGTCAAAAGCAGACTGTGATTGAACATCATTTGCAAGCCATCCCATTTGCCCAGAACACCATCGCTGGCCACAGCGTGTTTAACACTGAAAGCATCAATGAGATGCAGCAAGTGCAGACAGGAGGGCCAGTGTCAGCCGTGCTATGCCAAAGAGAGTCTAGGTTTTCTCTGCTTCTATTTCCCGTCTTGATGGAACATGTCTGCTTTTTACATCAGAACAATGACTTACCCATCACAGTCCACATGGCCAATCCCATGTATTTCTGACACTGTGAAACAATCTTGACAGCATTCCAATTCCCTTTTCCTTCCAGATGTTTGGGGAGCTCGTGGCTGCTGTCCTTCCCTCGGCGTTATTGGGCATTTTGCTTGTTTCTGTTTTTATCAGCCATGCTGCAGTGGAACTCATCAGCCACTTTACTTAGCAGTGTGGCCCTGGTACTTACCCCCAGAGATGGGTTCGCAGACCCAGGGTTATGAGTGACTTTATTGCTCTCAATGCAGAGTGTCAGGCACTGGCAATGTGTGCCCACTCACCCATTTCCCTGCTGAGTGTCTGTGAGGCAGGTGGGTGAGGCCTCTGGCTTGAGGGCTGGCTGCTGGGGTTTGCACATTAGCTTGGTACTTCCTAGGGCTGAGAGCTTAGGTAAATAGTATTTGTACCACTTGTAAGACCTGACACTCATTTTCATTATTTACAGAATGAATGGGAATAATTTAAAGAGGTTTTAGGAGATTGCATGTATAAGAAATATTTAGAACAATGCTTGGCACATGGTAAGACTCAAAAAATGTTAACCGCGGCTACGGACTCTGTGATTAACTTAACTTGATGGTCTGGAAATGGCACACCTATGGTGATGGGAAGCAGATCATTGGTTGCTTGTGGTCGTGTGGAGAGGGAGGGAGGTGGGGACTTCACTAAGGCATGACAGCATGAAGGAGTTTTAGGATGATGAAATGTTTCGTGTATTGATGGTGGCAGGTACAGAAATCTGTGCATTTGTCAAAACTCACAGAGCTACACCAACACGGGTGACGTTTACTCTTTGTCAATTAAAACCTGAATTTTAAAATGGTAATTGGCTTTTGTAGCTGGAACAAGCAGTCATCATTCTAGGCACTGCAGGTTCAGAGGCAAACACACATGCTTTCCCAGAGCTCGTATTCCAGTGGGAACAGACCAATAAACAAGGTGAATGCTATGAGGAAAAGAACGTGGACTCTAAGGGTGGAGAAGGACCCGTGAGGGATGAGCCTGCCTCCCAGGAATGAGGGAGGCCCCTCTGAGCAGGGAATCCCCCAGAGACGTAAATGGCTGGAAAGAATCAGCCAAGTGCAGAATTGGGAAAAGGATACAGTAACTTCACCAGATGTTCACCAACATGTTGAGTATTTGCATTTAATTATTTATTTCCTGATTCAATAGACCAAAGGAAGAAAGGTATTTATTTATGTATTTATTTATTTGAGATGCAGTCTTGCTCTGTCACCAGGCTGGAGTACAGTGGCGCAATCTTGGCTCACTGTAACCTCCGCCTCCTGGGTTCAAGCAATTCTCCTGCCTCAGCCTCCCGAGTAGCTGGGACCACAGGCACGTGCCACCACGCCTGGCTAATATTTTTGTATTTTTAGTAGAGACAGGGTTTCACGGTGTTGGCCGGGACGGTTTCGATCTCTTGACCTCATGATCCACCCGCCTCAGCCTCCCAAAGTGCTGGGATTACAGGCGTGTGCCACCGTGCCCGGCCAAAGGTAGTTTGTTTTTAAGTCAACCTCTTTATTAGTTTATCAGAGTGTTCTTACGTATTTTCTCTTTTATAAATAAATATTTCAGTTTCTGAAATCTGTTAGCCTTTGGTTCAATGGGAACACTTAATTTTTTTATTAGACCCTCTGCTAAACATGGCTCAAAAGTTAGAAATTTCAAATCACATCGTGTAGTAATAGAAAGAGAAGGCTGATAAATAGTTGATCACAATTCATCCTTATCTTGAAAGCTTTGATTGTTATAGTTTTTACTGAGGGAATACAAGGTAAGAAAAAAAATGAAGTTGCCAAAATGTTTCAAAGAATAGTAAGATTTTTCTTTCTCTTCCACCCAATATCTCCCCAGGTGTAATTTCTGTCTCTAGTTTATTGCTAACATAAGTGATCGCTTTGTCTCATTTTCAGTACTAATGTATTTGCTTAACAGCATACCCTAGAGATTGACACAGATTGCTCATACTGCTTCTTGCTTAAAAGAATAGTCTCCTTTCCACTATTTCTACGCAACAGGTAAAATTTACCATTTTTACAACCTTTGAGCTTGGCGAAGTGACTTCCTTTGGCCTCATGGTGGGTGGGAATTAGTTCCCCTCCCCTTGACCTTACGCTCAGCCATGAGACTTGCTGGGGCCTCTGCTCCGTGGCAAGTATGAAGCAAGCCACCCGCAGACAGCTGGGGTGGTTAGGCTTGCTTTATCGCACGTCCACCCTCCCAGTGGAGAGCACTCCGGGGCTGGCCTATTGGTCTAACGGGAATGAAGGAGCCAGAGGGCTTAGACTAGGCTCCGTAGGGCTGTGCTCCAACCTGCAAGTTGGAACCACTGCGTTATTTCAAAGGACATTCTTAGTCTAGGAAACACTGGAATGTTCTCAGATGGTGTTAAAATGATCTCCAGCCATTCAATCATACATAACGAAACAACTACTGGTGGGAAGAAAGAATAGCTCTGCATGTGTTCTTATGCTGGCCAGAGAGAAGGGACTCTCTACCAAGCAGCAACAGGGGAGTGGAAACAGACCCAGGGTGTGAGCTGCCGCATCCGGAGGCTGCTTTAGATCGGACAGACTTTGAGATATTCATTTATGGTGTATGAGGCAGTTTCTTCAATTGCAAAATGAAGAAAATACTAGTGTCACTAAGGTACGGATGTGCGAATTAAAGAAATGGATACAAATAAAGTCACTAAAACAGTGCTGACATCTAACACTGTTCAATACACAGCGGCTTTAGTATGGTTTTCATTATGAATTAAGGAGACGCAATTTAGTTTCATCCATATGAAGGATGTGACAAATGAAATCATCAGAATGATAGAAAAATGTTAAAATATACGTTAATAACACACAGACTAAAGACAATCGGCTACAAATATGAGTGAGGCATTGTAACAAAAATCACAGTTTACTTTAAAGGAAAAAGCCAAGAGTGTTACATACACAGTCACGTTCTACACAGCAGGGGTGAGGTTTTGTGAGGGACAGGAAGAAGGTGGCCACCCACTCAAATCCATCCATTTGTCTGGAGTCACAGTGCAGGAATCTGCAGGGAAGAGCAGCACTTTTCAGCACATTTGAAAGTGCCGCAGCCGCAGGCAGGCAGGAGCTCCGTCACTGGGGCTGCGCACGGGCCTCGCATTCCGTGTTATTACCATGATGGAGGCACTTGTGGAGATGACTGGCTCATGAGGAGCAGTCTCAAATATTCCTCAAATGCACAAGTGACTGGGGAGTGGAGTGATTTGCTGACATGGATTTTGAAGTTCACTTTTTAAAAATTTCATTAATTTTTATCACAAGTTAAATGTCCCTGGAATTCTTTCAAAGGGACTTCAAATTGGCCATTTTGGAAGCACTAGTACAAAGGTGAGAAATATAAAAATATTGATATTTTCTCAGAATGAAAGTATAATACATTTCTAATCAAAATACCAATGAGATTTCTGTGTCTGTGTGTGCACGCACGCACATGTGTGTGTGTCTGTGAAGGGGTATATCTTGATAATTTTAAAAAATAATTTAGCAAGAGGAAAGCCAAAAACATTTAGGGGAAAAAAAGAAAGACATAATAGAGAAAGATTCATCCCAGTATATGTCAAAATGTACTGCTGAATTATAATAATAGTAATTAAAGGAGAATTGTGCTGAAATAAGATTAGACAAATAGTTTTTGGAATAAAATAGAATGTCTAGCAGCAGAGCCAGGCACACATGGTCCCATGGCAGAGACAGGGCTGTGAGCTCACCTTAGCTCTTCCCGTCTCCATTCACACGAATACAAGAGTCCCCAGCCTCCTCTTCAGTTGGGCTGGGGACATCCAGCTGAGTTTTGCCTCCTGAATGTGACAGGAATCATGTAAGCCACCTGTAGCCTCAGACCTTACAGTCACGTCTTCCATCCTGTGATCACCCTCAAGGCCACCTTCAAGGCCATCTGCTACAGAAAGAATTAACATTCAGATGCACCTGTGACCTACCTCAGATTGTGCTGTGGGAAGAATTCAGGGTTTTTTTTGCTGTAGTGTCTTGGTCGCTTTAGGCTGTCACCACAGTGTACCCCAGACTGGGTGGCTTATAAACAGCCGAGATTGACTCCTCACAGTTGGGAGGCTGTGAGTCTGAGATCAGGGTGCTAGCACGGTCAGGTTCTAGGGAAACCCTCTTCCAGGCTGTAGACAACTGACTTCTCATTGAAAGCTCACATGGCAAGGAGAAGAGAGCATTCTGAGGTCCAGAGGGCACTAATCCCATTCCTGAGGGCTCCACCCTCATAACCCATCTCCCAAAATCCCGCCTCCCAACAACATGACGTGGAGTTAGAATTTCAACATATGAACTTGGGAGCGACACAAACATTCGGTCCATGATACACACCAGTGACCTTCCAGGCTTATTTGTTACAATACCATAGCCCAGCCTATCCTGACTAATGCGGGTACATAACATGATGAAGGGAGCATTCCAAATCAACAGGGAGATGATAGAAGCCTCAATAAATTGGCTATGCATGTTAAAAACAAGAAAATATGAAATAGATACCATGAACCATAAACAAAGTTCACACTTTAAAATATATTAATCCCTAGCATCGCAGTAGGATATAGGTGTAAAGGCCATGAAATAAGCTTAAAAATGCCAATTAAAAAATCAAATGGAATAAAAAATTTAAAAATAGTATGTACATAGCAATTTCAGCGACAGTAAAACCTATCCTTGCAGCACGATTCACAATAGCAAAGATAAGGAATCAACCTAAATGTCCATCAGTGGTAGAAGGGATAAAGAAAAGGTGGTACACATACATCATGGAATACTATGCAGCCATAAAAAAGAATGAGATCATGTCCTCTGCAGGGACATGGATAGAGTTGGAAGCCATTATCCTCAGCAAACTAATGCCAGAAACAGAAACCCAAAGGCTGCATGTTCTGACTTCTAAGTGGGAGCTAAAGGATGAGAACATATGGACACAGAGAGAACACCACACCCTGGGACCTGTTGAGGGTGGAGGCTGGGAGCGGGGAGAGGAACAGGAAAACTAACTAATGGGTACTAGGCTTATTTCCTGTGATGAACTAATTTGGATGACAAAGCCCCATGACACGAGTTTAGCTGTGTAACACACCTGCACACGTACCCCTGAACTTAAAAGTTAAAACAACTCACTCCAGATACCTCGGGAAATGCATTCCCAAAGCTGTAAATATGGACGGGTTTGTACTTGTGCAGATACCTAGCTTTCTCCAGAGTCACATTCCCACTGAACTTCAAATGTGACACCTTGACATGCACCTCAGGCCTTCTTCTCTTTCACCATCCCGTTTCCTCCTGCTCAATGGGCAGTTTCCACAGAGGAGCCGAGTCTGTGTCACCACAAAGTGTGATGACAAAACAAGCCATGAAACGCACCTTCGGCAAGATCAGGACACCGGCCAGGGGTTATAATATTTTCCTGCTGCTGATATAAAACAAAAATCACATGCTTGGTGCCTCAAACCAACAGAAATTAACCAAGTTACAGCTTCGAGGGTCAGAAGTTCAAGAGGAGCCTCAGTAGATTGGAATCCTGGGGCAGGCAGAGGACTGGAATCCTTCTTGGCTTCTGACGGCTGCCCAGACCCCTTGGCCGGTGCCCCCACATCATGCAGACAACTTGCCTTTTAGTCTTCCTCCCTCACCCTGACCCTGCTATTTCCCTTCTATAAGAATGCTTGTGATTTCTGTGGATTTACATAAATCATTCAGAAAAATTCCATATATCAAAATCATTCCCTTAATTCCGTATTCAAAGTTCCTTTCACCACTTAAGGCAGCACATCCACAGATTCTAGGGGTTAAGCCACAGTTTTCTTTGAGGGGCTCTTTTCAGCCCCCACAGAGGATGGAGCTCACTAGCTAACCGGCACAACTCATTTGTGCTTCAGGATCATCAACATGTTTATCATCTCCAGACCTGAATCACTCATCAATACCTATTCACAATTGTAAATGTTAAGCTCGTAATTATTGGAAACCCACTCTGGTGTAAACATAAATGTCTTAAGACAAATAAAAGGAATACAAAAAAAATAGGCCTGAAATAGGATGAATGAAGTTTCCAGAGAGAGTGGATGAAAGGTGAATTGTGGGGCTTTCCCCCTATTTTTATTTTTAAATAATAAGTTATATTCAATTTATAAATCTAAATAACGTTTAATTTTAATATATTAATTATTTGTTTCAGGAATCATACCCCAAAATGGAAAGCAGCTGCAAAATTATTCATTGGTACTATTCCTGAAAGCATTATCAGAATGCCCTTCTTCAGCTGTGCCTTGTGATACCTGATCTGTGGTTTAAAACACAGGAAACCTTCCCTCAGTGGCTTGAAGGGCTTAGAAGCACTCATCTTCTTCTTTTCCCCTTTTTTTAAACAAGTGGGAGACATTAGTCAGAAGTGCTTTATTTTGTGGGATGATATGGTTTGGCTGTGTCCCCACTCAAATCTCAGCGTGAATCACAGATCCCGTAATTCCCACATTTTGTGGAGGGACCTTATGGGAGATAACTGAATCATGGGGGTGCTTTCTCCCATACTGTTCTCATGGTAGTGAGTAAGTCTCACGAGAGCTGATGGTTTTATAAGGGGTTTCCCCTTTCACTTGGCTCTCATTCTCTCTTGCCTGCCACCATATAAGATGTGCCTTTTGCCTTTTGCCATGATTGTGAGGCCGCCCCAGCCACTTGGAACTGCGAGTACATTAAACCTCTTTTTTTTTTTTTTTGCATAAATTACCCAGTCTTGGGTATGTTTTTATCAGCAGCATGAAAACAGGCTAACACATGGGGGAAGGGATGGAAAATTGGTACCTACCTGCATATTCAAGGACAAATGATTCAAGTATACAAATAACTACTCACTTCCAGCTGTCCTTGCTACCTCCTGCTCCTGCCCTGTGTAGACCCCCTATTTCATATTTCAGCCAGTCAACTAACACCCTAGAGAAAGAACTCTGATGCAGACCATATACATTCTCCAGGACAACTACCCAATTTCCTGTGGTTGCCTGTGTGATTCCTTGTGGGCAGGTGGACCAAGGCTTATCTCCATGGGCGGGTGAGTAAATCCACAGCCACAGTCCCTCGGTGAGCAGACAGAGTTATCATGGCTCAACATAAAAACATTTATTCTGTTCTTAGCAGTAGCATTAAGTCCATTAAGTAGTGAATCTCCTGCTGCAAGATTAGTGTGATCAAACAGATTTCATGGCAGGGATTGTTCCCTGGACTTTTATAGTACATTTCTCTTTTCGGAATTTCATTGTTTTTACTCACTCCCCTCTGAGACTAAATTGAATCATCCCTCTTTGTGTGTTTTGTTTATACCCTTTCATATATGTTATGTTCTCTTTTAGCTACCACTTAGCCAGGGGAACATATTCAGTTCCTTTAATCTTTCTTCATAAATCAATTCCTTTGGTACCTTGGTTAATGTGTTGCTCTTTTTATATTTTGAATGTTTTTTTGTTCCTCTCCAAACCCTGTCCAATTTATCTGTGTCTATCAACCCCATCCTTGCCAATTTGCCACTTTGCTCCTGAGAGACAAAGGACAGCCACATCAGGACAGCCAACTTCTGACACCACCACAGCTGGGACGGATCCTTCTGGCACGCTTGGCTCTACCAAGTCCCGTCAAATATAATCACCATGCAAGGTGCTCCTTCCTACCAATTACCCACTTTCCATATCACTGTGCCCACAGTACACTGTTAGGTGGCAAATGCTTCCAAACGTTATTTCAGGTTCTGCACTCATTTCTCATGGATCCTGCAGGAGCCTGGCAACGTGTCCAATGAACAGGATGCAGAATGGTGCTCCCATTCTTTCTCACTGGCTGTGTAAATGATGGTGAGGAGATCACTTAGAAGAAAGTTGCATCTTCCGCAGCAGAGATCAGAAATCACAGAGGCTTTAATAAGACAGCCGCCTGTTTTTCCTTAGGCTGCCAGGATGCAAGCAGCCCAGGGATCAATGGCGACAGGGCTTGGGCGTCCTGTGTTTTTGCTTCACTGTCATTACTGTTTTGTCCTTCTTCATCCACACAGTCTAGGACAACTCATTTACTAATCAGCATGGAGGCAGGGGAAGGCCCTGAGATCTCACCCTCTTGTCATGGTCAATTTGAAAACTGGATACATCATCTTCAGTCACATTCCCATTGAACAGAACACCAGCATCTGGCATCATTCATGTGAAAGAGACGCTAAAACGTCAGCTCTTCTCATCACAGGGTCAGGTTAGCCATGTGAAGCTATGGTGGTGTTATGAAGACAGACAAAAAGAAAAAGAACACTGAAGACACCTGGGCATCTCAAGAATACACAAGAGGACTGAAGGCAGAAGGTCTCCAAAGCCAAGGCATGACAGGAAGAGGTAAATACAAACTCCGAATGGCAGGGAGAAGGCATAGAATGAAGGCTGAGGAAGGAGCAGGCATCCTTCAGACCCAGGTGAGTCAGATCAGAAGGGTAGCAAATGGCATATTCTCATCATGGCTTCTGAAGGTTGGTGAGTAACCCTTAAATGACAACATCTGTTATCTACTATGCATCCTGTCTATCAGAGGATGGTGATGATGGTAAAACTCCTAGAGCATGCATGATCCATATCATCAACCAGCAATAAGTTTCAGAACAGAGGAACTGTGCTTCAGAAGAAGGCTTAAAACAAAAATGAAAATCCATGCTGTACTTTGCAATGGCTTCGCACGTTCCATTCTTTCTTTTTGAAAATAGCATTCAAATGAAATAGACTTGATACTGTCATTCAGTTAGCATTTTGAGTGAAACTGGCTTTTTTTTTTTTTTTTTTTTTT
>NW_016107638.1:1784189-1797530 GCF_001604975.1 Cebus imitator | reverse complement strand
AAAAAAAAAAAAAAAAAGTACCAAGTTTTATTAGAATGTAAACACTGCTGATTATAAGACATGTCTTAATTTGTTTAACATTAAAAAATTCGCGGAAACTCTTCTGAATACAATTGTAAGACACTACTGAATGTAATGTCCATCTGAATTTAGGGACTAAAAAAATAGTTGACTTGGAACTGGTAAGATAGGACCCTCTCTTCCCAGGTTCCATTGATCATCTTTCTAGATGGACCAAGAGGTAGTAAGAAAAACTAAGAGGCATTCCCAAATTATTACCATTTGAAATACTACTCTTGCCCATCCTAAGTACTATGGCATTATTTTAATTTTTGAAATCTTCCATTTCACAGGATAATCCAACTGATCTATAGAATCTGGTAATCTCTTTCTTTCCTTTGACTCAAATTCTAAAGCATTTAGAGGACAGATACGTTTACATATACAGAACATGAAAGGTGCACAAAATGCTTTTTGTGGCATGATATGAAATAAAGACTGGAAACAAGATAAGAATTAAAAAGAATGAGCCAGCTCTACATGTTCTGATATGGAAATGCTGTGTAAGATGCATTTACCGTGGACACAAAGCAAGATGCTAAACAAACAGTGTGTGCCGTGTGAACGTCCGTGAAGATGGAGCAAGGATTACAGGTCTGTGTGTGCAAAAGTCGGTCTCAGAAGGAAGACATGGGCAAAGGACACAGCTTCGAAACAGGGTTTCTGGAAGACACAGGGAAGACGACTAGTTCATCAGCAAAAACCTTTGTAGTTAGTAATTGTTTTCATGAACATGCGCTGCTTATTCAGTAGGAATGAGGAGCAGGAGGCTGAGACACAGGAGCATGGACACCTGGGTAAATTCCCAAGTTGATGCTAAATTGATGCTACATGGAGATACAGAAGTTATAGAGCCCTATGAGGTTCAGGTCTTCTAAATTTTCTTCCAAAAGTCAAAATACACATTCCATAAAACTAATCACTGTGGGGGGAAAAAAAGATTAACCATTTAGACACAAGGGTATATAAAAAAATCAGGGAGATTAAATGGTTGGAGAGTCTCTCTGATGTTCGAGTGTAGAAGCTTCCAGAGTCCTGGACGTTTTGTTTTGATTGGTTTTCTCCCAGCACTGCCATGGCGAAGTAACTTTCTTCAGTGGCATACTGGCAAAACTATCCCCACTCAAGGAAACAGAAGGTAAAAAATGTTATGTGATTCTAGATATTTTATTGTACTATAAAAATTATATTACTAGCATAGAAGAAAGACAAGTAAAACTGGTCACATACATTGGCTGGGTCCAAGTGTGTTTCAATAGATCCATGAAATAAATCAGGTCTCAGACACTTGAAGGCTGGGAAATGTTTTGGACTGATTTTAAATGTGCTGAAAAGTGGGCGCGGGGGGGCCAGGAAACAGTAAAGGTGTGAAGGGTGGGTTAAAATAAAAAATATTGATGACAAACACTGAAATATTGCAGTTTTGGCTTTTGGGGAAGACCAGCAATTGTCACCAAGGAATTAAGGTCCACTTTGGAGAGGAAGGCGTTTTTCCTTTACTTGCTCAATACTCAGTATTGTGGACTAAAATAAATTGGCATCATGCTGAATCTTAAGTCTGTGCTTCACACCTTTTAAAGCATTGGGAGGTGCAGAGAAACACAGCTGGGATCAAACATCAAGGGGAATTTACTCCTCCTGACATGTATTTTTAAAATATCGAATTCCTTAATACTTGCAGGGTTTTTTAAGTTTGTATAATTTCAGTTACAATTCACCCATGCTTTTTTCTTCCCCTCACCTTTGCACATATCATCCTGGTATTAAGCACCCCCCTGTTATGTATCATTGAGTGTCAGACTAAGATAAGTCCTCAGAGGTCTCATTTTTATAGATTCCCAAGGCATGCCAACAGAAAACCAAGGGGCTCACTTTTGGGGTTCCATGGTTCCTGTGTGAGCCAGCAGTGCAGCAAGATCATATATCACTTTGCCATGGAGTGTACATTAAGCAAACAGGAATGGTTTAGAGCCACAAGCATGGGGCACTTCCCAGCACTTTCCCTGGTTGTGCAGAAGGGGGTTTAAGAGCATTTTAAAGCTGATTTGGCTCAGCAGCCCCATAAGCCATATGGCCTCGTTTAAGATGATTCGTTCCATGTGATTTGTACATTTAAAGTTAGTCAAGAGATTTTCTTGACAGTTATCACATAGATGGCCAGCTAAATGAACATTAATGTCACATCGAAGTCCAGGGGAAATTAATATGTTGTTTTCATAGCTGTCAGGAGGGGTGAAAATCAAGAGAGCTCCTCAGTCATGCACGGTAAGTTGCTTTTGGTTTCCATGAGAAAAATGTAAAAAGGGATATATCACATGCTGTACATGAAGCCAAAATATATAGGCTATTTGAAAGCATGGCCTTTACTCAAATGTGGCTAAATAATTTTTCACTAAGATTAGAAAATATATGCATAGCCCAAAATGATGGTAGCAAGCAATCACACTCAGCATTGTAGCAATGTGTTCAGAGCTCTCCTAAGCCCTGTGGAAGTTATTTCTCAGTACTGTGCACTTTGCCTTTTTATACTGATGTTTCACATTTGCTATTCCTGTGAGTTCCTAGTAGCAGGAGCCCTGCCTCCCTATCATACATGGACTCCCTCTCCCCTCTCTAATATGGCCTGTGTACATGGCAGGGACTTCACTGACGCTAGCTGTGAAGGCTGGCAATATCTGGGACTACTGCTCAGTTTGTGGACATACCACTTCCCATGGCACTCACGAATGAAAGCAATGCAAATTTACCTTTTTCAATAGACTCAGGGTTTATAATCACAGACAGGTAGAGCTGAAAGCCAAGTATGAACCTATATAGGTTAATAGCTTTGTTTTACACAGGAGGAAGCAAACATACTAAAGAAGTAACTTGCTCCAAGACACAGATAATGTTAAAAGCAGATTCTAGACTAGAAACCTAATCTCCTCATTAATTCTAAGTGAAATCAGATAATATGCAAAAATTAATGTGAACTGAAACTGACATTTAAACCTATTATCCATTCAACAGCACTGCACTGAGTGCTTACCTTGTACCTACACAGCTCCAAATCCTGAGGGTAGATTTATGGATCTTATATTCTAGTGAGGTGGGAGAACACAGATATGCATATGTAGACAAGATGATTTGAGGAAATAAAATACAGTGATGTGCAGAGATACCCTTGGTGCGATGTTACTTTAGGATAGGGATTACTTTATGAGGTTTCTTAAATGAGCTAAGAACTGAATGACCAGAGGGGACAGGAGAGGTGTGGCAGCTGGCAACAGTGAACCTGATCCTTTATACCTCTCAGTACCCACAACCCTTGCTATTGTGACTTTGCCATTCCTCCCAGAAAAAGGGGCAGGGGACATTTCTGTCTTTTTTCTCTGAATTAGATCCATCATCCATGGCCGTGCTTTGGTCAACAGAATAAAGCAGGCATGACTCCAGTCTGGTTCCCAAGCAGTCTTGTGCATTGCCATCTGTGTTCCTGCAATGTCTATGGCTGTAAGAAGAACATCAAAGGGTAGCCTGCTTACCTCAGGGGCCAGATGATAAACAGGTGTGTGGGAAACAACCACCCAATGAGGAGCTAATTGCAGACATGGGAGGGAGCTCAGGTAGAGTCAGAAGAACCACCTCGCTGAGCCCAGCCTGCATAAGCCAATCTCCACTCACCCCTTAGCCCCCCAGGGACTTATAAGCAAGAGAAATGCTGAGTTTTCTGCTGCACGCATTTTGTAAACATTTGTTCTGCATCATTGTTTGGCCATTTCTCACTCATACGCTTGGGAAGAAGTTGGAAGCAGGTGTTCCAAAAGGGAGGAATCAATAAGTTCAAAGCCTTGAAATGAAGTCCTGGCTAGAGTCTGAAAAATAGACAGGCAGTCAATATAACTGAGACACTCATTAAATATGTGATAATGTGATAGAACATGATTTCAGACAAGATGTACACAGGTGATAAACAGGGTAGGATTTTGTGGGCCATGGTGGAGATGTTATCACTACTACAATGGAAAAACACTGGAACATTATGAGACGAGACACTAGCTGATCTATAGCTCTTGCTCATGATAACCAGCTATCCCGTAGGGCATGGGACAGCGGCAGAGGAGAACCGACCCAAGTAGATGAAAGGAGGCCATTGTGACGCCTCTGGTGAGATGATATTCTTCTTTTCCTTGAAGTACATTGTGTGTGTCTATGTGCATATACCTATACATGAATATATGTATACTTTCATGTAATCAGATGTATTCCATGCATTTTTCATATACAGTTGTCCCTTGGCATCAGTAGGGAATTAGTTCCAGCACTCCCTGCAGAAACCAAAATCCGTGGAAATCAAAACCTGAGGATGCTCATGTCCCTGATAGAAAATAGCATAATATTTGCATATAACGTATGCACAACCTTCTGTATACTTTAAATCATATCTAGATTACTTGTAATGCTTACTACAATATAAATGTTATATAAATCTCTGTCATACTGTATTGTTTAGAGAACAGTGACAAAAAAAAGTCTTTACATGTTCCGTACAGACATTTTGTTTCCAGATATTTTCTATCCACAGTTGGTTTGATCCACAGACGCAGAACCCACAGCTACGGAGGGCTGACTGTATACAATCAATATAGGAGACGACATTTGTGCTGATCTCCATGGGAGAAGCACGTAAACAAACAACAGCGATACACTCCTGCTTACTTTATTTTACGCATTGGTAACCAGAATGTCATAAAATATTTTTCAGGCCCTGAAGTGTTTAAAAAAAGTATTTATAAATATAATATAAGCAACTTTCCTGTAATGAACACCCCATATTTACATCAAACAGAGCTGTAGCACTTAGCAGCATGGTAAGTAAAATGATTATAAAGATGAATGCTCCATCAAGATTCCCCAGAACCAAATAACATTCACGGAGTACAAGTAGGACAGTCCCCTGAGAAAGTAAGATTCTCTCTCAGTCCATCATATAAGCGTGCTCCCTCAGGCAGTCCAAGGATTAAAATGTCATTCCCCTAAGTGAAACATGAAAGAAATCCCTTTAAAAATAAAAATGTGTAGTCAGGGAACCAAAATATTGTATTCTCATTCTCAGCTGCATTTCAACCATTACATGGCATTTAGAGCATGCAGGTACACTGGTTGAGGTGTTCTCTGCACATCGCCCCCACCCATGGTAGGATTTTCCCGTCTTCCCTGGAAGACCTGTGGAGCTCAGAAAATCACAGAATTTCCTACCGAGTTCAGACTGGGTCCTATATTTAGAAGTGCTTTATTGGTGGGGGGTTGAGGGGTGATGGAGACATTCAAACAGGAGTTTTTTAAAAAACACCATTTGAATGAGGTCACAGGCATACAGAATTCAATCAAAAGCAGTCAGTGGGGAAACAGAAAAAGAAATTCAAAAGTAGGAACCCAGCCATGACATACTTGCAAAAAAAAAAAAAAAAAAAAAAAAAAACTACAAAGGAATTCAACCACAAATATAAATTATACACATTTGGAAGGTGTAGAATTCTAGCACATTATAAGCCAGATTTCCCGGACAGATTCTTATAAAATTCAGAAGTGTTTTCACACATTACATCTTCCATGAGGAAAAGGCATCCTATAAAATGCTTCTTATTTTTTATGAGCTATTGAGAAGCACAGTTTACTCCAGAATAACTCAGGGGACTTTCTTTAAGAGGGCTGTAAAGAGAGGCAGGCTCCAGGTCAAAGCCCCCGGCTGTATAAACACACCAAGCTTATCTCTGATGGACGTGACTGACATCCGAAAAAAGATTTTCTATGGAATTTCCACCTAAAATGGAAAAATCACTTCCCTCATCCCCAGTAGCACATTCCTAGCTCTACTGCAAAATTAGAAATAGATTATGTGTTTTATTTTCTGTTGTTGATGCTATACTTCTAAGTCTTTACCGGCAATAGTGGCAAAAATAAGAAATACTATACTCCTAATAAATATAAGCCAAAGAAATACTATCAAGAAAAGAAATAACAAAAACAGGCAGGGCAAAGTCACACCTCACAGAAAAACTGTACTGATTTCTAAAGTTCTATGTTTTGATAATGATATTAGAATTGTTTTTCTTTTTTTTTTTATTAGAATTGTTTTTCTGCTTTTCAATAATTCATTCCCTCTTTCTCTGATACCACGAGCTGGATCTCCACCCATGCCTCGTTGGGAGTACATGCGGATGGGTGGGTTGATTCTGTTCTAAGCTGAGGTGGGCCTTTGATTGAGGCCTGGCTGGTCAGATCATCTCACGGCATGGCATTGTAACTTGCTTAGAAATGAATATCTAATGCCACTAAGCCAATCACAGAAAATGCTTACACTTCTGAAGAATCTCTTTCCCCTGGGGTTGTTGAGAGAGAGAACGCAAGCATAGGGTTTCTGGCAGCCAAATTTCCATCAAAGAGGGGACCGAGCTGAGAAGCAGAAAGTAATTTACGGCCATGGCTCTGTTTAAATCCTGGAACCAGTCATGCTGAAAGCAGCACCACCTTTGGAATTCCCAGTTTTATGAACCAATAAATTCCCCATTTTGCTTAACCTAGTTTGAGTAGGGCTTCTGCCACTTGCAATTAACATATCCACAACTAATTCATTTCAGTGAATTATTAGCAATCCTTTGTTTATAATCAAAGGCCAAAGAAATAATAAAAAGTGATTGTGAATTACAGAAGCGTTACCTACCAGCTGCTATATATTCAGCAAACAGAGTTTCCTTCCAGTCAAATAAAAGGGGATTTAAACCGAAAACATGACTACTGAGATCACACAATTTGTTTCATCAGTCAGAATTTATAATTGCTTTGAAGTTGTCACATCTTAAACATAACCCTAGAACCACAAGACTGTTAACTGTCATGAATGAGTGGAATTCACGTATTTCACAATTCATACATCGTAAGGGTGTCACCTATAACTTGTGCATACAAGTGTATTTTCTAGATATTGTGGGTTTGGTTCCAGATCATCACCATAAAACAAACAGCACAGTAAAGTGAGTCACACATTTTTTGTTGGTTTCCCAGCGCATATAAAAGTTACATTTACACAATACTGTTGTCTATCAAATGTACAACAGCAGTATGTCTAAAAAAACTATGTACATACTTTAAAAATACTTTACGGCTAAAACTGGTCATCATGACCTGAACCTTAGTCAAGACTGAATCCTTTTGCTGCTGGAGGGTCTTGCCTCCATGTGATGGCTGCTGACCTATCAGGGCAGGGACTGCTGAAGGTTGGGGTGCCTGTAGCATCACCTTAAAAAAGACAGCAATGAGGTTTGCTGCATTGATGGACTCTTCTTTCGACAAAAGAGTTCTCTGTAGCGTGCAATGCCACGTGATAGCGTTTTACCCACAGAATTTCCTTCAAAATTGGAGTCAATCTTTTCACACCCTGCTGTTGCTTTATCAAATCAGTCTTTGAAATATTCTAAATCTTTTGTTGTCATTTCAACAATGCTCGACATCCTCACCAGGAGTACGTGCCATCTCAAAAAACCACTTTCTTTGCTCAGCCATAAGAAGCAACTCTTCCTCTGTTCACACTTTATCATGAGTTTACAGCCATTTAGTCACCTCTTCGGGCTCCACTTCCAATTCTAGTTCTCTTGCTGCTTCCACCACACCTGCAGTGACTTCCTCCACTGAAGTCTGGAACCCCTCGAAGTCACCCATGAGGGTTGGAATCAGCTTCTTCCACACTCCTGTTCATGTTGACATTTGGACCCCTCTTGTGAATTACCAATGTTCTTAATAGCATCAAGAATGGTGAACATTTCCAGAAGGTTTTCAACTTACTTTGCCCAAATCACTATCTCTGGCAGCCATAGCCTCCTAAAATGTATGACTTGGAAGCCAAAATTACTCCTTGATCCATGGGGTGCAGAATGAATGCTACATTAGCAGGCATGAAAGTAACGTTAATCTTCTTGTATGTCTTCACCAGACCTCTTGGGTGACCAGGTGCATTGTCAGTGAGCAGTAACATTTTTAAAGGCATCTTTTTTTCTGAGCAACAGATCTCAACAGCGGGCTTAAAATATTCAGTAAACAGATGTATGCTGTAAACAGATGTGCTGCCATCCAGGCTTTGTTGTTTCATTATAGAACACTGGCAGGGTAGATTAAGCATAATTCTCAAGGGCCCTAGGAATTTCAGAGTGGCCAATGTGTGTGGCTTCAACTTAGTCACCAGCTGCATTACCCTGTCAACAAGAAAGTCAGCCTGTCCTTTGAAGGTAGGAATTGACTTCTCCCCTCTAGCTATGAAAGTCCTAGAAGGCACTTTCTTCTATTAGTAGGCTGTTTCATCTACACTGAAAATCTTGTATTTCATGTAGACACCTTCATCCATGAATTTAACTAGATCTTCTGGAGAACCTGCTTCAGCTGCTCCATCAGCACTTGCTGCTTTGCCTTGCAGTTTTATGTCATAGAGATGGCATCTTTTCTTAAATCTCATGAAGGAACCTTTGCCAGTTTCAAGGTTTTCTTCTTCAGCTTCCTCATTGCTCGCAGGCTTCACAGAATTGAAGAGAGTTAGGATCTTGCTCAGGATAAGGCTTTAGCTTAAGAGAATGCTGTGACTAGCTTGATCTTCTATCCAGGCCATTCAAACTTTCTCCATATCAGCAAGAAGCTTGTTTCACTTTCTTATCATCTGTGTGTTCACTGGAGTGGCACTTTTAACTTCCTCCAAGAAACTGTTCTGCACATTCAAAACAGAACTATACGATACAAAAGACCTAGTTTTCAGCCTGCCTCCACTTTCAACATGTCTTCCTCACTAAGCTTAATCATTTCTAGCTTTTGATTTAAAATGTGAGACGCGCAACCTTCCTTTCACTTGAGCGCTTAGAGGTCATTGTAGGGTAATTAACTGGCCTCATTTCGATATTGTTGTGTCTCAG
Organism: Cebus imitator; assembly: GCF_001604975.1. Taxonomy (NCBI): domain Eukaryota; kingdom Metazoa; phylum Chordata; class Mammalia; order Primates; family Cebidae; genus Cebus; species Cebus imitator. The sequence continues at coordinate 1,788,537 of NW_016107638.1, read as the reverse complement.
AAAACAGGGAGGCCCGAGGAGAGGGAGAAAGACGGGAGAAGAGCTGGCCTGCAGGCAAATCAGAACACACACACTTATCAACCCGGGTTAAAATCTTGCATGGGCATGGTTCACGGAGCCACAAACAACAGTAACATGAAAACTTATGGATCGCAGGTCATCATAACAAATATAATAATAATGAAAAGTTGAAATATTGCTAGAATTGTCACAATGTGACACAGAGATGACATGATCAGAAGATGTTGGAAAAATGGCGTCGGTAGACCTGCTTAATGCAGGGTTGTCATAAACCTTCAATTTGTTTACAAAAATCTGCAAAGTATAATAAAGCAAAACACAATAAAATATGTTATGCTGGTACTTTCATTATCACTCGGCTTGAGTGGTACAATGATTTCCTTGTCTTTCTCACTGGGGTCCGTTCACTCTTCTCTTCAGTACCTAGGACAGGGTCTAGCAAACATTTGGTTCTTCATTGGCAGAACAGCTACAAGAGTCAACTGCATCGTTAAAGACCATCAGGTGGAAAGGTAAAAAGTGAAAGCTGGACAGCCCATACGCAGTTATTACATCCATACTCTAGGTTAAGAATGTGCAGACATATACCCATATCTCAGCATTCCATCTTTCCGAAAATAGAGTACTAAAAACTAAGATGGATACTTGGAGATAAGAACGTCAATACAGCTATCAGTGATCTGACTTTTACTTCCTAAAGCATATAGAAATGTTGCCTGAAATTTCACTGGCTTATTTAAATTGTGGAGAAAAGGAAATGGTAATATACAAAGTAAGAGAAAAGAGAAAAAAAATAACTGAAGTGTAGATAAAAAGACGTAGGGAGGAGAAGACGAACTGAAGATGGTAGGTTTATACCTATCCCGTCCAACTTCCAAGGCAGAAATGCGTTGGCTTGCTATTGATATCTGCCACAGGGACATATGGCTTTTGTTTTCAATAGATTTGTTTTTTAGAGCAGTTTTAAGTTCACAACAAAATTGAGAGGAAGGTACAGAGATAACTCATCCATTCCCTTTCTCATACCTACATGGCCCTCCTCCTTACCAATATCCCCCAACAAATGGTTCATTTGTGTATTAGTCCATTCTCATGCTGCTAATAAAGACAGACTGAAGCTGGGTAATTTGTAGAGTACACAGGTTTAATTGACTCAGTTCTGCAGTGCTGGCTAGGGCTCTGGAAACTTAGAATCATGGCAGAAGGGGAAGCAAACACATCCTTCTTTACGGGGCAGCAGGATGGAGACGTGCTGAGCAAAAGGGCTGGGAAAACCCCTAATAAAACCATCAGATCTCATGAGAACTCACTTACTATCACGAGAACAGCATGAGAGTAACCACCCCCATGATTCAATTACTTCCCAGTAAGTCCCTCCCATGACACATGGGGATTACAGGAAGTAAAATTCAAGATGAGATTTGGGTGGGGACACAGAGCTAAACCATATCAATTTGTAACAACTAAGGAGTCAATCTCTACATATCATTATCACCCAAAGTCCAAGTTTGCATTAGGGTTCACACTTGGAGTTACACATTTTATGGATTTGAACAAATGAGCAATGACAACATACCCCCTATTACCATATCATACAGAGTAGATTCACTGCCCTAAAAATCCTCTGTGTTCTCCCTATCTCTCCCCACCCAATTCCTGGAAACCACTGATGTTTCTACTGTCTCTGTGGTTTTGCCTTTTGCAGGATGCTGTATAACTGAAATCTTACTGCATGCAGTCTTTTCAAATGGGCGTCTTTCCCTTGGTAAATTTTTCCTTTTACTTTTCCTCCATATCTTTTCATGGCCTTATAGCTTCTTTATTTTTTGCACTGAATAATATTCCACTGTCTGGTTTCTCAAAAGAAGACACGTATGCAGCCACCAAACATGAAAAAAAGCTCATCGTCACTGGTCATTAGAGAAATGGAAATCAAAACCACAATGAGATACCATCTCACACCAGTTAGAATAGTTATCATTAACAAGTCTGGCAACAACAGATATTGGCAAGGATGTGGAGAAATAGGAACACTTTTACTCTGTTGGTGGGAGGGTAAATTAGTACAACCATTGTGGAAGACAGTGTAGTGATTCCTCAAAGATCTAGAGCCAGAAATACTATTTGATCCAGCAATTCCATTACTGGGTCTATACCCAAAGTATTATAAATCATTCTACTATAAAGACACATGTACACATATATTTACTGCAGCACTATTTACAATAGCAAAGACTTGGAACCAACCCAAATGCACATCAATGATAGACTGGATGAAGAAAATGTGGAACATATACACCATGGAATACTATGCAGCCATAAAAAAGAATGAGTTGATGTCCCTTGCAGGTACATGGATGAAGCTGGAAACCATTATTCTCAGCAAACTAACAAGAGGAACAGAAAACCGAACATCACATGTTTTCACTCATAAGTGGGAGTTGAACAATGAGAACACATGGACACAGGGAGGGGAACATCACACACTGGGGCCTTTTGAGGGGTGGGAGAAAGGGGAGGGATAGTATTAAGACAAATACCTAATGCATGCGGGGCTTAAAACCTAGATGATGGGTTGATAGGTGCAGCAAACCACCATAGCACATGTATACCTATGTAACAAACCTGCACATTCAGCACAAGTATGCCAGAACTTAAAGTAAAATTAAATATATATATATATTCCATTGTCTGGTTGCACCATAGTTTATTGATTTATTCACCTACTGCAGGATATCTTGGCTGCTTCCAAGTTTGGGCAATTATGATTTAAGGTGCTATAAACATCCCTGTGCAGGTTTCTGTGTGGACATAAGTTTTAGACTCTTTTGGGTAAATGTCAAGGAGCACGAGTGCTGGATTATATGGTAGGTTATGTCAGTTTTAATTCAGAACACTACAGACGTCATTATCTCCAGACATGACCCAACTTTCTAGCCGCTGGTAATTGTTTTCAGTTGAATTAGAAAAGAAAAGATGCATTCAAATCACTATAATGCACCTAACCAATTGGAAAATGGCATCCATGGAAGAAAATTCCCTCCTCTCATGCCTGAAGCATTATCATACTTAGATACTGAAGCATGAGATTTAATTATCATTATCATTATCTAAGCTTGACTAGCTTCAAATGAATTCCAAGTTCCAGAGACCCAGCCAAGACACAAAATTAAGACGCTATTAGCAGACTTAATATTAAACAATACAAATGCGTACCTTACTAAGAAAATAATTTAATTAAAATAGCCTTTGCCTTGAGAGAAGTGGTAGTGAACGAGAAGAGATGTGAGACACTGGCTTAGAACCTCTTTCCCACTTTAGTCACCTCTCAGTATGCTAATTTTAGTATTTTTCCATTCATTGTATAGATATGTATAAAAGTAAATCGCTTAACTCTTAAAAATATACTAGTGATATAAATCTGAGGCACCCTCAATATGGCTCATTTTTATATGTTCTCATCATTGTTCCAGTTTCAGGCTTTTTGTCACATAATTTGTAGGCTGTGTTCTCCTATGTGACACCCAAAAACCCATCAATGTGCCACCAAATGCTTGGAACATGATGCGCATGGTTATCAAACTGAGGAGCACTTGAGGGACACTACTTTTATCATGTATTGTAGATTGACTCCTTACTGATCCACGTCTAAAATATGGGTTTCAAAACACAAAACATAAAGGAAGAGGCAGCTGACTCTTTGGAGAACACCCATGCACCCTGCTTTACCTCTGTCATATTACATGGAAGTTCTAGCATCTCTCCCACATCCAGGAAAAATGGTCCTGTCTCATCTTACACTCTTCTGAATAATACTTGATGACACTTGCATCCAGCACTAGAAAAGCACACAGTTCCCCCTGGAATGATCTCATGCCTCCCAAGCAGACTTTAAATTATTATGGGAAATTAGGCTTCCATATATGTATATAAATATATAGACACACACACATACACACACACACACACACATATGTCTACAAATATATACATACATATTTGTAGATAGAGAAAAAATGTGCTGATGGGAAAACATTCATTTGGAACCCTTGACAGTCTTTTTTTTCCACTGTAAATTAATAAACTGGCAATGGGGATCCTCAAACACCATTTTTTCATGGGTCAGAGTTCCTGTTTACAATTAACAGCGGCCACATTGCAAGTGACAAATAAACAAGCTTAGATTCCACAAAGCTAGAAACAATGCAGCCAAGAAAACAGCCAGGAATATGGCTCATCCACCCCACAGAGCTGCTCCAGCTGCCAGGAATATGGCTCAGTCACCCCACAGAGCTGCTCCAGCTGCCAGGAATATGGCTCAGTCACC
>NW_016107638.1:1731515-1783589 GCF_001604975.1 Cebus imitator | reverse complement strand
GCTTAGCCACCCCACAGGGCTGCTCCAGCTGCCAGGAATATAGCTCAGTCACCCTACAGATCTGCTCCAGCTGCCAGGAATATGGCTTAGCCACCTCACAGATCTGCTCCAGCTGCAACTCTCCTGCTATACTCCGGCCTCCTGTGTGGCTGTGTGTGCTAGAGAATTAACTATCAGCATACCATTGAGGTGGAAGGGAGAACTTGACCCCTCAGCTACCGTGCTTACTAAAAAACAAAAATCAAACAAAACACCAATTTCTCTGCGCAGCATAGCCTTCACTGGGATGGTGCTCATCTCTCTCCCTGGGTCTTCACGGGGGTGCCTTCAGGGTAGAACAGCACTTTAATTCATATAGAACCCTAGCTGTGACAGTCTACAGGAAATGTCATTTTAGTTTTCATCCACCATAGTTGAGAAAGCTACAAGGGGCTTGGGGCAGTTGTTGATGGAGCCGATTCACAGACTCCACAGGCTTTCTTGAGTAGGGCTTGGGGAAACTGACAAAGACACACGAGTGTGCATGTAGGTCTGTCATATGTATATAGGTAGAGAGTTCTTAAGCAGCCTCAGAGCCACACAGAGAAGCAGCTAAGATCTCCTGCATCCCTGAGATGGTGTGGACAAGCTCAGTGAGACAGAGACCCGGCAAGCAACAGCAACAGTAAGGCTCTGATGTGAGCAGACGAATAGCTGAGGACCAGGCTGAACAGGATGAACCAGTAACCACACCAAGGTCATCCGCCGTCACTCCAACCCCAATATAGGCACTACAAAAGCTCCTGGAGTTTAGAAGCAAGTTTTGGGAAATGCTAAGAGAACTCAGAACTGACAAGCAAAAAGAAACTGAGTTACTTGTGCCTGAGATAATTTTCTGCCCATTGGGTAGGAAGTGGGAGGCAAGAAAGTTACATTAAATGGAATAAAAATTACATATCTTAAACACCTGAGTATATCATCTTATTCAAGAACACTCTACCAAAATGCTGTTGTGTAGCGTCACTCTCAGAATGCGACCTTATTCTAAAGAATGCATTTGCTCACAGATCAGACAGAGAGGTGCCAGGTGCATTGTTCACTCCCTTGGATTTCCTAAGAGCATTTATTATGCTTTTCTGCAATTGTTACTTTCCTGGTCTATCTTGGAAATGAAGAAACTGTGTTCTCACCTCTGTATCTCCAGTATAGCTTGGTTTCTTTTTTTTTTTTTTTTTTTTTTTTTTTTTTTTTTGAGTAGTCACTCGGCAATCGGGGAGGGCTCCAAGATCATCTTGTTCAACAATTTGTTAGAGGAACTCTCAAAATGCTGCAAAGCTGGTATCCCTGCCGTCACAATTCATTATAGAGAAAGGATACAGATTAAAATCAGCAACAAGAAAGAAAAGGTGCTTAGGGCAGGGTCTCAGGGAGCCCGGGTGCCGAAGTTCCAGTTGTCTCCCAGTGGGTCATGCAGAGAGGGCTCATTCCTCGCAGCGAAAACTTGTGATCACATGCACAGAGTACTGCCAGCTGGGGAAACATGTGTGGAGCTTGGCGTGCAGAATTCCTATGAAGGGTTACTCCCACAGTCGTGGCTGACCACCTGCAAGGCTGACCTTAACCTCTAGCTCCTCCAGAGATGAGCTGATGTTGGGTGGATCAAGGCCTCCACCATAAATTCATTTTTAGCATAGACTATCTGTCTTGGCCCAACATCTCCAGGTAAATAAAGATATTTTTAAACAGGAAGGAAAGTCCAAGGGCTTAGAGGGTATCACCCAGGAGTCCTGACCAAGGGCCAAGCCTTTTCCTGGTGAACTTAACCCTTGACTGCACACACTGAGTGCTCATTCAATACATAGAATGACTGACTACCAAATGAAGAGATGAATGGAGACCAATTCCAAAATAAAGGCGTATTTTAAAATTCTTTTCTGTGTGTTGCGCAGTACCTGTAGACTTCACACAGGCTGTCCCCTACCGCCCTCTAAGATGTAGAGGCTGCTTGCTGAGTTTTTCATGGCATAAATCCAGCTTTTAATTCCAATCAACTTACAACATACTTTTCAAGCCCGGAATCACTATTGCTGGAGTGCATTGTACCAGATAATCACTCTCCACTCCCACTGCGGCGGGGAGGAGCCCACAGATCAGTGTTGTTTCTGTGGAGTCTGAAATATTGATTGCTGTGGGGGAAAAACAGATAACACATTGCAAGAAGAACAGAATAATCACCCACAAATCCCTGGCTCTTAAACTGAAATCACTGTGAAGGAACAGTGAAGTGTGTTTTAAGGAGTTCTAACTCACCACTCTTCATCCTGAAGCAGTAGAAATAAGAACTCTGATGTTTACTCACTTGAAGTGCACCGGCTTTTCAATTAACAGACCAGAAGAGTTTGCAAAGACTATCAAAATACCACCTGTTCTGCAGGGAGTGAGCTGTGACGCCCAGACCCGGAGACACACAGCCCCCCTTTAGAAGCCCATCCTCATTTCAGTGCAGACCGGGAGTTGTTGTGGTTTTTGATCTACAGCAATGAAGCCTAACTATGCAGATGATGGACAAAGGTTCAGTTGTCATTAAAAAGGGTAAGAAAGGTCTGAGGCAGGTGACAGCTTAGGCCACCAAAGCTCCTGTCTAGCAAATCTCTGACACTGTTCATGAGAGACTGGCTTGTTCACTGGGTAGAAATGCAGTCCATTTTCTTTCTGAAACCTCTAAGTATTCTCTTTTATATTCACTTTGTTTCTGAAAAAATTATGTCGATTTTACATGTAAGAAAAAATCTTATGTATTCCATAGAAAACCAGGTAGCCTCTATTAGCAGATAAGCACAGAGTATCAAAGTCGATGAAGCCGCCAGCTCTGGCGTTTCTCCGTCTGTCATGCTGACCATCTTCATTTCTTCCTGTTCTACAATTACCAAACAAATCTCCTCCTAATTTGGCTGCCAAGGAATCTATTAGAGCAGCGGTTCTCAAAGTTCACTTGCACCCAAAATGCTCGGTAGCCTTGCTCCAATACAGATTCCTAGGCCCTATCCCAGATTTTCTAACTTAGTAGGTCTGGGGTGGGCCTTCAAATGGTTCACCCCTTTTTTTTTATTTTTTTATTTTATTTTTTTGAGACAGAGTCTCACTCTTGTCACCCAGGCTGAAGCACAGTGGCATGATCTCAGCTCACTGCAACCCCTGTCTCCCCGGTTCAAGTGATTCTCTTGCCTCAGCCTCCTGAGTAGCTGGGACTACAGGTGCTCGTCACCATACCTGGCTAATTTTTTTTTTTTTTTGTATTTTTAGTAGAAACAGGGTTTCACCATGTTGATCAGGCTTGTCTCGAACTCCTGACCTCAGGTGATCTGCCTGCCTCAGCCTCCCAAAGTGCTGGGATTACGAGAGTGAGCCACCGTGCCCAGCCACTTGGTTCACTTTTCATAGGTTCCAAGGTGATGCTGATGCTAATAGTTTGGGAACCACTATATGAAAGAGTCATCAGCACACCATGAGAAAGAAAATTCTACCCTTCTTAGGGTGGGACTCATCCCACCCTTCTTCCCTGTGGCATGGCTGGCATCCTGAAAGAGACAGTGACCTCTTTAAAAGCTGCAGTGAAACTGACAATGACTCAATGCCTAGGCAGTCCATCCTGGTCATTGGCAAGGCTTGGACTCAGCCTTGATCAAACCAGGGAAAGGGCTGGTGCTGTCCCCACCGCAAATGCTGGGCTGGCGGTGAGTGTTGGAGCCATGGTTCTGCACCATGCTGTTCATGCTCTGGTCCAGACACAATGGACAAGGACCAGTGTCTCCTCATCACACGAAGAGGTCGGGCCCCTCTTCCTGAGTCACATGCCCACCCTTCTGGATCTCTGTGTGCTGCCCTGGACAGCAATGGAGAATGGAAACCACACCCCTGTTACAGGGTGAATCTGCCAATCAAAAACCAGTGTGATGAAGACACAGATCAGGACCTCAGGGACACGCTCCCCGTTGGGGGAGTATCCTTCAATCCTTGTCCTAGAAAGGGGCGTGGGCTACATACAGCTCATGACAACACTGACATCCTCTCTCTTTAGGACTAAATAAAGTGGAAGGGAGGGAAAGGCTGGGAATGGTGGCTCACGCCTATAAACCCAACACTTTGGGAGACCAAGGTGGGAGAATCATCTGAGGTCAGGAGTTCAAGACCAGCCTGGCCAACATGGTAAAACTCGGTCTCTACTTAAAAATACAAAAATTAGCTGGGTGTGGTGGCAGGTGCCTGTAATTCCAGCTACTCAGGAGGCTAAGGCAGGAGAATAGAATTGCTTGAACCCGGAAGGCAGAGGCTGCAGTGAGCCGGATTGCACCATTGGACTCCAGCCTGGGCGACAGAGCAACACTCTGTTCCCTTAAAAAAAGAAAAAAAGAGAGGAAAAAGCACTACATTATTAAATTGACATGCACATTATACCTTCTTCTGTCTTAAACCCTGTACCCCAATCTCCCTAAATAGCTTTTACAACTATATTCCCTAATATATTAATGAGTCAATTTCCTGTTCTAACATAGGAGCTTCGCTGGTACTTTCATCTTGATCATCTAATTCCATAAAGCATTAAAACAACCCATAATACTGGACCTTCTTTTTCCAGAAGTCTGGCTCTTTCCCGTGGGGTTGGGGTTTCTGTTAAAGGTGCTCTGAGAAAGCACCGTCCAGCCAGCTGGCCGAGAGGATCCAGCTCTGACTGCTTCCACACAGCCATGCCAGCATCACTTACATCGTCAGATTTATGAATATGTGGGCTCAGTTTCTTGAATTACAAGCAAGTAAGTAATTGATGATGTTAACAGAAAAAAACAAACAAACTTTAGAAGGCTGCTCTCTTCTTCCTTAAGTGAATTACAAACTTGTTCCTAGGACATATTAGGAAGTAAACAGCATATAATCGCAGGGATTTACAGGGCAATTGGGTTAAGTACTGCAAAAGTGCATTAGTCTGACACTGCACAAACATTCTGATAACAGACAGATCAAGGCACTGGTCCAAATTGCTCCCCAGGGGGAAGCGTGCATTCACCTAGATCAGGAAGAGCCGCAATATTCATTAATCCCCAAACTCATGATCTCAGCTACACCCCAGGAGTCCAAAAAAATCTGTGGCAGAATTCAAACCAGGATTGTTTGAGAAATATTAGAAGCCTGCTTGCCTCACTGCCGTTCTTTCTTTTTCTTTCCTTCTTTTTGTTTTCGAACTTACCATGTGTCAGACCCCATCCAAAGCACTGTCCACACACTTTATTCTAATACTCAGAATGTCCTGTGTATTCTAACACTCGGAACTTCCTATGACATAGGTACGCTAGTGTCTATATTTTACTTTTTTTTCTCTTTGAGATGGAATCTTGCTGTGCCGCCCAGGCAGGGGTCAGTGGTGCATCTTGGCTCACTGCAACCTCCGCCTGCCAGGTTCAAGCGGTTCTCCTGCCTCAGCCTCCCGAGTGGCTGGGGCTACAGGCGCACACCATCAGGCCCGGCTAATTTTTATATTTTTAGTAGAGATGGGGTTTCACCATATTGGCCAGAACTGGTCTCGAACTCCTGACCTCATGATCCGTCCACCTTGGCCTCCCAAAGTGCTGGTATTACAGGCGTGAACCACCATGCCCTGCCTTTATTTTACTTTTAAGAAAACGAAGACATGGAGAGGGGGCCTAACTTTCTCAGGTGTGTATTTTTCATGGTAATTAACACTAGCTACCCTCAGTTTGGGTGTGAATTCTGCCATTCAGGAAGAATTCGCTTCTTTGTAAATGTCCACAGCTCTCAGCATTTTGAAAAGTTCTTCCTTTTTCTATTATCCTCCTTGTCTACATCTGAAATGGGGGCTGTGGATGTTTTTCTCAGTTACTTCCTTACTCACGGAAGCTTAGGGCCCAAGGCTTATTTTAAGTGAAAGTAGCTTAGCACAACAAACTTTTCACTTACAAGACCAATGGGCACTGACGGGGGCTCTCCTCCATGCAGTGACTTAAGGATCCAGGTTCCCTCTGCCTGTAAGGCCACCATCTCAACATAGGGCTTCCATGTTCTGTCCACCTTGGGAGGAGAGGGATGGAGGAGGCACTCTGACACTGAACTTCTCTGAACTAGAGATAACGCATCGCTTACGGTCACGTTTCCATCTGCTAGAACATTGTGGCCTCAACCCAACTGTAGAGAAAGTCTGAAGATGTAAGGGAGCACAGAGCTCCTGGCCGAGCAGAAACCATCAGCAAAGACCGTTCTGGCCCCTTCATCCCACACACTGAGGAATACACTTAACAGCTCCCATCCTGTTCCCACTAAGAGAAACATCCCCAAGGCTCATCCTCTCACTCCATCCAGCTCACAAGGCAGACGCTGGGCCGGGGCCAGCCGCGGTACTCTCTGCAGGTGTGGGTCTTTCTGGCCCAACGATCTTCAGAGAGGAGACAACGGATCTCCACACTAGACCCAGCAGGCAAAGGCGGACCAAGGGCAGAGGAAGAAAGATGCACTCGTGTGCGAAAGAAGAGCCGGGGACACACAGCGACCATGGGCTGTGACCCTCACCACACTGCGACGGCGGACACTGTGAGGTCTCCCTGAGCTGAGCATGGCAGGTGTCCTTGTTCCTTGGCGGACCCCACTAAGGGAGGAATTCCCTGTCCTGTGCATCAGTGCCTGTGGCTCTTGGCTCTGTTCTCCTGCCGCTCTGCCCTTTCCACCCTCCCCCTCATGAACGTCCACAGTGGGAGCTGGGGAATAAGGAATGTCTCCTGCGTAAGTCGCATAAATTCCACAGCCTGCTTCCTGCTCCTGAATGCTTGGGGGCACGGGAATTGTTTCACATCTTAAGCAGTTAAAAAAAAACAACTTTTAAAACTGGTCTCATGATTTCTTTGACAGGGCAATTCCCTTAAAAATGTGGCATTGCAGTAGACCTACGCTTACAGACCTAAAGCTTAGTAGGCTTAAAAACATATTTGCTTCTAGTCTGTTCTATAATCTATTAATTATACCCAGAGTTCTTTTTTAAAAAAATATATTTCTGAGACTCATCTTATACCTTTATCAGTCCAATACCTCTCTCCAAAAAGTGGGAAGACATGTTCTCACTTTGGCCCTGACCCCCAGGCATTTCATCTGATGTACACGTAGTGTGACCTTTGCCCTCAAATCAAAAGACTTAGGCTTTTGTCACCCAAAGTCTTTGTCAACCTAATGTCCTAACATTTCACGTCTTGACAAAGTCTGTTTTCCAACTCTGTAAGGCCCTGAATTTCAGAAATCCCTCTATCCCTCATTTCCTCTTACAAACACAATTCTGTGCCGACCCCATCTATTCTATTTAATAACTTGCCAAACCTAAAATACTGACATTCTGATATTAAGCCTTTTCTCCCAGAACTATGAATTGGTTACGCACAGGGTGGCAGCTGGTTAGGCACATTTCGGGAAACAGCTCACCCTGTCACTTTGGCACATAACTGCCAACTCACTGCCATGGTTTAGGTTTTTGTTTTGAAAGCACCTGATTTCTATTATCAATTTCTGAATCTGTCTGGGTAATTTAACTAAATATTATGAGAGATAAACCCCGAATTCCTGCATCTTACCCAAGGTCTGATGTGAGTTGATGGAGCCGCTCCTCCATCCACCATCTCCTGTATCAGCTCCATCCTTACACAAACAGAATAACGGACACTGTGGCCTCAACAGAGCGTCTTCTGCGTTTGCTGTGACTGGGGAAGACAGGCTTGGAGAAGGCACACCCACTGTGATATGCCCGGGACCAGCAGAAATTTGTCATTTTTGTTCACATTGCTGCTTGCCAGAACTCAGTCACATGGCCCCAGTTTGAACTATGAAGGAGGCTGGAAATGTCGGGAAGTATTCAGATGTGGCTGGTGGGTGTGTCATCACAGCAACTTCCAGGGAATTGAAAAGTCAGCATCAGAACCCACGAGACTGGCTCCAAAACCCATGAGACTGGCTCCAGAACCCAGGCGACTGTCTCCAGAACTCAGGTGACTGGCTCCAGAACCCAGGTGACTGTCTCTAGAACTCAGGCGACTGGCTCCAGAACCCACGAGACTGGCTTTAGAACCCAGGCAACTGTCTCAAGAACCCAGGCAACTGTCTCCCGAACTCAGGGGACTGTCTCCAGAACCTAAGTGACAGGCTCCAGAACCCAGGCGACTGGCTCCAGAACCTAGGCGACTGGATCCAGAACTCAGGGATCTGGCTCCAGAACCCAGGTGACTGGCTCCAGAACCTAGGCGACTGGATCCAGAACTCAGGGGACTGACTCCAGAACCCAGGCGACTGGCTCCAGAACCCAGGCAACTGTCTCTAGAACGCAGGCGACTGTCTCCAGAACCTAGACGACTGGCTCCAGAACTCAGGGGACTGACTCCAGAACCCAGGCGACTAGCTCCAGAACCCAGGCAACTGTCTCTAGAACGCAGGCGACTGTCTCCAGAATTCAGGGGACTGTCTCCAGACCCCAGGCAACTGTCTCCAGAACTCAGGGAACTGGCTCCAGAACCCAGGTGAATATCTCCAGAACTCAGGCAACTGGCTCCAGAACCCAGGCAACTGGCTCCAGAACTCATGGGACTGGCTCCAGAACCCAGGTGAATATCTCCAGAACCCAGGTGACTGGCTCCAGAACCTAGGTGACTGGCTCCAGAACTCATGGGACTGGCTCTAGAACCCATGCCCTTGAACCCTCTATCAGTAAGGGCTGCACTTGTTGCAAACAACAGAAACCTAAGTACAGTGGCTGAACCAAAGAGGAACTGACTTTTCTCACATCATCAAATACCCAGAAGTGAGCTGTTTCTAAGATAGTTCCTACAGCTCAGTGAGCTCAAGGCCAGAGTGAGTGATACCCTGCTGCAAAGCGGATGGGAAGGTGGGTGAAATCTTAGCCATGAATGGCCTGGGTCACTCCAAGTTCATTTGTAAAGAAAAAAGAGAATGGGCTGATTGATAACCAATAGAGTCAGATGCAGTCACTCTGCTATAATCCCTCTTAGTTCAAACAGTTCTATGTCTGGAGTTTAAAGCTCAATCACTAATGTCTCTAAAGTATCTTTGCCATGGTGAATGGCAGTGCAAAATTCTAGGAAGAAGCAAAACCTAATCCACTAGTTACAAACTCAGATGTCTACAGGGGCCAGATAAACAGAAGAAATGAGTGACACCAGGCTGGACGGGGACTATGGGAAGCCAGGACCCACACACACCCACGCCCTGCCTGACCACGGCAGCAGCTATAAGTCACAGCCATGTACACCCAGGAATTCCAGTTGTCCCCAGAATCCAAATGATATGAGAAATGTGGATTTCACGTGATATATCTTTATTCTTAAAAGTTAGCTGTGTCTAGTTAATTTTTAAGGTATAGGCAAACTAAACACCTCTCTTTGCCCTGAGCATCTTCCATTTCTAACCTCTAACTGAATCAGCACATCTCCCCTGGCTCCTGCATTCCAGTATTTATATCTCTTGCAATCAAAAGCACACTTGAATAAATGTCTCATGGATCCAATGAAAATAAGTTCCCCCAACACACAATGTTACCTGACAGCTTATTATATGGCAATACAATAGCTAACGTGAGATTGGACACTACTATCTACTGTCGCATAGCACAAATACAGAACAAGGACATTTGGATTCTGTCTGGAAATGATTCACTGAATTATTTCACCTCTAGACAGGCTCTAGAACAGAGAAATTTGAATTTTGTCTGGGAATGAATTGCTGAATTATTTCAGTTCTAGGCAGGCTCTAGAACAGGGGAGTTTGGATTCTGTCTGGGAATGGATCACTGAATTATTTCACTTCTAGGCAGGCTCTAGAGTCCATAGCAACCTCGTCATCCCGGATGAATCCTCCATCAAGCTCACTTCTCCCAATATCTTGCTGGTTGCTTAGGTGAAAGTTTACAAAACGAGGGTTTTCAGTTCATCATCACAGATATGCTGACTTTGGGCCAGAAACAGCTTGATTTGTCATTACATTTAAATTAGAAAAAAGAATAGTAAGGCCATGAGGCCAGACATGGTGGCTCACACCTGTAACCCCAGCACTTTGGGAGGTCCATGTGGGAGGATCGTTCAAGCCCAGGAGTTGGGGACCAGCATGGGCAATATAATGAGACCTCATCTCAAAAAAAAAAAAGAAAGAAAGAAAGAAAGAAAGAAAAATTAGCTGGGAGTGGTGGTGTACACCTGTGGGCTCAGCTACTTGGGAGGCTGGGGTGGGAGGATCACTTGAGTCCAGGAGGTCAAGGCTGCTGTGGGCTGTGATCATGTCACTGCGCTCCAGCCTGGATGACAGAAAAAGATTCTGTCTCAATAAAATAACATAATAAAATAAGATGGCTGTGAGAACACAGACTTGCTACCCCCATCACAGAGCCAGAATGGGCTTGAGTGGCAGCTCCTCTCATCTCTGCTGGCCCCTCCCACATTCTTGTCACCTGCCTTGCCCAGGAAGGCATTCAGATGTGCAATGGCTGGTTTCCGGAAACAGACCACTAAGCAAAGCCAACCCTTACAAAGCAGGAGAAACAGAACAACACATTAGAAAACAAGAGGCTGAGGCTGGGACACTTTTCTTATACTTCCTTGTTTGGTAGGTAGATATAAAAGAAAGCTAAAATTATAATTTCACTCTAAATGGGACAGATGCCAAAACGCCAGCAAACCTGCATGCTGAGACTCACAATGAACGTGGTCTCACACGCTGCAGCAGCCTTCAGCCATTTCTGATATATCAGTGCCCCAATTTCATCATTCAGTTTTTGCTTACATGAAACCCAAGGCAGACTGGCACGGAACAAGAGGAGGAACGGATATTATCCGGAGGTAGACACCACGCCTGCGGGGTCTTTGGCCTTCCTTTTCATTGAGGGGCACAGCGGTGTGGTTGTATTTGCTGTAATGAGAGATGATGTCATAGACTTAATTGCTGATATGGTTTGGCTGTGCTCCCACTCAAATCTCATGTTGAATTATTGCTCCCATAATCCCCGCATGTCGTGGGCGGGACCCGGTGGGAGGTGATTGAGTCATGAGGGTGGTTACCCCCATGCTGTTCTCATGATAGCGAGTGCATTCTCACAAGATCTGACGGTTTGATAAGGGGCTTTTCCCTCTTTCACTCCCCACTTCTTGCTGCTGCCATGTGAAGAATGATGTGTTTCCTTCCCCTCCCTTCATGATTGTAAGTTTCCTGAGGCCTCCTCCGCCAGACTGAACTGTGAGTCCATTAAACCTCTTTCCTTTATAGAGACCCAGTCTTGGCTGTGTCTTTATTGGCAGTGTGAGAACGAATTCATACAATTGCGTGCATTATGGGTTTTGTTATTGTGGAAGTTTGTACTTATGAGCAAAAGCTGATGTATGGAGGCTGATTAGACAATAAGATGGAGTACACTGGATTTTGTTGCTGTTGTATATTTGTGTGTGTGTGTGTGTGTGTGTGTGTGTGTGTGTGTTTCCACATGCATCATTTGTGTTCCCTTCTTTTGTCTTCCCCAAATCACCAGGGCTGGAGGCCAGGCAGTGCGTTTCTCAGACTCCCGTATTGCCGGAGTTCTGGAAGCAATTTCCATTTTGTTCCTGAGATGAACTCACAAAGAATTTCATGAACCCAGTGGGTGTGGGTGAAGTCCGCAAGTGAGAACTGATGGAAAACTGATTCAGAACCACTGGCTCTGCTTTCAAGGTTAATGCAGAAAATGAAGAATGAAAATTAAAGAATCCTAAGAAGAGAAACTCTAGCCACCAGACGTGGCTGACTGAGAGACAATCCCAGGCAGGCCTTCTCCCACCTGCTCAACCCGGCTGCTGAGACGGGCCTCAGGTTCTCGCGTCACCTCCCTGCACCCCGGTTGTCCATCGCGAGATGGTGCCTCAGTCCATTCCGGATGCCTGAACAAAGTGCCACACACTCGGTGGCTCGTAAACCACAGAAATGTCTTATTGTTCTGGAGGCTGGAAGTTTCAGATGTGGCAGATCTCGTACACACCATTCCAGAGGGGTCTTGGGGCTTCTTTGTCATTGAAGGGGGCAGCCGTGTGGTTCTATTTGTTGATACGAGAGATGGAGTCATAGGTGCCATTGATGAACCAGGAGACGGAGCCAAGGTGCCATCAGTGGTGCCTCACACTAGAGGACCTGCTTCCTGGTTCACTGACGGCACCTTCCCGCTGCATACTCACCTGGTGGAAGGGGCGAGGCATCTCTCTGATGCCTCTTTTCATAAGGGCACTAATTCCATTCAAGAGGCTCCAGCCTCATGACCCAATTACCTCCCAGAGGCCCCAGCACCTAATACATCACCCTAGGGCTTTATATGCATTCTAGGGGGATACAAATATTCAAGGCACAGCAGGTGGAGACGTGGCTTTGGAGGCAGCCCAGCCTTATTTCTGATCTCAAGTCTGATGCTTTCTGGAATCGCGTAGCTCTGTGGCCTCGACCTTGGCACTTCACTTGCCTGTGCTTCCACTTCCCAGTCTGTGAAATGAAGAAAGCCACAGCTACTGGGAGGTGTTATGAGGAGGACAGTCACCCTAGGGAACCTGCTAACCACAGTGCCTGGGGGCCTAAACTTTAATTACATAAGCCAATGTGAAAGGCCATGAATGGGCAATGCGGTCCAGAGGCAAGTGTCCTCTTCCAGTGAGGTTTACAAGATCCTGTGCTCACTTGCTCATCTCTGGACCCATAATTGTGAGGGATTTGTTTTTGCTATTTTTAAAAAAATAATTTCTAAAACCATTTTTAAATTATTAAAACAAAATAATCGTGAGGCCAGAGTAGCAATGCTTCAGCCATGGCACCAACATCAGAAAGCAATTGGAACCCTACTTCCTCACAACATTTACCTCCTGTGTTTGCTCACTTAACGGATATTGGTTTTGCCCTAGTCAATGTTCCATCCCATGGTGTGGCAAACTTTTTCTGTAAAAGTTCAAACAGTTAATATATTTGGCTTTGCAGACTACATGTTCTCTTAAAATTGAGACTACTCAATTCTACTACAGCTAACCTTCAAAAACAGAAGAGAATAGGAATCAAATAGTGACAAATGCCTTAAAAATTTTACAGCCTTCTGATAATTAAAGTCACCAGGTATTTAAGTTATTTAAAAGGCACATCTATGTACATACATACAAACATACACTGTAAACTCAAAAGTATTTGAGACAGGTCACTATCAATTTAGGATGTTTATTTTGCAAGATTAAGGATGGGTCTGTGACAGCCCTCAGAGGGCCCTGACATGTGCCCAAGACGCTGGGGTACAGCTTGCTTTCGTACATTAAAGGGAGACAGAAGACGTCAGTCTATGCATGTAAGATTTACACTGGTTCGATCTGGAAGGGCAGGACAGCTCTAAGTGGGGGCTGTCAAGTCATAGGTGGATTAAAAACTCTTTGATTGGCAATAGGTTGGAAGAGTTATTATCCGTAGTAAGGAATGACTGGGTTTAGATAAGGGGTGGTGAAGACCGAGGTTTTTTTGTTTTTGTTTTTGTTTTTTTAATTTATTTACCAATGTTTTTATCCTGCAGGTGAAGCTTCCAAACAGCAGACTTTAGAGAGAATGGATCGTAAATGTTTCTTATCAGACTTAAGGTCAGCTGAGGTTAACGCTGGAGGGTGTACTGGGGCGTGTCCCACCCCTTCTTCCATCAGGGCCTCACAGAGATTTTCAGTTAACTGTGACATGCCCTTGGTCAAGAGAAGGGGTCCACTCAGGTGGCTGGGAGGCTTTGGATTTTATTTTTGGTGTGTGACCTGTACAGACATGCAGGAACAGAATCGACCACCTCCCTGTTGAAATTCTCTGCTAAACGTGGTGCCATAAAAGGGACAACTTTTATCACACGGTGACAGCGCAGACTCCCCACAGCGACTAAATGCATGTGCAGAAACGTCCCTGCCAGTGAACGACTTACTGCCTAATTAAATATGGAAACACTTAGCCAATTTCCCTCTGTCTAGATAATTTTCCAAAGTCCCCTCTTCCTAAGGGAGTCATTTGTCTCACGTTATCCACTGGCTCCCCCAGTCCCACCACCCATTGGATTTTTTAACTTCAGCCAAATTGCCTTCATTTAAACTCAATTAACGTTTAACAGAAAAGGTATCACTGTAATCCCATTTGCTGAACTAAATTCTTTTAATGTTCCCATTATAAATTCCTGTTTTCAGTGTTTCACATATGAAGATCATCTGACATTTGGTTTAAAGGTCTCAATAGTAGTGTTAATGAAACTCATTAAACAACTTTCTTTGACTCACACTGAATTTCCGTAATAATTTTCTTCTTAACTTAAATATCATCAGAAATATTTTAAAAGGATGCTGCATTTTACCATTGAGTGTATCATCCTAACAGAACAGGAGCATTCAGGATATGAAAAGCAGAGCTTGTCTCTAGAAGGGCATCCAGAATTGGTCCTATTAGGTTACAGTGCCCTAGCCATAGCCCCAAGCCACCCAGCCCAGGTCAGCAGTGGGTCTAAACCATACACGTCAATTTCTGCCTCTGTCCCTAAAGCTGCTCATCCTCCAAGGGATCTGTGGTTGATGTCACAACATCGATGGGACCATGTTGGATTCTGTACATCCTTTCAAGCCCACAGCCAGGCTGAAGCCCACACCTCAACTTGGAAGGTCACCACGGCCAACTGTGGCCCCTCCACGGCCACTGTTATGCCAGGGCTGTGTCTCCTCAAGGCTGGAATTACCCGTGGCAGCCTCTTTCCTGCTCTCACACTTTCGCTTTTGCCCCTTCTAGTCTATTCTGCACACAGAAGCCAGAGGCGTTCTTTTTTTTTTTTTTTTTTTGAGACGGAGTGTCGCTCTTGTTGCCCAGGCTGGAGTGCAATGGCGCGATCTCGGCTCACCACAACCTCTGCCTCCTGGGTTCAGGCAATTCTCCTGCCTCAGCCTCCTGAGTAGCTGGGATTACAGGCATGCACCACCATGCCCAGCTGATTTTTTGTATTTTTAGTAGAGACGGGGTTTCACCATGTTGACCAGGATGGTCTCGATCTCTTGACCTCATGATCCACCCGCCTCAGCCTCCCAAAGTGCTGGGATTACAGGCATGAGCCACCGCGCCCGGCTGGCGTTCTTTAAAAATATGTCAGCCCAGCAGGAGCAGGGCTCAAACCTGTAATCCCAGCACTTTGGAGTGCCAAGGTGGGAAGATCCCTTGATCCCAGGAGTTCAAGACTAGCTAGCCTGGCCAACATGGTAAAAGCTCATGTCTGACAAAAGTACAAAACTTAGCTAGGTGTGGTGGCACATGCCTGTAATCCCAGCTACTTAGGAGGCTAAGAAGTCAGCTAGACCACTGCAGACAGCACAGTGAGGTCCACTGAAGAGTGCAGCCACCGTCGGCCCACACCAATGAGGAAGGAGATGGAGAAACCCCCAGTGCTCACCTTCCTCTGCTTTCTCATCTCCTACCAGTGCCTCCCATGGGCTCAAAGTCCCAGAAACCAGAGAGCAAGGGAGTCCATGCTGTGTGCTGCATGCAGGTCAGCCTCTCAGGCATAGGGCAGAGTGGAGAAGGCCTCTGGAGGTGCAAGTGGGGAGTCCCCTCCAGATGCCTCTGGGAAGCTGCAGAGAGTCTCTCTGGCACCATGTGCGTTTCCATTGCTCCTCACCTCACAACACTCAGCACTATTGCAGGTTTGACAGATACCTTCACATTTTTCAATCTGATAGGCATGAATTCTCCTCATTGTGCTGGTAATTTTCCACGTGTCCCTGATCATTCCCAAAATTCCTCATCCATTCAGTCTCCTTGGCTCTCCCAGGGTCCTCTCTGGGCTTGCCCATTATTACCTTTCATCTATTTTCCTTTTGGTATTTGTACTTTTTCATTCATTTTTCAGAGGTCTCTACATTTCCTGATACTACTTAGCCATTCTTTTCAATATTATCAAGTTATGGCACAGGTACCCAACATTTTTTTAAGTTTTAAGAAAAAGACACAAACATAATTTTCCCAAATTAAGTAACATTATTCCTTTAATCTGTTTTCCCTCTATGAATTGTTGTTCTTTTTTCTGTCTTTGGCACCTGGACACCAAAATGTTTGTTTTCTTCATTTCCATACCCGGGGGAGCTGGGAAAATGTAAAACAAAATCTCTTCAAGCTGAAGGCTTTTCTCCTGGACTGACATGGTCTCTAGCTCCGGTCTCCCCAGTACGAGACACTTTGATTGCTCTAGGCTCACATTATTCTCAGTTTCTGCAGGTTGCTTCAGTCCACAGACCAGCAAAACAATTACTGTGTCTCTGACAGAGTGTGGATAAGATCTGTAACGCTTTAGGAATACTAGTCAAACATGAGACATTTCAAAGGAAGCCCTGCACAGTACTTGCATTATTTAAAGGCAGGATTTATTACCTTCAATACAATTTGTCACTTTATACTTGTAGGATTGTTTTAAATCCCCTCATCGGTGCAGTTGCATTTAAATAATGCCTAATCAAAGAGGGTACGTAAAGTCTCAATTTGGGATGTTTAGTGTTAATGGCTGTTGTCAAAAATTACATACGCAATTCAGTCCAACTTTAAACAATGTAACTTATATGGCTCTTCTTCAATTTAAGGTTTAAAAGTACAGAATTCACAGTAGCAGTAAGTGGCATAAGGCTATTATAATCTTATTCACTGACAGCTGTTTTCCAATTGTGTCTCCTGGAAATCTTGCTCCTAATAGAATTTTAATTGGTGTTGAGCTTGAAAAAAAAAAAAAAGCTCCATGGTCTATTAATTTTGAAAAACACTGGTTAAATAAAGCTCAGTTGGTTCTCCTCTGCTCAACTTCTCAGAGCCTTTACTGGTCCAGGGCTTTGGGAATTGCCGGGAGGGAGATAAAGAACGCAGAGTATTCTCCAAATGTATTTAATGCCAACTTGTTTGTTTTTGTTCATGAAACCCTTAAGATCCCAAAGAACATAATCAAAGACATGGTGTCCAGTTATCCCAGAATTTAGGAATATAAATTCTTAAACCAAGTTTTAGACTATTTTGGAAGAAAACATCAACATTTGAGAGGCTTATGTGTACAGTATTTGCATGCTACTCACATGTACTTTTTTCTATTTTATGTGCATTTTTTTTTTTTTCTGAGATAGAGTCTCGTTCCATCACCCAGGCTGGAGTACAGCAGCGCATTCAGCTCTCTGCAACCTCTGCCTTCCAGGTTCAAGCGATTCTCCTACCTCAGCCTCCCAAGTAGCTGGGATTATAGGCACACACCACCACGGCCAGCTAATTTTGCATTTTTAGTAGAGACGGAATTTCACCATGTTGGCTAGTCTAGTCTCAATTCCTGCCCACAAGTGATCAGCCCACCTCAGCCTTCCTAAGTGCTGGGATTACATGCCGGAGCCCCCATGCTGGCCAAGTGCAACATTTGTTACAGCAATTGTTAAACTGGCTGCTGTGTTTTCTTTTTAATTTTCTCATGGTTTTTATTAGAGAACTCTCTGTCCTCATCACTAAGGTTTCTGGAACTAAAAGAGCAGTATCCATGGCCCCAAATCCATCTATTGGTAAGGTCAGCCAGGTCAGCATTGGCTAAGACTGATTTTTACTGTGGATACTCTACTTCTTTGTACTCAAAACCACCTGTTTTGAAAAAGGAGGAAGATGAGCAATGAAGACATGGAGAGGGAGCACGTTACATTAGTGACTGTGACTAGCGTGGCAGTCAAGCCAGCAAAGGTGAACTAAGACGATGACATCCCTATGCCCAAAATACAAGATCTTACACCAGCTTTAGAAGTGATGAGAACTAGGCGAGAGAGAAGTTCACCGGACCTCCCAGAACACAGCCACACACTGCACAAGGACGTTTTGGTCAGCCCCGGAGTGCATATATGACATTGCGCATGTAAGAATCATGTAAAAATATAATGCCTTATGTTGACTGTACCTTTGCTTCGATATATACCATTGCGCTACAGTTTCCTGCTGTACTCCACACAGCAACACAGTGCACAGGTTTGCAGCGTAGGAGCAATAGGCTGTACCGTATAGTCTAGGTGCAGAGTAGACAAGAACATCTACGTTTGCATAAGTACACCCCGTGATGTTTGCACATCAATGAAACCACCTAGTGACACATTTCTCAAAGTGTCGCATCACTAAGTGACCCATGACTGTATACAAAGTATCTATCCCATGACACTGCCTAACACCAGTGGGGGAAACCAGAAACCTTTAGTTTAGAGAATAAAAAATAATTTAGTACGCCGTAAATAAATATGCATACTATGTTTCCCACAAAATTAAAAATAACTAAAATTTAAAAATAATAATTTAGGCCGAGCATGATGACTCATGCCTGGAATCCTAGCACTTTGGCAGGGCAAGGTAAGTTGATTGCTTGAGCTCAGGAGTTCAAGACCAACCTGGGTAACATGGCAAAACCTGTATCTACAGAAAAAAAGAAAGAAAGAAATAGCCAGGCATGGTGGCCCACGCCTGGAGACCCAGCTACTTTTGGGGCTGAAGTGGAAGGATGACTTGAGCCCAGGGGGTCAAGGCTGCAGTGAGCTGAGATCACATCATTGTACTCCAGCCTGAGTAACAAAGTGAGACCTTGTCTCAAAAAAGCAGTAATAATTCATATCACACAAAAGACTGCTGATAAACAGAGGAATTACCTATTATTATTGAAAGTGTTTTAAGACTGAATCATAATTTTGGATTATTATTCACATTGTTGATAAAATTCACTAGAAATCATTTGGTAAAGGAGAGAAAATTTCAATAAAGCAACTGTTCAGCAATGAGAATTTAACAAGAATATTAAATGTGTTCCCAGAGAACTGTGGAAAGATCACGGCTTTAGAAGGTGAATTTCCAGCAATTTCAGAAAACCTTGATTAGAAGGAAATCGGCGGTTGCTACTTATCTCAGCCATAAGTTGTGTGCTGAGTCTGAGTGACAAATCTGAGGGAGAATAGGGCAATGTCGTAGGAGGCAGGCAGCACGGACGCATGAGAGCCTGTTCAACCAGGACACCTGGGGCATCTCGGCCGCCGCGGAGGTGTCTGTCTCAGCGGCATGTCCACGCCACGCTGCCCACTGGGCAGGAAGGCTTGCTTCTTCTTCATTCCACAAATAAACGCTGAACACCTACAGCATGCCGGGAACTGCACTAGACTTTGGGGATTCCACAGTAAACAAGACAGACACGGCCCCCACCTTTGTTGAACACATGGCCTCACTGGGGAGTCGTATGGTGGACAGGGGGATAAATGAACGAACAAGGTAGCTGTAGAACATGGTCAGTGCTGCTAAGGAAAAGCACAGTTGGGGATGCTCAGTGTGATGACCATGCTCTGTCTCCCTCTCTCATCTTCTCATGGCCATCTTCCTCGCTCCCTGCTGCTTTTAGAATAAAGCCAGAAGCCCTTACTGTGCGGCCTCGCTTCCACCACCTGGCCACCCTCACCAGTGTCCTCTCCTTCTGCCTCCTTCCCTCTCCCCATCTTCCTTCCTAATGTCTATCTCTCTTTGTTTCTCTTTCTCTCTCATTTCTCTTTTTTGTTTCTCATTTCTCTCTGTCCCTCTGTCTCTGTATCCCTCCATCCTTACCCACTTCTCTCCCTGTATCCCTTCTCTGTCTCCATCTTTATCCCCTTCTCCCTCTACCCAAGCCTAACCCACCTCCGAGCCACCCTTGGCTCTCACCACCTGCCTTCCACCATGGCGCCTTCACCCCTGACGCCCCTCCATCTGGAATTTTCCCTCATCTCCCCTCACTGGCCTCGACTTCTCTTCCAGGTCCTGTCTGCAGCACCCCTGCCACTGGGAAACTCCTCTGTCCATCCCATCTTCACACCCCATTGCACAGTCTCAGAGAACCAGCGAATGCTCCTTGGAGGCACTTATACCAGAATTATAATCTTATATTTAAGATTTGTATTCACCATCTCTGTTTTTGGTCAGCATTTCAGCTCCAGCATCTAACTCAGTGTCTGACAGAGTTATACTCAACAAAGATTTCATAAACGAGTCTTTCAAAGCTCAGTTTAAATGCTTCCTCCAGAAAATATTCTCCCCCCTCCCCACCTAGGAGGCATCTTCCTTGATTTTATGTCGGTTTCTCTCTGCCTCTCCCATGACGTCCATCTTCCACGTTCTTCCATAGTTTCCGATCTTCAAGTGTTACATTTCTTGTCACTTTATCCTTCTTGTTGCATTTTACTTAGGATTTAGGCCCTACAGTTAATGCCTCCAAAGAAAAGAAGTATTCAAACAAAAACCATCCATGAAAATCTGCTGGATGGCCAATAAGCTCAGTATGCATATGACCTTGCCTACACACCTCTGTGTACACTGCTTCTGGTCGGCCATTATGAAGGAGTTTTGTGGTGGCCGCCACATGACCTAGCTTGGCTTGTGAGTAGCAGCTGCTTTATATCTTTAAAGTAGCACGTAGATTGAATTTGTGTGGTCAAATGCGGATCTGGTAAAATTGTAATCTATGACTCAAGATTAAGATGTGCTTCTGTTTTATCTCTGAGCTGACCCAGCACTTGGAAAGCAGCTTTGCTGTTAGCAGGAAGTTGATTCATATTTGCTGGGTGTCTGGTTCCATTGTTGTTGTTGCTGTTGTCGTCAGTGGTATATGTGAATACACAACAGACACACAAAAGGCGCCTGCACATGACCTCTGCGTGCAGATTTTCCAGATGTCCCAGCTGGCCTGGAACACCTGGTTCACTCTGTTCTCTTGTCATAAAAATGGGGACTGTTCACTTTCATTTAAAAGAGCTCCAGTATGGAACGTAAGTTTTATGTCATGTGTGTGTTTGAGAAGAACAGGCATCTGTGAACAGTGGGGCTCAATGTTCTAAATTGGGAGTTCAACACAGCTGGACATGAAGAAAGAGAAAGAAGAAAGAAAAATCACAGGACACAGATTGAGTAGATACCTAACCATCAGATGGGTAGCCAAGGGCTGTTAAGGCTGAAAACGGCTCATCTTCACATTCGTTATACGGGGGCTGTTTTACAATAAACCCAAAGGATTGGAGGTTTTCTAGAACATTTCTTGGAGATTTCCTGGAAGGTTTCTTAGAATATTTCTAAGAAGGAAGAATTCAAAACACTGAAAACAAGCAAATAGACATGGGAAATGTTAGCCCGACCCAGAATTGCCATGACATCTGTTATTCAAATGATCATGGTAGGAATTAGTCATAACTGATATTTATTGAATACTCATGATATGTGAAGCAACATAGTAACTCCACTCTGTGAATTATTCTTAACTTTTATTTTAGGTTCAGGGGTACATATGCCGGTTTGTTATATGGGTAAACTCGTGTCATGAGGGTTTCTTGTTGAGACTATTTCATCACCCAGGTACTAAGCCTTGTACCCAATAATTATTCCTGTGCTCCTCTTCCTCCTCCCACCCTCAGGTGGGCCCCGGTATCTGCCGTTCCCGTCTTTGCGTCCATAAGTCTCATCATTTAGCTCCCACTTATAAGTGAGAACATAACATACTTGGCCTTTCCGTTTCTACATTACGACATGGAATCAGCGTGGATGCCCATCAATGACAGATTGGATAAAGAACTGTTCTCTTAATCCTGATGATGGGGTGGGATGCTATAATTATCATTATTGTTCCCATTACATAGGTGAGAACAATGGGGTGCAGAGATGCTAATTAGCTTGCTCAAGGCCACCTGAGTGAGAGGCACTAAAACCAGGAGTCAGCCCCAAGCTGTCCCACATCAGGCTCTGCTTCCTTCAGTGCACCTGAGTCTTCCTCTTCCATAAACGCTCAGGTGCTAATGGATAAAGATTAAAGAGCTCTGCATAACACCACGGGCACCATCCCAAAATTATAAGTCAGCCTATCTTATGACAAAGAGCAGAATGCAGTAAAACGCAACCTGGCTGGGCGTGGTGGCTCACGCCTGTAATCCAAGCACTTTGGAGGCCAAGGCGGGCGGATCACCTGAGGTCGGGAGTTCAAGACCAGCCTGACCAACATGGTGAAACCCTGTCTTAAAAAGAAAAAAAAAATTAAAAAACAAACAAACAAACAAACAAACAAAAATGCAACCTGCGGCCGTCAAGCCTGGGTTAACGGAGGGGAGCAGAAAGGGTCCCGGGCTACTCATCATCTCACAGACCTCCAGGACAACAGAGGAAATGAGTCAGACCTAGCTCGGGAAGTCTCACACTGACAAATTAAGGTGGCCATGAGCATTACTGAGGGCAAATTCTGAACATTCAAACTCAGTGATTCATTTCCCCATACACTTAGAACAGCAAAGAACGTCTCATAGGAGCAGAAAAAAAAATGGGGTGGAGAGAGACTCACACGACTGATGATCCCTGGCGATGCATCTGACAAACCCTCAGCTGGGAAAGCATCACCTGGAGACAAAGTGAGCATCAGCGATTCTGCGAAGTCTTGTCTCCCAGGCGGCTGGGATCGTCACGGACTAGTCGTGGCTTGCTAATACCTTTCTGACTGACTACCAGAGGGATGCAGATTCGGTGAGCCATCGGCATACTAAAGAAGAAGATTCCCCACCACACCCCGCTTAACACGTTGTAAATTTGACTCTAACTCCTATACCTTGAAAAACTCGATAGGTCCTCAAACTTACCACATAGGAGCCTTACACTTTAGGACTTAGGTTACATACACACAAAACAGGAGCTATTCCAAGGGATGAGTAAAGGAAAAGGAAACTGCAGGAAGATGTCCGCTGCAGCGTCATTTACAACAGGAACACTGTAAATAAACACACCACGACTGGAAAACGACTTCGGGTATTTCGGTGCTGACTTATGAAAGGCTGCTAAAGGGTTTTGGAAGTCATAATTAGGAATATAATTTAGCACCTTAGGAAATGTTTATATTTAAGTGGAGAAGCTGAGCCTGAGTCGTGTGTCTATGCAATCATGCCTCAGTAACAATCCTGCTCTCAGTGGCCAAGGACGGAAGGAGAACACGAAAGAAGTGTTCACGGCCTGCTTGGATGGAACGGCAAGATTGGTTTCATTTTTTCTCTGGAATCTTTTTAGGCAGTAAAAACAAGGAAGACATATTATGCTCAGTTCTGATGAGATTAGTTCTCAGCTCAAGACGTGTTCATGACCCTCCGTTTTGCTGCCTTCCTGCAGAATTAGATCCAGTCTTCGGAGCTCTGACTTTGAGGCCCATTATAAAACGTTTCTGACCTCCCCATCCATTTTTATCTCCTGTCTCCTCCTGGCTGTGCCTTCTTCCACCTGGGTGGGCCTCCGGCCTGCAGACACGGCTGTCCGCTCTGAGCACTTTGCTTGTCCCTCCCTCGAGGACACTCCCTCTGCCTTGTCCTCTATTCTCAGCTGCGGAAATCCTACCAAACTGTCAAAAATGATCTTCAGATTCCCTTTCATTCCACCAACCACGCCTGAGGTCCCTCTCTGCACCATCCCTTCCTACAGCTGTCCCGTCTCCTGCAGGGTGGACCCCAAGCTGCCTTATTAATACCTGAAGTCACTAACTATTGGCGACCTCTGTCCCAACCACTTGGGTGCATTCACACATCTTCTATGTAGTTCTCTCTTCGCTTTGACCGTCCCCGTATCCCCTGCAAAGCAGACAGCAAACTCATTTAGGGCCAGGACAGCGTCTGATTCACATTGAATCCCACACAGGGGTGAGTAGGATGCTTGGCTTAAATGTCGTTTCTATATGAAAACTAAATGTTTTATCTTAACAGAGCCATCACCTGTCCTCCAAAAGCAACGACAGACTCCTCTTTACCGTCGCATCTATGCACAAAGCAAAATCACATACAAAGAGATGAGCATCTTCCCATGGATTTGTTGTCTTTCCTCTGCATTTTTCCCCAGTGTTTCACAACGCTCATGAATTTTAGATCAGCCATCTACAGACATGCTGAAAACCAGCGAAATCCAGAGTTTTCGAGGTACTGTGTTTCCAGGTCCTACAAGGAGCTTTTACCTATTTAAATTCAAGAAACAACATAAGTCCAACGGGCTTGCTTTTGTGGAACTCCCAATACCATAGTAGGTAGAAAACTCATTACGACTTTCTTATTTGTCACCTGAGAATGAACAGGCATGTACGTAGAGCTGAATTTCACAGGAAATTGAGCCTACTGCGGGTTTAGCGAAGACTGAGTCTGCCGGTTTGTATTTCTTCATGTGCGTTAACGCCCTTTGAAGTCAAGGGAACCGTGATTCACGCCAGAGCCTTCCTCCGCTGGATTCACTTTGTCAGCTCTGTGGGAACGTAAGTGCGTCTGAATGGCACATCGAGTGTGATGGATGGCCGGAGATTCCCAGGCTGACAGGACCCATCACTTTCCCCATCCATCTCCCATTTACCCGCCAGGCCTGACAGCTTTCTCTCATATTGGTTCATGTTCTCATTGCCGAAAACCACTAATGTTTTCCTCACAGGGAACTGGGGAACAATGGGAAGGCAAACACGGTGGATTGGAAGCCTTTTGCTCCTGTAACTGAAAAATATGCAGCCCAAAGCAGTTAAACCAATCACTTCTGAGACGTGCCTTCCCACCTAAGTTAATACAACAATATTAAAAAAAAGAAAAAGGAAAAACATCACCTTCTCCCTCAAGATATATCTCCGTGTTGCTGAGGAAGTGCTGGAACTTTGCTGAGACTGTCATGGCTCTCAGAACACAGCACGGAATTTCCCACTCCAAACACCCACCCCCTCCCCCCGGCGTTGTCATGTGTGGGAGATCCCCCAGAGCGGCAGTATCCCCTGCACTGAGTTCAGTCCCTGGCACACACTGGGTACGCAGGAAGTCATCCAGGCAGGGTGCAGTGGCTCAAGCCTGTCATCTCAGCACTTTGGGAGGCTGAGACAGAAAGACCGCTGAGGCCAGGAGTTTCAGACCAGCCTGGACAACAAGGCGAGATTCTGTCTCTATATTAAAAAAAAAAAATTAGCTGGGTGTGCTGGCCTGCACCTGAGGTCCCAGCTTCTTGGGAGGATGAGGCAGGAGAACTGCTTGAACTCAGGACATCAAGGCTGCAGGGAGCTGTGATTGTGCCACTGTACTCAAGCCTGTGTGAAAAAGTGAAACCCTAAAAAAAAAAAAAAAGAAAAAGAAATTGTCCAGGATGGCACTGTATTTTAAAAGTTCTGAATTTATTGAATTATTTGTAGAGCCTTAATTCTATCTAAATCTTAAAAATAAACCTGATGCTTTTTATATTGCTTTCTTAGACTATACCAAATTATTCATATGATCAATCATTTGTGTCTAAATTAAAATGTCAGGGACAAGGAAAATGAAACCTTGGCTGAGTCAGAGTTTAAAATTAAGTTGTTATTTTGTTTTATAGATAACACTTTATTATTTATGCCTTCTCAGTATTCTCTGCAATCACACATTAACTTTTTTTTTTAAATTTTGCCTCTTTTAACAAATTGCCTTATAGTTTTATTAACACCCAAGAGTTGACAAACATAAATAATTCTAAGCTACTATTCTCTGTTCCACAATTTACTTATTTAGAAATATGCTGCTTTGGGGAACTAGAACCATTTTTTGTGAGAATTTTTACTTTTTGGGCTCCTTACACCATTCCTTTATCGAAGTGTGTGAATTTTTAAACAAACTCAAAACTGTAATGAAACCCTTCCCCACAAAGCAC
The DNA here is from genome assembly GCF_001604975.1 of Cebus imitator. Taxonomy (NCBI): domain Eukaryota; kingdom Metazoa; phylum Chordata; class Mammalia; order Primates; family Cebidae; genus Cebus; species Cebus imitator. The sequence continues at coordinate 1,757,864 of NW_016107638.1, read as the reverse complement.
CTCCATCATCAGCACATACGTAATTACATCTACATAATAAACGTGATCATAAAGAAGAATATTGCTAAATGTCCTGTCTACATGAAGCTGCCTCACCCTCCCTCACGTCCCAGCGACCACACACTTCGATGTGGTTTTGCTGCCTCATTTGCCTTTGAAAATGTTGTTTGTGGCCTGATGTCTTTAGTAGTCATGGAAACAGCAAACCCCTCATTTCCTTCCCTTTTCCATCTTTCTGTTTTTTGAGAGCTGATGTCTAAAACTTTATCTCTGCTGGGATCTCTAGAATGGTAAGTCCTCAGATGACACAAACAAACAAAAGAAATGGCGAGGAGAGTCACCCACAGAGAGGTGGAGGATGCTCAGAGTGTGGGTGCCACAGCCTGAAAGCAAAGGGAGGGAAAGGACCCCTTGCTGTCGCCCACCTCAACATCTCCGGGAAGCCGCAGGTCAAGGGGAGTGGCGCTGTCTTCAGGGACCAGTGCCACCTGTCTCCTCCCCACCCGGATGCCTGTACTCCAACCACGGCTGACACTGAAACCAGCACTCAGAGGACGTGCGTTTGGTCATCATTTGACGGTGGAGTGCTCTTATGACTGAAAGTCCAAGCAAGTTTTAGTTAATTAAATGATGCAGAGGTGACAATGAAATATTTGGAGAAGCAGTTTATGTTGAGGAAAAGAGCCAAGCTCTGTGAAGTATCTGCAGAGGTTTATTCTGAGCCCAGTGTGAGTGACCATGTCCCATGACACAGCCTCAGGAGGTCCTAAGAATGTGTGCCTATGGCGGTTAGGTGCAGCACGCTTTGACACATTTCAGGGGGTTGTAAGACACGCCTCAATACATGTAAGGAATACACTGAACTGTCCTGATGTAGGGGTTGAAGGCCCTTACAGAGCATCGGTGGACTCTCAGCTTTTCTGTTGGCACTTGCTTGAAAGAGTTATTATCTAAAGAGCTGGAATCAACAGAAAGCAGTCTCCGAGTTAAAATAAGGATTTGTGGAGTCCAAGGTTCTTATTATGTAGATGAAGTTTCCCGGGCGTCTACCCTTAGAGGCAAGAGATGGCAAATGTCTCCTATTTAGATCTTTTAAAAGTGCCCGATTCTCAGTTAATCTCTTCAGGATCAGTGAAAGCCCTGAAGGGGGACGGGATTCTCTGCAGAATGCAGACCTTCCCCACAAGAGACAGCTTTGCAGGCACATTTCAAAATATGTCAAAGAAATCTATTTTGGGGTAAAATGCTTTGGTTTCTTCCAGGGCCTGCTATGTCATGTAATGCTACACTAGGGTCAGATTAGATTTCAGGATTTTATTGTTACGAAGTGTCTGTCTCCTCAGTGTTAAGATCTCTGTGTTAAGGTTAGCATTGGCGGTTGTGCCTGAATTCCAGAGGGAGGATATCATGGGGCCTGTCTGCAACCCCCTTCCCATCATGGCCTGAACTCGTTTTTACAGGTCTCTTCTGAAATCCCCTTGGTCAAGAGAAAGTGTCCCTTCAGTCACTTTGCAGGCTTAGAATTTTATGTTTGGTCTACATTCATCAAAGCAAAGACTTTTGTCTAAATTCCTATGATTTGGTTATTTCCTGACATTTTCTCAGATAATGACCAAGTAAATTCATACGGAAATGTGTATGTGTGTGTGAGAGAGAGAGAGAGAAAGAAAGAGATAGCAATTTGGTTCAAAAGTCTAGTTCGAACCCCCCTTTATTCAGAGTAAATTTTTCTCCATATCTGACAATTGGAATTGTCAAGATTTAGGACAAATGTGGACCAGACAGTTACAACCTGAATTTATAGAGCAACCTGAATTTATAGAGCATTGATAATAAAGAATTACGGTACGTACATAGAAGAAACAAAACTCCCATTTCTAACTCACCCAATATAAACACAGTGAACGACGCACGCCTAATTCTCAGCATGAATTGGAAACACAGGCTAAAGATCCAATCAAAGGTGACTCAGGTGTTGACAGTTGCACTGCTTTAGATAAAATCTCCCACGTCCCCTACAACTGCTTATTTCTTAAAAAGATTTAACTACAATAGCCTTTTTGAAAATGTCAACTTTATTGAAATAGAAATCACTCCATTAATTTGTTTCAGGTATGTTGTATTCAGATCTATACTTTTTCTCTTTAAAATTTACAGAGAAATGAACTTGTCAATTTGCCTTTGTCTCAGAATTACATGATATTTTTAATACACCGGAAGAGCGTTATTTATATGGTTCGAATCCGTGTCCCTTCTCCACGTTCATGTTGAATTGTAATCTCCACTGTTGGAAGAGGACCCTGTTGGGAGGTAATGGGACCATGGGGATGGGGTTCTCATGAACGGTACACTGCCATCCCCCTTGGTGCTGTATAGCGAGTGAGTTCTCACACGATCTGGTTGGTCAGAAGCGTGTGGCACCTTCCGCCCCTCTCTCTCTTCCTTCTGCTCCATCCAGGTAAAGATGCCTGCTGCAGCTTTGGCTTCCACCAGTAAAACTCCCCAGCCATGCTGCCCGTACCATCTGCAGAGCCTGGTAAATTAAAAAATTGTCTCATGGTTCTGCGGGCTATACAGGAACCTTGATGCTGGCATCTGCTTGGCTTCTAGGGAAGCCTCAGGAAACTTACAATCATGGCTGAGGGTGCAGGGGGAGCAGGGTCCTACATGGAGAAGGAGCAGGGAGGAGGGGGTGGAGGAGCCACATACTTTTAATCCACCAGATCTGGTTAGAACTCACTTACTCACTAGCACAAGAATTTGGTTATTTCCTGACATTTTCCCAGGTATTGACCAAGTAAATTCATACAGAAATGTGTGTGTGTGTGTGTGTGATAGAGAGAGAGAGAGAGACAGAGAAAGAGAGAGAGAAAGGAAGATATATCAATTTGGTTCAAAAGTCTGGTTTTCTTCAAGAATAGCACCGAGGGGTGGTACTGAACCTTTAACGGAACTTCTACCCCCATGGTCCAAACACCTCCTACAGGTCCTACCTCCAGCATTGGGGATTACATTTCAAAATCAGATTTGGGTGAGGACACAGAGCAAGTATTGAGTATGTCACTCAATACTCACTACCTGCACAATTTCTTTGTACGTGAAGTGACACATGAGTCAGCCCTGCAGCCAGGGGCTGGAAGAGATCTTATATTACGGCCCATAGAAATGTCAAAGTAACACAGTACAGCAGAAGGAACAGGAGAATGGCTGGAGCTGAGTGTCCTTACCTGTTTTATTAATGTGGGCTTGTAGCATCATTTTGGTTTCACCATATCACATGGGAAGCCCAAATATGCTGCCTACTGGCTGATGAAATTGCCTCCAACTTTTACCCCCAAATTTTGTGACACATCGGAGGGTAAGGCAGACATTCTTCTAGGTTCAGCTCACTTACCTGGAGTATTCTATAAATAAAGGTAAAGTAAATGTCACAAGTGGCAATTTAAAATTAAATTTCCTTCTTTCATTGAAAAAACAATTGATCACAAAATATATCTATATTTGCATATATGTGTGTGTGTGTGTATACATATTTTTTTTTCTGAATCTCTGAAGGCAAATAGAAAATGGGCCCATGGAATTCTTTTAGCAGTTTAGGGTATCATCAGTATCTGTTGATAAAATGTCTTCTCAGCTCTGGCAGGGGAGTACATCAACTACACAGGTGCGATGTTTGTGAAGAGTCCCACTCAGGTCCAATGCTGTAATCAGCCCCTGCAATTATGAATCTAAAAGGTAATTAATGCCAAAGGCGTCCACATCGCTTTCCCACTTAGAGGGGCAAATGAGAGCGCACATTAGGTTAAGTACAGACCGACAGAGCATATGCAAGCAGGGAGTTTCAAATGGCAAAAACAAACCTGGGTTGAAGTATCAGAGAGGATACATTTCTAACCATCAAGATAATAAGAAAAAAGATCAACTGGAAATGGACTTCAACAGGACCCGGAAGCTTCTAATTCTTTGAGAAAAGTATTAATTTTGAGACATATTAAACATCAGGGCCAGGCACAGTGGCTCACGCCTGTAACCTCAGCACACAAGGAGGCTGAGGTGGGTGGATCACTTGAGGTCAGAGGTTCGAGACCAGCCTGGCCAACATGGCAAAACCCTGTCTCTACTAAAGATACAAAAAATAGCCAGGCGCGGTGGTAGGCACCTGTAATCCCAGCTACTCAGGAGGCTGAGGCAGGAGAATCACTTGAACCTGGGAGGCGGAGGTTGCAGTGATCCAATATTGTGCCACTGCACTCCAGCCTGGGCAACAGAGTGAGACTCTGTCTTAAAAAAATAAAATAAGAAAACGTTTATATCAAATTTCAGTATATGCATGAACAGAATGCCCTTCGTCACTCTGATGACTTCAAATGATACTTCCTTGGAGTTCCTGCTCATTTTCTTCCTTGATACCTGCTGTGTCCAGCTAAGTGTCCCCAGTGCACAGAACACCAGGAGTACCTCCCACCTGCAGCCAGCACTTGCACCTAGGTCCCCTACAGACCATTTCTACACAGCAAGCAACAAGCCAGGCTGCATCTCCACCTGGGTGGGAGCCTCGGGAGGCTTCTGCGTCCACTTTGAAAACTATTCAAATTCTCAAAGTAGCTCACATGGCTCCAGATGGCAGGCACTATGATAACTTGGGTCCAAAAGTCTGGGTTGAACCTGCCTGTCTTCAGAGTAAATTTTTTTTCTCCAATTTTTTTTCTTGATGGTTGAAGACCATGTCAAGATTTGGGATAACTGTGAAACAGATCGTGAAGATAGCAATTTGCAAAGTGCCCATAATAAAGAAAAGGTACAATGTACCACAGATGTAAGACTGTTATGTATCAAATCCCCTAATACTAACGTAATACAGAATGCTGCCATATTTCTTAGCATGAAATAAAAATCACACATGTGCACGCACACACACACATCCACTTGGATAAATTCCGAAGCAACTCAACTCTGTGGCATAGCCTTTCAGGTCACTCTCCTCCTATTAACCCTTCCCCTACTGTTTCTCCTTCACATGCTTCAGGGGCCTGAACCCTTTTTCTGGAAAGGGCCAGATGGTAAATATGTCAGGCTCTCCAGGCCACTGAATTGCCTCTGAAACTACTCAGTTATAAGGGTTTAGCAGGGAATAAAAGCCACAGACACAACATTAAAGTGTGGTTGTGTCTCTATACATCATTATTTTCATAAAATCAACACTGGACAAAAGCAACTCTGCTTCATATTCACTGTTCTGCTGCTCCTGCTTCCCATAAGAATGGGACACTTCTTCCACCCTCCACATTCCCATGGGTGACCCTCATCATCTCCAGATGTCTGCCCAAATTTGCTTTTTCCTGACCACGTTATCCAAAGACCCTCCTGACAGCACCACTTTGGAGCTTCACAGCAAGCTCTGGGGGAAGGAACTACAGAATGCTGAGTTGTAGAGCAACCCCAGCCCCTGGGGAATCTAGGAGGACCTGCAGAGACCACAGCCCCATCTCTCACCTCTGGTCATACCTGCTACATCCACTTCCCCCACTGTGACACACAGACATTACTTCCTACATAACAAGGATCCCAACCCCCGGGACCAGTGCCAGTCTGTGGCTACACAGCTGGAGGTGGGTGACAGTTGTGTGAATGAAGCTTCCTCTGTATTTACAGCCACTCCTCATCACTCACATCACCACCTGAGCTCCACCTGTCAGATCAGCGGCAGCATTAGATTCTCAGAGGAGCACCAACCATATTGCCAACTGAGCATTCAAGGGACCTAGGTCATGTGCTCCTTATGAGAATCGAATGCCTGATGATCTGTCACTGTCTCCCATCACCCCCAGATAGGACCATTTTGTTGCAGGAAAACCAGCTTAGGGCTCCCACCGAGTCTACATTATGGTGAGTTGCATCATTATTTCATTATACATTACAATGTAATATAAATAAGTGCACAATAAATGTAGTGTGCTTAAATCATCCTGAAATCATCTTCCCCTGCCCCGGGTCCATGGAAATATTGTCTTCTCTAAAACTGGTACCTGGTGCCAAAAATGTTGAAGCTGTTGCTACAGAAGGAATGATAAAAAGACAGTCAGGAAGCCTGCTCTATCCCACTACCCTTGAAAAAAGAAACAGCACCCATGACTTCTGTATTCATTTTACTTCTATTCATTCATTTACTCATTTGCTATCCACCGAGAAGGTAAGCTCCGTGCGAGCAACCACCTGTCTATTTCAGCTCAGCATCTCCAGAACCTAGAAGAATGCCTGAGAAAGGCTCTCACTAAATACTGTTGCTGAACAAATCCTGAATCCTCAAAGTAACAGAAGGCTGGCATCCAGAAGAGATCGCAAGGTGCCACTAAAGCACATCCACACAACTTCTAAAACTAGTCAAGGTAATCCTACAAGTTTCACGTGATTTCCCAAAAGCCTTCCAGAGACCCATCAGAAAGCGGTTCCAAATCTCGCTTCGGCCCAAGGTGGTTTCATCCAGACTAATCCCTCTGTTCAGGGCCTCTGCTCTGCCAGAGCCTGCGTGACATGGAGCCATGTGACTCCCATCCCACGGGCTCTTGTCCCTGCTTCTAGAGCAGAGCGGGTGGAGACGGGCTGAGGTTCATCCCACCACACTTATCTTTCAGAAGAGTTCGGCCAGCTTGGAAGATGCTTTTCTTTTTACAATAACAAATCCTGCAGCAGTGCATGTGAAGGTCCCATTACTCTATTTGCAGATTTTAGCCGTGCAAATGTCTCATTGCAGCTCATTTTGCAGCTTACTGAGCTATGTTACATCATGCAAATTCTCCACGTACAAACTGAACGTATCTCAGAGAACACTTAACAGCTCCATCCCATCTTAAACCAAGCAGAAAATCCAGCAGTTCAGAAGCGTGGGGATGACAGTATTCCTAGCAGACAGAGGGGACGCTAGCTAGGAGGGCGGCAATTACAGATCTGGGGATTAATTGAGGGAGTTTAATGGAAGGGGCCTTTGCTGTCAGAGGGAGGGAAGACAGGAGAGACTTTGTTTCAGTCTTTGAACAGTCGCAAGAGTGAAAGCAATCCTTTACCCTCTCCAGCCAAAGTACTCCTAAATTCCACTTTCTGTGGTTGTTGAAAACAGTATCATCAGATCTCAAGCAATGGAACGCCAAGGGCCCAGGCAGGGTTATGTTATGATAGGGTTAGGCTTAGGGTTATTTTTATGAGGGTCACGGTTATGTTATGACTGACAGGGTTAGGGTTATGTTATGAGGGTCACGGTTATGTTATGACAGGGTTAAGGTTACGACAGGGTTAGGGTTATGTTATGAGGGTCAAGGTTATGTTATGATCAGGTTAAGGTTAGGGTTATATTATGAGGGCCAAGGTTAAGTTACGATAGGGTTAGCCCCAAGTACAACGCAGAGCCTGGTCCGGGTCCAGCATGAAAGCACAGCATTTGGAAGTGCACCTTCGAGTACAGTGGAGTTGTTGCCTCACCGTGGCCAGATCAACCAGGCAAACTCTCTCCTGCCACCTTGTCACTTCATTTCCACTCCTGACTCCTGGATCCAGCTCTTCCTTCCATCCGCACGCAGACCAAGCCTCCAGTCCCCAGCTCAGCTCCCAATTCACTCGTGCAGATTTCTTTCTTTCTATGTGGCTCTATCATTTGGGATAGGCCACCTAATTCTGACCTTATTTTTTCTTCATATACCATAAAATATGGAAATTGGACAAGAACAATGTTTTCCAAACCTTAGATATTCAAAAAAAACACCTTCAAGATGTTTGAATCCATTTACTTTGCAAAGAAACCTCACAGGAGTACTGTAAACTACATGTTGGCAGCACTGGTAGCAGTCTCAGTCTGGTGATGGTGCATCTCTAACTTCTGTCTTTGCTGCAATCAGAGATTACCCACAGTCAGGGAAATGTTAGACACATTCTGACAGCAATGGAGAATTGCTCCAAGACGTAACCAAATAAATTTACAAATCTTTTTTTTTTTTTTTTTTTTAGATAATTTCGCTCTTGTCACCCAGGCTGGAGTGCAATGGCGCAATCTCAGCTCATTGCAACCTCCGCCTCCCAGGTTCAATTGATTCTCCTGCCTCAGCCTCCCAAATAGCTGGGATTACAGGCGCACTCCATGCCTAGCTTATTTTTGTATTTTCAGTAGAGATGAGGTTTCACCAGGTTGGCCAGGCTGGTCTCGAACTCATGACCTCATGATCTGCCCACCTCAGCCTCCCAAAGTGCTGGGATTACAGGCATGAAGCATAGATTTCAACTTCATCTATGCTATGTTGTGGCCCCCATCTAAAATCACGTGACACACCACTTGTGCAGGGTTTGGCAAACTACAGCCCACTCACCAACCCAGCCCACTGCCTGCTTTGACGAATAAAGTTTTATTGGAACACAGCCATGCCTACATGCTGACATACGTTCTTTAGCTGTGTTTTCTGCACAACAACAAAACTGGCTGGCCACAGTAGAAACCGTATAGCCTGCAACGCCAGACCTATGTACCACCTGGCTCTTTACAGAATGGATTTGCTGACCCCTGTACTAGTGGACCAACATGATTCTGTGAAAGAAAAATAAGTCTCGGGGCCCCCAAATCACTAAGCTACTGGGAAACATCAAGCTGGGAACTGCTGAGGGTAAACCTGCCTCCCATTCTATTCAAAGTCCCCCGTCTACTCACTGAGATAAATGCATATCCAGTTGCCTTTTTTGGAGAGGCTGCTCAGAAACTCAAAATAATGCAACCATGTGTCTGTTATGTACCTGTGACCCGGAGGGCCCCTCCATGCTTTGAGTTGTCCCACCTTTCCGACTGAACCAATGTTCTTCTTACACATATTGATTGATGTCTCATGTCTCCCTAAGGTGTATAAAACCAAGCTGTGCCCCACGGACACATTTCCATCACAGCCTCACCGTGGCCATCATTGTTTGCTCTGTGTCTTGTAGCTGTAATAGATTATCGGCACCATGAGGGAAACTTGGACTCCTGGAAAGGCCATTACCATGGGAATGAGAGGGACCAGGCAGCATGAATGGGGACACGCTCCCACCCACAGGAGACACCTCATCACTAAAAGGGGACTTATAATCACCGTTTTGCAGTGGCATCACGACAATAAGAGAGTAATATATGTTACCATCAGACACATTAGAATCCCCCTTAATGAGTATTCCATGAATAAAATGAAGGAAATTAAAATATTCTACCCCAAAATATATTTTTTGACATATTTTGAAATGGCTGCTGCTTGGCCAGCAAAGAGAATTGGCCTTGTGAAGCTGTCTTTTGTTGGAAAGCTTGCATCCCTGGAGAATCTCCATTAATGCAGCCAAGCCCCCTCCACTTTCCATCCCTTTCCTGGATCCAGGAGAGATTGAGAGTCTGATACCTCTGAAAGTCTGAAAAGAAACACTTATCATCTATTATCTCTAAGGGAAGCTTCACTACACATCAAGGGCACCTGTGCTAGGCAAGCCTTTTCCTTTCTCTTTCTATTAATCTGTCTTGCCCCTAAACCTGATTTTCCAACATATCCTGATTCTGGCAATGCTCTGAGTTTGCCTTCTTTGCTGTGGCCTCGGGTGGTATAGAAGCCTCTGTAACTAATTGTTTAGTTGGATCTTTATTTGGCAGGCCCCCACATATACCTGTGAAATAACTTCTTACTGATCAGTCTTCTCATGTCGGTGATTTTTCAGAGAATCTTTAGGGGGCCAAGTGTCTACGGATCCCACAAAATGAAGAAACAAAGGAATCAATTAATGTATTTTTAACTTACACTGAGTTTTTTCTTCATTTCATGCTTAACACCTTTGGAATTATTGAGAATTATAACCAGTTTTGAGACAGGAGTTCAGCAAGATGAGTTTCCAAAGACCCAGGTCACAGACCCCATTGATAAAAGAGGATGCAGTAGAGAAGCCAACTCAAACTCACCAAAACCAAGATGGTGACGGAAGGGACCTCCGGCTCCCCTTCCTGCTCATTATACGCTAATTACAATGTTAAAAGGCACTCCCAGGAGTGCCATGACAGTTTACAGATTCTATGGCAATTCCTGGAAGTTACCCTGTAAGTCTAAAAGCGGGTAGTTCCAGGAACTACCCTCAGTTCCAGGAACTCCCCCTCCCTCTCCCAGAAAAGTCAGGAATATTCCACCCTTTGTTAAGCATACAATCAAGAAGCAACCACGAATACGGGCAGTCAGCCGCCTAGCCAGGGTGCGCCGCCTAGCCAGGGTGCGCCGCCTAGCCAGGGTGCGCCGCCTAGCCAGGGTGCGCTGCCTGTGAAGAGAGCCGCCCTTTTGTTCCCCTACTTTCTTAACCAACTTTCTTTCCCTTTCCTCTTCTTTCCCGCATGAAGACAAACACCCACTTGGCTTCCAGGCTGAGCCCCAGCCTTGGGGAACATTTGCCTGTAACAGGTCCCATGGCATTTTTCTGCCCCCGAGTTCACAAAAGTACATTTTGCACCATCTCCTTAATTCTCCACAACCACCGTTCGGCAGGTATTATTTTACCGTCTTTGCAGAGGGAGACGCAGTGTGTCCAGGGGGATCAGGACTCTGTCTAAGGGGATGCTGGCAGGAGTCACCAGCCTGATTCCTACCCCTTCTGCCACTTGGCCATGCCTCTCCCGGCCTCTGCATCAGCACCTGCCAGCTTCTTAAGTGTCTCTCATATAGGCTGTCAAGCTAAAACAGGGACAAAGGCTTCTGTATTGGGGGTATTTTAGGAATACAAAAGAAGTAGAGGGTAGTGTAATGAACATCCATGTCCCTGCCCCCAACCACCCATAGAGAAATACTCCTCCCAGGTACTCTCTGGATGCTCTCTGTCCACCGAACTCTGTTTCCCCAAGATAATTACAATCACAAACTTGTGTTTATCATTCCTAGATGTGTCCTCATACAAATGCATGTGTATGTGCGTATACATACAATATGTACAAATATATATATATATATATATATATATATATATATATATATACATGCATTCACATACAAAGATATAAACACACAAATAAATAAAATTTATACTCCCATGCTTTTGTGGGGGGGCGAAGATGGATACAGAGTTTTGCGCTTGTCACCCGGGCTGTAGTGCAATGGTGCAATCTTGGCTCACTACAACCTCCACCTTCCAGGTTCAAGCAATTCTCTTGCCTCAGCCTCCTGAGTAACTGGGACTACAGGTGCCCACCACCACGCTTTTTGTATTTTTACTAGAGACAGGGTTTCGTGATGTTGGCCAGGCTGCTCTCCAGCTCCTGACCTCAGGTGATCCACCCGCCTCAGCCTTTCAAAGCGCTGGGATTACAGGCATCAGCCATGGTACCCAGCCTTATATTTTTATATTAATTATACATACATATATATGTGCACATACATACACTCATAAACAAAACTATTATTTTGCATGTTTTTCAAATTGTTAAATTGTCATAACAGGACATCTCTGCAATGCACATTATTTGCTGTTCCTTTGCTTTTTTTTGGGGGGGGGGCTTGTTTAGTGCAATTTATCCACTTTTGTACATCCAGCTCTGTTTATTTATTTTAACCCACATATATTGCTGTACTGTATGCACATGTCCTGAGACTTTTATCCATTCCTTCCTTGAGGGATGCTTAGGTTGTTTCCAAGGCTTCCTCACTGCAATCAGTGAACGCTTTGTAGTTGCTTCCGGCTTCAGATGTGAGAGAGCTCCTGGGTGTGCATCTAGCGGAACTGCTGGATGATGGAGGAAGCCTGCCTTCTGCTTTCCTGCATGTTGCCAGATTGCTCTCCAAAGCGGTTGCACCAAGTTACACTCCCACGGTATTCTTTCTGTGTGATGTTACCTTTGCCAATATAATAAATGTGGAATGGTATTGCTTATGTTGTATTTCTCTGACTGGAGACATTGAGCATTGGATCACATGCTTATTGGCTGGTAGTATTCTTTTTCCATGAATTAAGTCACACATTCTTTGCTATTTTTTCTACTGTGTTACTTTCCTTTTTCTCATTGATTTGTAGAAGATCTTTAAGCATCCTGGGTAATAAGCTTTTGTTGCTTTGAAATCACCTTCATAAAGATTGTAACAGTGAGAAAATTATGAATGTAAAAGAGATCTGACTTACCCGATTTCATTTTGCTCCCCCCCACCACCTTTTTTTTTTTGAGACAGAGTCTCGCTCTGTTGCTCAGGCTTGAATGCAGTGATACAATCTTGGGTCACTACAACCTCTGCCTCCCGGGTCAAGCGATTCTCCTGCATCAGCCTCCCAAGTAGTTGGGACTATAGGTACCAGCCACCACGACCGGCTAATTTTTGTGTTTTTAATTCAGACAGGGTTTCACCATATTGGCCAGGTGGGTCTTGAACTCCTGACCTTGTGATCCACCTGCCTTGGCCTCCCAAAGTGCTGGGATTACAGGTGTGGGCCATCACACCCAGCCTCCATCTTGCCTATAACCTCCAAGCTGCCCTAGTTCATTTCTGGACACAGGCTGAACTAACTTCAGGAGGAATTTAGTTTGTAGTTTAAATTTGAAACAAAGACGATAAGAGCCTCCCCCCAAAACAAAATCCCTCCTTGCTTGTGGACCCAACCACTTTGTAAAACAAACACATTTTCCACAAGATTAGAAATTAGGGCTCAGGAGTCCGGCGGCCACAGGCCACAAGACGCCTCACCTTCCCAGTTGTTCCTATAGATAACGTCACTATTGAAAAACCTAAGATTGGTGTTTGGGCTATTTTTCAGCCCTTGCATCCTGTGGATCAGCTGACACCACCCAGATTGGTCACCTGGCTCGTCGGGTCCTGTGACCCTACCCAGGAACTGACTCAGTGCAAGAGGACAGCTTCAATTCCCCATGATTTCATCCTGACCCAACCAATCCGCATTCCCTGTTCCCTCGCCCCCAGCCCTAGAACTTCCTTTGAAAAACCCCAGCCTCCAAATTGTTGAGGAGACTGATTTAAGTCATAATAAAACTCCAGTAACCTGTTCGGTGGCCCCACATGCATTCATCCCTTTCCCTGTTGCAATTCCCTTGTCCTCATAAATCAGCTCTCAGAGCAGGGGCAAGATGAGCCCGCTGAGCAGTTCCGTTTACGGCAAAGCCTGCATTATACTTCTCTTGTCATACCCACTGCACACAGCCTGGGCATTAAAAAATATTTATTGATGAATAATTGTTTCACTCCTAACAATGTATCTATTTGTGTTCCATTGGTATACAAGTCAATTTTATTGGCAACAAATCACCAAAGTGGTGCCTACACTGCAGTAGGTTATGAATATGAATTTGATCTCAATGAATAATGCATCAAATAAATGGGGAATTCGGCAGTAAAATTATTTTCACTCAAATACCATCATCTATAATAAATAGGGGTTTTCCTTTATAAAAATATATATGATTGGTGAGTTAAAACCTCCAAATGAAGGAACTGTAGAATTCAGACCAAAGCAGAGGGGTCTCCCAAGCTCATATTAAGGACACTTCACGTGTTCCAGCTGAGGACCCTGGAGGGGAGGGAAGTCTACAGACGGCAGGAAGCTCAGTGCTTTTGGTTAGGGTTTTCAGTTCACTCTCACAACAATCCTGCAAAGCAGATGGTTATTAGCCCCATGCTTTCAAATGAAGAAACTAACATTCCAAGGGGATAAGAAACTTTCCTGAAGTCACTCCATAAATGATGATGCTGGAATTCACACTTGGATCTCTCATTTCTTATTCAACAATAGCTTTCTTCATGTCAGATACTCAGTTCTGACGACAGAGACAAACAAGGTGTAATTAGGGGCTGGATTCCAAATTCCCTGACTTCCTCCTCGGTGTCCACCTCCAGCTTAAAGGATGGTACAGAAAAACTTGGATTTGCCTTTTCAAATATTAAAGGCTTCCCCAAGCCACTAAGAAAAGTGAAATACAGATGTAACCTCAAGAAAGCACTCCCACAAAGGGTAAAATATGGCATAAAGTGAGATGAAAATTTTGTAATCACTTGGTTGGAAACCTGATACTCCCTACAACTCTACCATCTTTGCAAAATAATTATGATAAATATAACTATTTTTCTCTCATCTCTAGTAAATTCTTAACTCAAACAAGTCATTGGCATTAAATGCTTTTCTTGATTTGCAAAACATTTTAAACAAAAAATAGGGCATAAAAATTTATTCATATATATGTAAAAAATATAGAATATAATAAATTATATATTTTATATAGAATAAAAAGATATATACATACATAATACATATATCATTCTGTATAATTATTATATTATATTATATAACATATTATATATGTAGAATGAGATATATATATATATATACACACGTATATGTATGTGTGCATATAAGTGTACATGTATGTGTCTATGTGTGCATATAGAGAATGAGCACCCATATACCTAATACTCAGAGGAAATAGAATATAAAATATTGCAAATAGAACTGAAACCGCCATATAATTTGTCTTGTGTTTGCTTCCCTCACACGCCTCTATGCCATCCACTCCAAGGTATTTTCCCTCCTAAACCTGCCACTTATACAGAGATAAATACACTTTTAATGCACACATATATCCATATCTAATTTTACATATAATTGTTTTGCAAGTTTTCAACATTTATATAAAGGATATCCTATTGTATGTACCTACCTCTAATTTCATCTTTTTGCTCGATATTGTTTGTGACATTGATACAATTGCGGTTCATTCATTTCGCTGCTACGGAATACATATGGAATGAATACTGCATTATTCAGACATTTTATTTTTGATGAGCTGGTGAGTTGCTTCTAATGGTTTACTATTAAAAACAACACTGTTTTGAACATTCTTGCATTTATCATATTTTATGCGAGCAAGGGTTTATTCTAGAATAAATAACTAGAAGAAAAATCACTGGGTCGTTTGGTAGATGCATCTTCAAATTTACCACACAATGCCAAATTGCTTTCAAAACGATTGTTACAGTTCACCCTCTCACTGGCAGAAGGTGAGAGTCCTGGCTGCTTCATTTCATCACTATCAGTTGGTGCTTCCACACTTCTTAGCTTTCGTCAACCTAATGTGTGTGAAATGGTACTTTGGTATGACTTTAATTTTCCATTTCCATGGCTTCATTTAATTTCTTTGTTAAACTGATCTCTTCTCAAGTCTGTTGGCAATGCAGATTTCCTCTTTTGTGAACTGCCTGTTCATGTGTTTTGCTCATTTTATTTCTAATGTTATTCACTGTAGACCAGGTGATGATAACTTTGATACCATTAATACTTTATATATAAGTTATTACTACCTTATTTGCAGTTGGTAATGACTGACTTCTGGGTGGATAGGAAAAGTAGAAGGAGGCATATCTAAGCCCCCATGGCTCTCAAAACCCACATATTTTGTAGCTATTGAACCCAATTCCTCACTCCAAAATACATCATAAGCATCTGACTGTGGTGTTCCTTATCTATTTATCAATCCCAGGCAATTAATAAAACTTTGACTAGTTGCTGTATTCCTTTCTGGATCTGCCAATATGTTTTTTATCATGTATGTGTGTGTGTGTGTGTGTGTGTACGTGTGTCTGTGTGAGGGTGTCTGCACATGTGTGTGTGTGCATCTGTGTCTGTGCACGTGTGTGTGTGCATGTTTATGTGCGTGTATATGCATGTGTGCATGCGTGTGTGTGTGTGTGTGTGCGTGCGTGTGTGTGTATAATCATTCTGAATACTTAATCCTCTCTTCCATCCAGCAAAGTGCAGCCACGATGGAGAAAACACAGACTTAATTCTGTCGGTTTGAATACATAATATCCCTTTGTTAACTGAGCATATTGTCTTCTTTGTGACCATGTTGCATTGATACTACAAGGAAGTGGAATTACATGCAAAGAGCTGCACCAGTGCTTTTCAATTTATTTTTAACCCTGGCTCATTTAGGCAAACGACCCATGTTTTAGCTTGTTTCTTCATCATTTTGTACTCTCCAGTGCGGGAAGGGAGTGCAATGAACTAGTAACAACCTTTGGATAAGCAAAACTTGAGAAAAATATATATACACCTCAAGCAAACAAGGTACAAATACATTGATATTTAAACCACATGTCTGAAAGAGCATCTAGGGGAAAACGACAGGCTATTAAAGAAATTGTTTATCTGGCACCATAATCACTTTAAAATTAACCCCAAACAAATTAAGGTAATAATGGTAAAAGTAGCAGTTATTCATAATTGAGAAAGAAGCAAGAACAGCAGCCACTGGAAAGCACAAGCAACTCAGGACATCCTTTCCCTGCTATCCTGCTCACCAGAGCATCATTGGGGAGTCATGCATGCATACAGTAGGAGCTCTGGACATACATGTATACAGTAGGAGCTCTGCAAAACTGCCAGGGGTCATGAAACTGTAGCCTTCCTGGGAGAATGACAAGAGACTTCAGTAAATTGCAGTAAAATACTGATTTTAAGTCTTTGAATTCCAAATTTCTGTAGTTCTTATAACCCACTTAGAAGATGCCAAGAAGGTAACCTTTAGACCCATGTGAAAATGAAGATGGTGAGACTTCAAATCATTTACCTGTGAGAACCAAAGCGAGGACATGCAGCTTTCAGTCAGCCAGCCTAGGAAGAGGCATGTATAATCTCCAATAGTGCTTCAGTTAATGAGTCACTTGTTCAACACATCTGCTTGGAATCAAGTCAGTACTTTGGAATCCCTTCAAGGTTCTTTCAACGTGGAAGAGTGGTACAGAACTTGGACATATATTTTCTGATAAAGTTCAGCTGGCAACCATGGGGCTCATAGCTATCTAAGAACTGTTGATGTAGAGCACTCATTTATTTATTTGTTTGTTCAAAAATTATATTTTAAGCACTGGTGGCAGGTCGAAAAAAATGACCATCCAAAGATGCTCACATCCTAAACCCTGGAAACTGCAAATATATTACGTTACCCGGCAAAAGAGAATTAAGGTTGAAGGGGAAATTAAGGTTCCTTATCAGCTGACTTTAAGATAAAGAGATTATCTTGGATTTTCTGTGTGGGCCTAATAATAATGACAATAGTGTTTTAAATGGGAAGAAGAAGGCAGGAAGTTGGGAGTCAGGAAGATTTGAAGATACCACCCTGCTGGATTTCAGGATGCAGGAAGGGTCCACAAGCCAGGAAATGCTGGCAACCTCTAGTTGCTGGAATGGCAAGAATGGAAATTCTTCCGTAGAGCCTCCAGAAAAAGCACAGTTCTGCCAACACCTTGACCTTAGTCCAGTGAGCTCCCTTTCACACTTCTGACCTACAGAACTATAAGATATCATGTTTGGGCTGCTTTCAGCCATCAAAGCTGTGGTCATTTTTTATAGCAGCCACAGGAAACTAACATAAACATCACTCTTTGCCAGGCACGTGCCAGGAACTGGATGTAAAGTCATGACCCAAGGTGTCTGTTCACATAGTCTCTACCTACAACACCACATCCTACCCACTGTCTCAGAAGGCAGATGATGACTAAGAAAACAATCATACATATTTAAAATTGTCTCACATCTAGAAAGGAAGAGAACCTGGTGTTATGTTAAAGAATAATACCAGTGAATGCATTTTTAAGTCAGATGGTCAAGGAAGCTCTGTTGTCTGGGCTGGAGTTGAAGCCGGCCCAATCATGTGAGGGGAAGAGATTGGAATTCCACACTGGAGGTCATGATGTACAAAGTCCTAAGGCCTCAAAGCGTTGGGTGATTTGATGACCAGGATGAAGAGGGGCTGCATGGTTTTAGCACATAGAGGAGATACGGCTCAAAGGAAGTCCAAGAGGCAGGCAGGGACCATGTGCCAGGCCAGCATGATCATCACACAGCCAGGGCTTCTGCTAGGTGCAGCATGAAGCCACTGGAACGGCTAAGCCTGATGACGGTCAATGTATGGTATGGGGTCCGTGAACAATGGCACATCATGAAAGGTATTTCTCCATGGAAGAAGCATCACATTATCTTTAAATTCACTCTATTTTGTTACTTTTCCTTCGAGACTCACTGATAAGAGGAGAAAATAGAGAGCAGGTAATCTGGATAAGATAATTTGTATCAGAGAAACTAGCAGCGACTCCAGCATTGGAATGAGTCGCCCACCAATATGAACAGCGTATCTCCTGAGGCCACCAACAGCAACCGGCTGTGTATCTACAGCCGCGTTTCCCAACCCGTATTGTTTTCATTATCACTCCCTACAGGGCCCCTTTCAAAAATAAACCTTTTTATTTTGGAACCATTTTAGGTCTATAGAAAAACGGCGAAGATAGCACAGAATGTTCCCACACTCCACACAGTCTCCTCTTCCTTCAGCTCTTCCATGAGCACAGTGCATTTGCCACAATTAATGACCCAATAGTGGGAAAGATCATTAACTGCAGTCCATACATTATTCACATTTCTAACGTTTTCCTCTAATGTTCTCCTTCTGTCCCAGAATTGTGTCCAAGCTACCAGGTTACACTGAGTCTTCCTGTTTCTTTAGGAGGCTCTTGGCTGTGACTGCTTCTTAGACCTTCCTTGCTTTTGACGATCTACATAGATTTGAGGAGTACTGTTCAGGTACTTTGTAGAATGTCCCTTGACTGGGATTTGTTTATTGTGTTTCTCATGAATAGACTAAGGTTATTAATCTTTGGGAGGAAGACCACAGATGTAGTGATATTTTCCTCGCCTTCTATCAAGGATGCATGCTGCGCTCCGGCCATTGGGAGCTCGTTCCCTTGGCTCCTGCGTCTCTCAGACACTCCTCCATCAGTGTGTGTGTGTGTGTGTGTGTGTGTGTGTGTGTGTGTGTGTGTGTGTCTGTGTTCTGAGCACTTTATTTTTGCCACTATAAGCTGCTCCTGGTCTAAGAAAGTTTGGTACAGATGTTTTTTCTAATCACTCTTCTCCAGAAAATGTTACAGCCAAAAGATGCACTGCATAGCTTTTATGTACCATAAATAGGTCTATGCTTTGTACATGAAACGAGTTTATCTTCTTCCCCCCAGAACCAATTTTATGCCCTGGGCAACAACTTCAACCACACTGAAAAACACATAATCAACATCTACGTTTATATTTATACTTTTTAACAGACATCGGAATGAGAAGCCCCCAACAACATCCATGCTTTGTGATGCTAGGTCACTATATACCGTTTCAGAGGTGGCAATTGTTTGGACCCTCAGTACACAGTCTCCCAAGGCCAGTGGATAAATGCTGTTCTCTGGCCAATTTAGGGCTTCTTCTTTTCCCTCTCAAGAGCTAGTCAAGGACTTTGGACATTTGACATCTAGAAAAAAAAAGTGTATATCTGACAGAAATGGAAGGAGGGCTCCTGAAACAGAGAGAGAAACTTCTAAAAATGCAAACACCCTTTTGTCCAAAAACGTTGTCCTTCCATTTTTCTCTCATTTAATTTCCTTGAATTCTTTTTCTTTTCCTTTTTCTTTTTCTTTTGGAGATAGAGTCTCACTCTGTTGTCCAGCCTGGAGTGCAGTGGGGTGATCTTAACTCACTGCAACCTCTGCCTCCTGGGTTCAAGCAATTCTCATGCCTCAGCCTCCTGAGAAGCTGAGATTACAGATGTACACCACCACACCCAGCTAATTTTTGTGTTTTTAGTAGAGAGGAGGTTTCGCCATCTTGGCGAGGCTGGTCTTAAACTCCTGACCTCAGGTGATCTGCCCACCTCAGCCTTCCAAAGTGCTGGAATTACACGAGTCACCACGCCCAGTCCCTCAATTCCTTTTCTACTTACCCTTCTGGGCAGGGGCACTCCAGGCTTTCACATTTCACCTAAGGCCACTGAGAGCTGAGACCACAAACCACAAAGATGTGGTTCTCATCCTCCCAGCCACCGCAGCAAAGCCCCTCACTTGTTCGGTCACTGGCTGGAGGGCTGCAAATGAGCTGCTATCTATTGAACTGGAAAACAGGATCATCTTAAAAGAGCCATTTCTGGGACTGGGTGTGGTGGCTCATGCCTGTAATATCAACACTTTGGGAGGCCAAGGTGGGCAGATCACAAGGGCAGGAGTTTGAGACCAGCCTGGCCAATATGGTAAAACACCGTCTCTACTGAAAAATACAAAAAAATTAGCTGGGCATGGGTGGCATGTGCCTGTAGTCCCAGCTACTCAGGAGGCTGAAGCAGGAGAATCGCTTGAACCCGGGAGGCAGAGGTTGCAGTTAGTAGAGATCATGTCACTGCACTCTGGCCTGGGCAACAGAGTGTGACTCTGTATCAAAAAAAGAAAAAAAAGGGAGCCATTTCTGGCATGGAGCTGCATTTAGTCACTCTTTGGATAATGCAATATTATGAAAGAAATGCAAACACAAAGAAGGAAGGGGACATGTTGGTGACTTGCTGCATTCTGAGCCCCTGAGGTTACAGACAGAAAAGTGGCCATGGAAATAGAACCTGAAGCGACCAGGCTTCTCTTTCAGTTTCTCTCAAGGCTACTGCCAGACATCCCATTTATTAGAGCTGAGGCTGCTTCACCAAGCCACCCACATCAAACCCATTTTATCTCAAGCAATACAGCTCCCATTCTATGATTAGGGTGCAACCCCAACCATTATTCACTTAGAAAGGACACAAATTCCATTTACTATCCAGCAACTCACGTTTCCCAAATGTACCTCATGGTAAGATTTATCTAGAGTAGTTAAGAATAAAAGATGAAAAGAAGGAAGATAGGAAGGGAGAGAAGAAGAGAAGGAAGAAGAGAATGAAAGAAGGAGAAAAGGAAAGAAAGAAAAAAGGAAGGGGAAGAGATGGAAGGAGAGAAGGAGGGAGAAGAGGAGGGGGAGAGAAAGAAGAGAGGGCTTGAGGTCCTCCTGGCCCTGTGGAATCAGAATGTGGAACCAAAATCTTTATGGCGGAAACAGGTGATTAGGTAATGGATGAACTCAAGAGTTTGAAAGCTCCATGTCTACAGGAGTCCAGACATTGAAGTCCTTGTCTTCGGAAACAGAGTTTGTTGGTTGTACTTAAGGACTCTGGCCCCATAGTCTGTGTTTTAAACCTATGCTAGGTATGAGAAAAGCATGAATCTGGCCAGAGGTAGTACAGTAGAGGGGGAAGACTATTTGGAAGCAGAGCATGTGCCTACCTAAAATTGGTGGCTACTTCTCAGCTCTAGATCACCATTGCCATATGGAAATGAAAGTCTGGTATTGACAAATAGATATCAGAATTAACTTTTAAGCACTTACTGCACTTGAAACCCTTTTTTGGGGGAGGCATGTAGGTCCATTTAATAGTTAATCGCCTATAAGAGATAGGCACTATTATTTTACTAGAAAAATGTGGTCCAGACAAGTTAAGTATCTCATCTGATATTACCCAGCTCAGACTCAAAGTCAGGCACCCTCGCTGCCTGATGGAGACCTGTGCTCCTAACCACCACAGTATACTATCTCTTTGAAGTTTTCTCAAGAAGCCAGAAAGCCGGCTCTTTCTGAAGGGTGGATTTTTAAATATCTATTATCTCTAAGGTATAAAACAGATGAACAGAAATATTGTATGTGTCCAAAAGGATATCTCTTTGGTGTTGCTCATTTGCAATCCCTAGCTTAGACTCATGGAAGTTAAAGTCTTTCAGGATAAACATGTTGGTAATTTCTAGTTCAGCTTTCATCACAAAGAGAATTCTCCTGAGATGCATATGTCTACCAGCCCTCCAGCAACATAGTGCTACATCAATAAAGGAGATGATGTCTCCATTGTGCCAGTGTCTAGTGCCACCCTAGGTAGATCCCAGAAGCTCATGACTGAATAGAGATAGGTGGCACCGGTATGTGAGGGAACCAGGGGATAGGATGGGGCGGATCTTACATCCTACTGTCAACAGGGAAATGAAGTCTCTAAGCAGCCCCTTAACCATCAGTCAAACATATTTTTGTGGTTAAAATAAATGCTGAAAGTCATTGTTTTAGAGGGCATCCTCCCCTTCAAGGCAGCAATGCCTTGCAGTTTATAAAACCATATGGGTAAGTTAATGGCAAATGCAACGGGCCATTTGCCTTTCTCTCATTTGAAAAGCACTTCGCAACCAGCCATGGATAGCCCTCGTCTGCAGGAAAGCAGCTGTGGCCAAAAGAAAGAAAACTTGCCTAAGTGTGTCCTTAAACTTAGACTTTGTATGTTTAACACAGGTCACTGAGAATGTTTAATTTTCTGAGCTTCCAGCTAAATTGCATTTATTTCTGAAAAGGATGCTTGGTACCTGCATGTTACTTCATGCATTCAACTATTAATTCAGAACATAATCATGACATTGTCACCATGCACTTAGTACAGGGCTAGGCAACCAAGCCTACTAGTGGAACATACTTTCCAGCAGCTTGGGATAGATGAGCATTGAAATCAAACACTATACGTAAATAATGCAATTTCAGCTGCTAACAAGTGCTTGAGAGAGTAGCCAGGAAAAGCTTTTCCAGGGAGGTGACATTTGAAATGGGACCTGCTCAAGGAGAAAGTACAAACTATGCAAAGACAATAGGAAATAAACTTTCTAGGGAAAGGAAGCAGCATCAGTAATCCATTAACCCCTGGTTAGTTAGAGAAACCATTGTAGTTTGAATAATTTAGATAAACAGTTGCAAATAACGTAGATAAAGTAACTCAGAAATGTCTTAGATAGTTCTTCTTTCATTTCTCCTACAAAACTTCCAACAAATCCTTTCAGTCTAATGGGGGTATATTACTTGCTACAAAACAATGCATGATTTAATTCTATTCTTGTAAACGTCTTAGTTTTACACCTTTGTGTGCTACAAATGCCACCTTTAAAAACAAGCACTTACAGACTATATTAGCAAACACCAAATGGTAAATTAAAGATGGCCTCAAATTCTTTGCTACTCTTTCATCCTCCCGTCAAAACATGGAGTCCACCCTGAAACTTGGGGCGGCCTCAGAAAACTGTTTAATTAATAGAGTATAAGGGGAGTGACATTCTGGGACTTCTGAGACTATATCCTAAGAAGCCTAGAAGCTTCAGCTTAGTTCCTTAAAGTGTTCATTTTTGGAAGCCTGCATGTTACTTGGTGCATGCATTTTACTTTGTGCATTCAACTATTAATTCAGAAGGTAATCATTACTGCTCTGAGTCCACCAAGCTATGAGAAGGTCAAGTCATATGGACAGGTAATGAAGGACCAGAGGCCATGTGGAAAAGAGAGAGGCCAAGGAGCACCAAAGACCCAGATGGCCAGATGTGTGACTTGAGCAGTCTTTTTAGCAGTGAGACCCCTGTCTAGGGTCACACTCTGTTGCCCAGGCTGGAGTGTGGTGGTGTAATCTTGGCTCACTGCAACCTCCAACTCCTGAGATCAAGGGATCATCCTACCTCAGCCTCCTGAACAGCTCTGACTACAGGTACCTACCACCGTGCATGGCTAATTTCTGTATTTTTTTGTAGAGGTGGGGTTTCACCACATTGTTCAGTCTGATCTTGAACTTTAGCAGTCATCTTGGAAGTGAGTCATCCTCTACCAGCTACCCTAACTGATGCCATCAACTGGAGTCAAGATGAACCACCCAGCTGAGCCCTTCCTGAATTTCTGACACGACAAATTGTCAAAAAAAATCAACGACCATTTTAAACCACTAGGTGTGGGTTGGTTATTGATATGGTGACAGAGAACCAGAATGCAAGTTATTCAGCAAGAATTCCAGCATTACAAAACTCGTTTTCTATCAGGCTGCCACTCACAAAGAACCTTGCTCAAATGTCTGGCAGGAAAACAAAAAAACAGTCATTTTCTTATATTCAGACTTTTTGGAAATTCTCAAAAGCAAATATGAGCTTATTCACATCTCATCTTCTGCTTTGAGCGTAAGAGAGTAGTCAGTGTGAAAAGCTGTTATTTTGTGAATTGAGAAGCAGTTTGATTTGCTCCTAATAAGGAATAAATAATATATGGTTAAAACAAAGTAACTCTTCTCTGTGAAATTTTGTGTAATTAGTCATATGAATACAGAATACTCTTTCTGTAGAATATTTTAATGGCTCTTGCAATATTATCCTGTATGATATAGTGTGACAGATTTTGTTTATAAGCATTTTTTTAATGAAATACAATTTAGCTCTAAACAATTAGCTATTTTAGAGAATGGATTTATTTAATGGTGTTCTCTAAATTTTCAAAGCAGTTATAGTTTTCAACGAGGAAACCAAATGGTTCTATCCCTCGGTCCAGACCAAAGAATGTCACATAGACATACCTGTGAGTTATGGGTAAAGTGGAGGCACTGATGCAGAAGAAGGGCCCCTTGTGCCTGGGAAGACACTGAACTGAGATATTGGGTGAAGTTCTTGCTGGGTCATGGCTTTGAATCATTATCACTATTCCTTGGAAAGAAGAAGAGTTATGCCTGCCAGCAGGGTAATGGAAAAGCCCGACAGTGTAACCCGTAAAGGATATTAGGGCCAGGAGATGGATGACATATGCATTGCAAAAGAGACAGAAAGAGAGATGCCCAAATTACTGTCAGTGATATGATCATATGGGTACATGGGAGAGCAATAAACAAATGGCGAAGGCAATTCATTTTGCAACCAAATGCTCTGAGACCTCCTAGAGAAGCTCGCTGCTGTTCACTGTGTCTGGGATGCAAGGACAGTGCCAGGAAAGACGTCATGATGCAGTGTTCTTACGTCACCCCAAAATAGCCTCTTCCCCTCTCCTGCCTCCTCTGCTGGCCTCTCATCCTCACAGTATTTCACATGGAGGTCTGGTTGAATTGGCTGTGGCCACCTGACATGGAGAAACTGTTGCGTGGACTGACACGTCCAGTATTGTCTGTGACATAAATCACAGATGTGCCCCCTTTATGTCCAGTCTGTCTTTTGTGGGTTCCTATGTTGACCCCAAACTCTAGTTCCCTCAAATGTGTGGCAGGCTCAGTTGTCATGAAGACTGCATGTAAAAAATGGGGTGTCAGCAAAGCATGAGGCATCACTCACATGCGGCGGTACAAGAGCTAGTCTGCGTACCTTGTACCAAAATGTAGCAATCACAATACTCCTGTCTTGTGTAGCTGGGTGTGTGCCTGGTATTGGGAAGAGGCACACCCATGGGATATGGCAAATGACTCTCCATGACAGGTAGTTTCTATCCCATGTTCTCAAATTTACATCCTCGCGTTCTCAAAAAGACACACACTGGTCAGAATTCACTAGTGTCACCAACAGGAGCAAGGCAGAAGGTACCTGGGTGACTAAAATGAACTCCCAGCAACATCCATCCTACATAATTTATTTTTCCAAAACCCAATTTAATCTCCAGTCTTACTGAATCACTTACAGACAACACTGCTGGAACATAAGCCACTTGTGTGGTAAATGGGGGAAGCATCTAAAAGGAGGGAAATCACGGCTGGGTGTGGTAGCTCACGCCTGTAATCCCAGCACTTTGGGAAGCTGAGGCAGGTGGATCACAAGGTAAGGAGTTCAAGACCAGTTTGGCCAACACCCCATCTCTACTAACACGCACACACACACACAAATTAGCCAGGCATCATGGTGGAGGGCGCCTGTAGTCCCAGCTACTTGGGAGGCTGAGGCAGGAGAATCACATGAACCCAGTAGGTTGAGTGTGCAGTGAGCTGAGATTGCGCCACTGCACTCCAGTCTGGGCAACAGAGTGAGACTCCATCTCAAATAAATAAATAAATAAATATAAATATATAAATGGCAGGAAAACATCACTTCTAGGAGATTCAGTGTGCAGTTGTGCTGGGCTAAAGGGACCTCCCAGCAGTGGCCATTTGCATAGGTTTATCTTGGAGCTGAGTGTTGGGAGGGCCATGGACGCATGCACACTGGAGTGGAGCTCTCAGGGCTGTTACATTTTCATGGAAATGAGGCTACAAATGGTAGTGGTTGACTCCTGCTCCTCAGCAGCTTCTGGAGTTAACAACAAAAGAAACTTGCTGAAAACATAATTTTCACAGATCACAAAACACATTTCAGAAATGAAAAAGGCAAAGGCAGAAAGATGTGGTGCTCTGAAAACACAGTGCCTTAGTGAACTCCTAACCTATTAGTCCCTGCAGCCCCATCAGAAAGGAACATGGACTCTGTGTTATTAAACTTCTGTAAAGACCTAACTGCTGTTCACAATGGAGGGGTGATTTGATGAATCTGATACTTATCTTAGATACTAGGTTACAGCCCAGCTACATTTGTCCTTAAAACATTCCCTCCAAAGTAGCTCTTTCACAGGTGGTAATGTTGTATTTGACCAAGTGTAGAAAGTTATCACAAGACAAAAGTATGCCAGATTGCAGGGTCATTTATTATGCCGGCGACC
>NW_016107638.1:1685895-1731300 GCF_001604975.1 Cebus imitator | reverse complement strand
CTTTTGTCATTCCGTTTGTTACTTAAGTGGTTTACAGAAGTCAAGATAAACATTTGTTTACACATTATCTGGTTAAGGTGGAAATCACAGACCTTAGTTACTTATTACAAGTCACAGGAGCCAGGATGGAACTAGCTTGGGCTGCTTAGTCTGGCAATTACCGGTAAGCAAAGGCTAGCAATTCTGGCAGTTACTGATAAGAAAAGGTAAACAGCTTTACATAGTTTTGAAGAACAAACTAACAGTTCTATTTACAGAGGCCAAGGACAGTAGTTTTTGTAAGGAGAATGGGGCAGCCATTTCAACTTATCTAAAAACAGTTTTGCATTTTATAAAATAGTTTTGCTCTGGTTCTGGCTCTAGGCCAGCACAATATCACAGTAATATGTATCTCCACCTACGAAAATACAAGCACACTGTCTTCAATGGCAAGGAGAAAGAATAATGCATCAACAATAATTTCATAAATATGCCTTTGACATGTTATCTCTGTTTTGCAAATCTTCCCCCATTTGATTGATCAGATAACAAGACTGTATTGAGGCTACAAGTCAGTACTGTCTAGGTATGTTGTATAGGATAGTCAAGTTGTATAAAATATGGCTGATCATATCTTCATAGACTCAATGAGCTAGAAGGTAAATGTAATTAATATTTAAGAAACAGGAAAACAAGGCTCAATTGTTTAATTGATCTGTGGTACAGATCAGAAGTGTAATAGAAGCTCAAGGTGAGGAAATATTTTGCTTGGATAAAAGCAGGTAGAATTAGCTATCCTAGCAGGCACATACTCTGGGTCTTGAATCATACATGATCTGAATCATGTGAGTGTTAAGTGTGAGCTTTCTTTTTTCTTTGCAGCCCAGGCTGCAAATCCTACAAAGAGGATAAGGATATGTCTAACTGTGGGCTTAAATTTAGAGGCCTTTTTCAGAGTGAAGATAGAACAAATTCACATTCAATTTGTGTCTGGAGGTAACTTCTATTATTACCTGTTCCACCTCCAATCACCAAGTTATTTACAAGGAGTGGCCAGGCTCAAGCATGCCAGCCTTTTTCATCACTACAGCTAATGATCTATATGGATAGAATCCATAATCCTGGTTTTTGTGGCCAAGACTTAAATTAACTGTCATAATGCAGATAGAAATATGAGTTTTGGCCAGGCATGGTGGCTCACACCTGTAATCCCAGCACTTTGGGAGGCTGAGGTGGGTGGATCACAAGATCAAGAAATCAAGACCATCCTGGCCAACATGGTAAAATGCCATCTCTACTAAAGATACAAAAATTAGCTGGACATGGTGGCGGGTGACTGCAGTCCCAGCTACCTGGGAGGCTGAGGCAGAAGAATCACTTGAACCCGAGAGGTGGAGGTTGCAGAGAGCCAAGATCACACCACTGTACTCTAGCCTGGTGACAGAGCAAGATTCTATCTCATNAAAAAAAAAAAAAAAGAAAAAAAAAGAAGAAAGAAAAAAAAATGAGTTATTAACAGTTACAATTGTATTAGGCTGTAAGTAACGGACTTAAACACAGTGGTTTAATAAAACAATGATTTATTTTTCTTATATAAAAGAAATTCAGAAGTAGACGACCTAGTTCAACCTAGTGAGGTGAATTAAGGAAGTCCTCGAAGACCAGGACCCTTACAGCTTCCTGCTACACTCCATTTAGATTCCGACTTTTAGTCTCCTGGTTGGAAGGTTATAGTCTTTATACTACTCAGTCAATATGACACTGTTCCAGGCAGAAGAAGGGGGAAAGGCAAAAGGCACAGCCTAGCAATGTCTGCCCGTTTTTATCCTGGTAAGATTGGGGTCCACAAAACCCCTTCCAAAGACTTCCACTAAGATTTCACCAGAACATGCTGAATCATACAGTCAACCCTAGCCACAAAGGCCTCTAGGAAGTGAAGATTTTAACTGGACACACTGTCCCCCAGAATAAAATCAGAACTGTGAAAGCAAGGAATAAGAGGGAAATGGATGTTGGAAACTGCTGGAAGCAGTTTCTGCCAGGGTGACCAGGAATTACTTCTGAATAATTGACGGCAAAGCAGCATGCACTCCATCTGTGATGACCCAAGTCAAGCAGCAGGAGGAGATGGAAGAGTTTTGATCTCAAGCAACGCTTCTACCCACCCTGCACAAAATCCAAAGTTTTGCATTATGAGAGATCCTTGGAGAAAAACCTTCTCCATGTAACCACATGGCACGTTTTACCTTTCTCTTCACATAGAAACAAATTGCATAGACTTCCCAGATTTTTGCCATTATTCTCAAATTAGAGAGAAAAAAATCACTGCTTAGGGGCCCTTTCAAAAAGTGGCCTATACATTCAAAAGGGCGGGGAACTGTAATATTTACACATCTCCTGCATGGTGGTTTTAGTGCAAGAAATCATCATTGCTTGACTATTTCATTGCCATTTTAAATTGTCAGCTGAGTTTAAATGGAGGTAAGGAGACTGTAATTAGATGTATCAAGGACTCACTATAGTAATCTTCAAAAACATCAAGTTGTGATCCTGGGGCACAGACTTCCTTGGAAGGGCAGCCTAAGCCCAGGGCCCAGGCCAGTGGTCTCTGGACCTTTCGGGCAAGTGAAGAATCCCCTTTAAGGGCTGTATGAATGGGAACCAGCTTTAGCTCAGAACCAGATTGGGTAGAGTAAAAAGAGAATGTGCTTATGGAGGGGAATCTAAACCCTTTTTAAATGCATTTTCTATCTTGACATTCTATAATTAGAAGAATATTTTTAAAATCTCAGACAGTAGGCTTGTTCAGAGAAGGTAGAAATCCTTAATTTTGGTTGGTCCTGAAATACTGTGGAATAAAACTACAGACACAAAATCACTCAGCCCCCAGACACAAAAACAATGACAGCAATGACAACTAACCCTTACTGAACACTTGCATATGCAGGACACTGTTCTAAGTGAGTTTTATGTGTTCACCACCACAAAAGGTAAATGCTGTTATTATCCCTATTTTGTGGTTGAGGATCAGATGTAGAGAGGACCCAGGCATCCTATCTCTGGAGCCTACATGCTTAACTACTGCACCATGTTAGTTGCTCTGCACACAGTAACACTGTATTTACCAGTTGCAAAATTCGGTCATCCTCTCTGTGTAAAAATGGGCATAGTTTAGACCCCAGACCCTGCCCTACCTCAAGCCTACCAGTGAGGTCCCCAGCTTGGTTGATGGGGTGGGCCATCTTGCGGGTGGCAATTTGCTACAACTCATACAACAGCAGTGATTCTCCAAGAAAAGCTGGTCCAAACCTCAGCTAATTAGAAAACTAAGAACCAGAAACAGGTTTAGATGCATCAGCTTTGGAAGCTGCTCATGTCTTCAATGCAATTTGCAGTTTTCAGAGGGATGCAGGCAGGGCTCAATAGCTCCTTAATAAATATGGGAGAAGAGCAGGAAATGAGTGCGTAGGCAAAGATGTAACCAGACAAAAGGCCATCTTCGTGGAAAATTAAAAGTAGGAAGCATTTTGAACAGTCTCCTTGAAATACTGACCTCTTTCATACATGAAGCAATTGAAGACTTCATTATTTGCTGAGTCATCTGCAAATGGTTTCACAAGGATTTCTAGAGTCTCCAACAAGGCCAAAGGCGTCTTTATGGATAGAGACTTGCTACGTCACCTTTTTCTGCCTATCTCATATGTAGTTTTTATTAACCTTTCTAATATACAAAACATGCATTTTACACGCAGTGCTAGGTACATAGAAGATCCTTAAATATATTTTGAGGTATTTATTGTCTAATAGTGAAGAACTTCAACGTCATGATCTGTTTTAGATATTTTGAAAATAAATCTGAATAACTAACATTTTATGGGTTTTTTCTATAATTGAGAATTATCCAGTTTGAAATTGAGAAGCCTTGAGGGACCTTTAGTATTTTTTCTCTTCTTATGTAAAATAAATTGTATTTTAATTTTCTTAAACTGAAACCACCTAAATGGGCTGATTAGCTTTGGGTTGCCTTGCAATGAAGTGCACAGTTGGAAAAGGCACTGCACTGTCTTCTCCAGCAGTATTTCCCGCCTTCTGGGGATCCATGTTCCGGTATAAAATGGCACCTGTAATTTTGGGGATCTGTCTTTGCTTTCAGCTGCCATTAGGCCCTAGAAATGCATGCTTCCTAGGCCCTGCTCCTCCAAGGTCTCCACCCTGAGCCAGTCATCCAATTAAGAAACTGGCAAATGAAAAATCTTACAACTGCTGAATCTTCTGTTTGTCTGCATTTATGTGTGTGTTGTGTGTGTGTATGATGTTTATATATAAAAGAGCTCTGATTAATCGGCTTAGAAAAATAAGCACTTAAGTACTTTGTCAGCAAAATAGAAACCTGAATGCCTTTTTGTTCACATAACTTTAGCAATCTTTTGGAAATAAAGACAGTTTTAAAGATTATTGGTAAAATAGAATGTCTTGAAAATGTAGACAATTGGTCTAAATTAACATCAGATATCAAATCTGCTAAATGCTTTAAGGTCAAACCATTTCCTTGACTTAGAAATTGTCAATTTACCTACTTTGGAGCATTAGATTATAGACGAGGCCTGGGGACATGTGGAGAGCCATGCCCCTAGCTATGCTGAAAAGAGTCAGATCTTATCTTCATTTCTATCTGATGTCCTAGGCTCCACCCCAGTACATAATTAAAATTCCTTATTTATCAGGTTTTTCAATTAAAATAAAAGTCGCTAACAGTTAACACTGTGACATGAAATTGAGATGACTGGAGAAACAGTTTTCCATACAAGTTGCTTAGGGGATGTGTTTTTGGCAAAAGATTCTAAGAAAGGCATAAGAAAGAATAGAGCTGTTGTTAGAGGGAATATAATTTTGTCTAGTTCAGAAAGTTTTAAAGATTCTCTTAAACAAAAAGAGTAATAGGACAACATTGAAGGTTAAAGCAAAGCAAAAAAGTGTTTATAAAGGGTTAATCTTATTTAAAAAATTCTGTAGGTTTAAACAGGGTGGCTAAGATTTAAAAGGAATTATGTTTTTTTCCATAGGTTAAACATTAAAATCATACTGACATAGGGCCAGAATCTGGGCCCATGTGTCCAAATAACAGTGTTTTCTTAGAAAATTGATCTGCTGTTGGATGGAAAACTGTAAAGAGCTCTAAAAAGTTTACAAAAATCTTACTTTATGGTCAAACTAATTAAAACCAGATAAAGATATAAAATTTTATTTTAAAAACTAGCTTTAACATTAAAGATGCCCAAACGAAAACATGGAATTTGGTTTTCTCTTTTGAAGACAATTTTCATATAATGTTAAAAGATAACGAAAGGGTTTTGTTTTGTCCTTTAGGTAAATGGTAGGGAGGAAAAAGGGAGGAGAGAGAAGAGAGAAATTCAATTAGCCTCATGCTATCTGATTGAGCTTCATTTGGAAAGCTAAGTCTCCTATCAGAGTAGAGGTTTTTAAGATTTTGGAGTTATAGTTTGGCCAAATGAAGGACTTATGATAACCTGGGATTCTATTTTGTGATATCTGGTGTTTTAAATCTTTAATATTTGACAAACTGTCCAAAATCAAATTATAAATTGGGTCTCTTTCTAACATAAAGTCCTAAAAAAAATTATTTTTCTAACCTAAAGTCCAAAAATGACATTTGGTTTATTTGGTACAAAAATCATACAGGAAGCATTGTCAAATATGAAATGGTGCTTAACTTTCGTTGGTCTATATTTGTGTAAATGTGATGTTGGTATATGTTCTAAAATTATGTAAAACTCCTATAATTCTAATATGACTTAGTATATGTTATCAATAATAATTATAACTATTATGTTAACAGACTGTGTGCCGTGGAGGTAACAAATTTCCCTGTCAGTCATGCCTTTAACTGTAGCTGCCCTAAAATGTTTTCATCATCCACAGACAATTGTTGTCTCATTTTGATCCTCTTTAAAAGATGGTTTCATAATTAGCTATAAAAGGTCCTCTTTAAATGCAGGATTCTAATTAATAATAATGAAGATTGTGACATTAGAATAGAGGGGAAACTTTCAAATAGAAAAGTGAATGGTGTTTGGTTTACTTTGAACTGTATTTGTATAAATATGTTATTAATATGTGTTCCAAAATTATGGGAAACTTCTATAATGTTGATATAACTTAGTAACATTACTAATAATTGTTATGCAAAATTGTTGTATGCCACAGAGGCAACCAAAATTCCTAGTCAACTGTAGCTTTAATAGTGGCTATAGACTTTTGTCACCCACAGACATTTTGCCTTGCTTTGGTCCTTTTCACATGAAAGTTTATAATCAGATGTAGGATTCTGAGTGGAGGTCTCAGATAAATTTAAAAATTGTGCTCTTAGACTAGAGGAAAAAACGAACTTCTAAGGCTCCCATGGAGAGCTAATGCATTAAACATTGCTAAGCCTTTTGTTTTCAGAGTCAAGAGAGCTTATTTCTTTAGAGCTATTTGCAACTTTTAACAAGTGAGTAAAATACACTCTTGTGAACAAAGTTCAGAGCATATTTGTTCCTCTCTACCTGATTTCTCCAGAATTTGGAAACTATTTATGAGTATTCTCAAATTATAGCAGTATATTAATTGCATAAGTGCAATAAGAATCTGTTTGCTTTTGTAACAGGACATAATTGGAGAAATTGGTTATTTTACCAAGGCTTTGCCTGGAATGGCATGCTTTATTTAAAGCATCAAAGTTGACTTATACAACCAATTAAAGCCCTTTGGGGAATGTGGCCTCATACCTTGTCCGCAGAGAGTCCATACAAGGTTCCTGATCTGTAGTAAGTAAAGTATGTCACTTTCTGACAGGCCTGGTAACCCCAAGTTATCTTGGGTCCTCAAGAGGAGAGGAATGTGCTCAACTCATAGGTATTTGGGGGTACAAATGAATGGCTGGGCTCGGCTTTTAAAAAATATTATCTAAGATTCTTCATGGAACAGAGTTCTATCAAAGCCAATTAAAAAAAAAAAAAAAGCCTAGGTGAAAAATAATTATTCTTGCTGCATTTTATGCAAATAATCGGGCCAAGTACAGTAAGAACTAAAGTTTATTTTATAAACAAATCAGTTCTATCATGATTTGTTTTTATAAAAATGGGGACTCGAAAGAGAAAAATTATGCTTCCAAAAAAACTATAGTACACTGTTGTTAGCTGTTCCTGAGGTGTTTTTTGTTTGGTTGGTTGTTTTTTTCCTGCAGTTTAGACTAAATTCTAAATTCTTTGTGGGTTAGAAGTCCCCAAACTAATCCTTTCAAATCTTTGCTTTCAAAATTGGGAATTGTACTTCTCATCCTAGGACTCATTATTTACTAATTATTTACTACATTATTTACTATAGTGTTAACTTAAACACTAGTAAAACTATAGATGAGAGTACTAATGGTTTTGATATCCAAGCCTTAGAAACCCAGCCAGGCCTGCATGAGTCCGTTCAGAAAGTTGGAAAGTGGTTTCACTCTTCTCATCTTGGGGTTCACTCTCATTCCCATTATGTCACCTGTCAGCAGGAAGAAGCCAGAGTGATTGATGGCCTTTACCCATCGTCACAGCCTACACCTTAAGATTAAGGTGTTATAAAACCCAAAAGGAGGGATTGAAACCGCCTTTGCAAAATTATGACTGAGACAGAGAAAGAGATCTAACTTAACCGACTCCATCTTGCTTCTAATCTCCAAGTTGTTCTTGCTCATTCCTGGTTGTAGGCTGAATTAACTTTGGGAGAAACTTAGTTTATAGTTTAAACAATACAGTAACAGCCTTTTCCCAAAATAGACCTCCTTCTTGCCTGGGAACTAGATTGCCTTTGTAGGACTGACAGTAGCCACAAGATTAGAAATGATGGTTTAGGAGTCATGCAGCTGGAGGCTACAAGATTCTGACTCTCTAAACTTCTCCTAAGATCAATGCTTGAGATATTCACTTGATGAATGAGCTGGTCCCACCCAGATGGATAAACTGGCTCACCTGATATTGTGGCCCCTACCTAGGAACTAACTCAGTGTAAGAAGACAGCTTCAACTCCCTACGACTTCATCTCTGACCAATCAGCACTCCTGGCTCACTGGCTTCCCCTCACCCACCGAGTTATCCTTAAAAACTGTGCTCCCCAAATGCTCAAGGAGACTGATTTGAGTAATAATAAAATTCCATTCTCCCACACAGCCGGCTCTGCGTGAATCACTCTTTATTGCAATTCCCCTGTCTTGATGAATTGGCTCCGTCTAGGCAGCGGGCAAGGTGAACCCCGTGGGTGGCTACAAAGCCAACTCTATAAAGAAAGAAACCCCATTTTGTCTTTAGGCACACGTCTGAAACAACGGCTCAAAAGTCCTCCTCCAAGCACCACCAAAAATCTAAACTGAGCTATGAGCCTGAGGTAACCAAGAGCTCAGAGAAGATGGAGGAGATACACATATTTACATTCAGCAGAGGTTTGTACAATATTTCTTTCCCATTTCCAAAAGGAAAAGAAAAAAATTTGAATTTGCAAGCTTCTGTTAAAAAATCTTGGAAATATTTTTGATGTTTCCTTTTCTTTGGAGTGAGGAGTCACTAAAAACTTCTTTTGTCAAGAGAGAAAAAAAGCAAAGAAGCGATGAATATGGACATAATATATAAAAAATGTTTAATAATATTCCTAGCAAAGAAAATGGAAAAGTAAAAAATTTATGGCCACAGGATAGAAGAAACTTGCAAAACACTTTTCATATTCAGGAACTTGTTTTATGCTTGGGGGAAGAGAAGCTACTTAAAAGATCTTTGACATATCTTACTTTATGAAAGACTTGTGCTCCCAGCAGTTGTAAAACAGTAATTGCAAAAGGTTTTCAATACTAAATTGAAAATGAATTTCTATGAAAAATATATGCCCTAATAAATGAAGGTAGAAACATTTAAGAAGAAGTAAATATGGCCAGCACCCCAGCCAGGGAAAGTTTTATTAGCATTCTCAGAACTCTAAATACCAGCTGTTTAAGTCAATTAACAAAGGTTAAATATTGGTTAGGTACCACAGGGAATGTAAGAAAATGAGCAAATATAGTCAGCTTGGACCAGGGCTATGGAAGGGAGGGTGATGAGAGGTATGACTGGGGTGGGGAGAGGAAACCCCAGGGCAGAAAGACACTGGCTGAGTGGGAGCACAGAGCGGAAGGGCAGTCTACAGCCCGAGAGACAGGCAAGCTATTTAAAGAGGTTATAGCTAATTTGTAAATTAAGGAGAAATTGTCCTTGATCAGACCTTGAAAGAAGGAGAAAGAAAAAAGCAAGGCAGCAAAGAGCAGAGTGGTAGAATGGCTTGGATTCTCACAAATCGCAAGCCTGAAGGACACAGCAGCACAGTGGGAATCAGACTGCCTAGTACTAGGGCTTAAAATAAAAAGAAACATTAAAGCCTGGGCTGAGCCTCTCTGCTGCGGACCCCAGGCTGCTCCAGCAAAAGAATTCCCCCTCGTGGTGATGACCTGATCATGCAAAAATGCAAATAAGGTGGACAGTGGTCAAGGTGAAGGTAGACTCATTTCATCGACCTTGGAAAACCAAGAACAAAGTCTTGGAAGATGTGAAAGAGAGGTTGATAGCACGAAGCCAGCCTCTCCTCTTGGAGCCCACAGGCGGGCCTCCCTTCTTCATGGCCTGACAGGGTCATGTAGCCACGTGACTGAGTTCTGGCCAAGGGCATTTGGGCAAAAGCAATCCCACTTCCAGGACTGTAGAATGTCCCACATAACCCTGCACACTCTCACTTCCTGTCTATTGGCTGGATGTGAAACACGGCAGAGCCCCAGAGGAAGCCCAGGTCCTCACCTCACCCACAGATGGCTCCGCAATGAGCACTGCACTTGGTGTGCCCCAGAAGTGCCCATTTACCATGTTAGGCATCTGAGACATCTGGGTTGGTGAGGTACAGCAGCTGGTGTTCCCTCCCTTGACCATATAAAGGGGAATGATATGATTTAGGTAACCAAAGTTCCCCAGAGCCTGAATGCTCGAGATCGAAGAAGAACAGATGGGTGAGGATGCGCTGGTGTGACAAGTTAGGTCAGTGTCAGGCAATAAAAAACCCGGTTGTACATTTTAAGGGTATGTGAGTTTTGGCAATTTTATAGATGCATGCAATCTGCATATGTGCATATATGTATACATAAATATTTTGATATACAGTTCTATGCGTTTTTGTGGTTTTTTAGTTTTATTTTAATTTATTTATTTATTTTGAGACAATAGTCTAGGGTAGAATGTAATGGCATGATCTTGGCTCGCTGCAACCTCCACCTCCTGGATTCAAGCGATTCTCCTGTCTCAGTCTCCCCAGTAGCTGGGACTACAGCTGCACACCACCACACCCAGCTAATTTTTGTATTTTTAGTAGAGATTGGGTTTCACCATGTTGGTCAGGCTGGTCTCAAACTCCTGACTTCAGGTGATCTGCCTGCCTCAGTCTCCCAAAGTGCTGGGATTACAGGCTTGCACCGCCACACCTGGCCAGTTCTGTGAATTTTAAGACTTGTTTAGATTCATGTAGCCACTACCACAGTCAAGGTACAAAACAGTTTCATTATCCCCAAAACTCTCTCATACTTTCCCTTTGTAGGAGAAACATCTCTCCTCTGCTAACCCTAGCAATCATGCATCGATTCTCCATTACTATATGTTAATTCTTCCAGAAAGTCCCATAAATGCAGTCATATAACATGTGACCTTTGGGACTGGCTTCTTTCTTCCAGTATATTGCCTTTAAAGTTGACTTTTTAAAAATTATTTGGAAGAGGGAAAAATGAACCAAAACTGCCGAACACAGATAACGATTGGATCTGGGTAACGTACAGCTCCGTTATTCCATTCTACTTTCATACGTGTGTGGAAATTTCAATCATAAAAAGTCTTTACATTTTGAGAAAAACGATCATCACTGTATGTCAGCCATGTACAAACCTGAAATTTCTGCCTGAAAGAAATCTGGGAAAAAAAAAAAAAAAAAAAAAAAAAAAAAAAAAGAAAAAAAAAAAAAAAAACCAAAGATCCAGGACTGAGAAAAAACTAGCCCCCCATTCTCCCAGTCTTCTCATGTCCAAATAAAATTCAGAGCAGTCCAGGCAAAATGGTGTTGGAATTACACTGATATTCTTGCAAGAGACAGGGAGGAGACAGTCAAAGTACCATGCTGACGATTTCTGGGCCTGTGCTTGGTAGGCTCTGACACTTCCAGCATCTAATGGAGCAATCTGCCATGTCCTACTTCTCCAGCAAAAAACAATATCCAACCTTTGCTCCTTACCAATCTGAGAGTACCTTAAGTGTCTAATTCAAAGGCTCTGTAGAACAGAAATAGGCCACTTAATTCCATAAAACGGATGTTAACGAAAATGAGGGACACCTTTTGTGAAAAGTAGGTTTTGCCCCTTTTCCTAGACGACATAGGTCTTCAAGGAAAAGAGACCTAATTCTAGGCACGATGACAGTCACCCCGTTAGCTCAGCACACAGAGGAGACCCCCGCTGACAGTCTGCAAATGACATGTGAAGACTTAAATCAGTGCCTCCAAGCATCCTCCATTTCTGCTTGTCTGAAATGCAAGACCCCCTGAGTTTTCTTTGCTGTAATATAGTCAAGAGTTTCAAAAGCAGAATTAAAACAAATCTTCCTCAAACCAGTGCAAAGGGGTATCAGGTGCTAATTTTGGAGGCATCAAAGATTTGAAATAGGCTCTAGAAGGGACTCATTTTCTGAGCGGCACACTCAGTCTGCATAGATCTGAATTGAAGCAGTCTGCATAGATGTCCCTTCTGGCAAATAAAATGGATAAATTCACCTTAAAACGTGGCTGAGTACTTATATTTCACTTAGGTAGAGAATGTCAGAAATTTCATTTTCTTCCGGGAATGTATATTTATCCTCACCAAAGTAACCCCGTTTTCAGACATCTTTTCCCAACAAATCATGTCCATTACAGCAAAATTATCTTCTTACTTTATAATTTTTTATTTCAAAAATATATCAAGTCTGAACTCTAACTCTACATATGTTTCATGTTCTAGCCCTTAACCATAATAGTTTTGGGGACTTTCTCATGTAGGATTTGTCCTGCAGTTCATCATACCAGAGCTGAGATTGTCCTGTTAAATCTCGTTGTTTTCAGCATGTTTTGGTTTCTGAATAAACAGTTTCCTCTGCTTTTGTTTTCTCTCAGTAGCATCTAGGAGAATGGGTAATATGATTGTCTTTCGAGCCAAATAAGTGTTTCTACCAGTAAGGCATATGAAATGAAGAAAAAACAGAGAGATGATAGTGGAAGAATTTAAATCACAAGTAGAAGCAGCGGCAAAAAAGGGATACAAAACTTACTGAAAATTATTGCAAACATTACTGCAGCCATAAAAGAGAATGAGTTCATGTTCTTTGTGAGACATGGGTGAAGCTGGAAGCCATCATTTTTAGCAAACTAATACAGGAACAGAAAACCAAGCACCACCTGTTCTCACTCATAAGTAGGAGTTGAACAATAAGAACACATGGACACAGGAAGGGGAACATCACACACTGGGGGCCAGACAGGGGCTGGGGGACAAGGCGAGGGAGAGCATTAGGACAAATACCTAATGCATGCGAGGCTTAAAACCTAGATGAGGGGTTGATAGGTGCAGCAAACCACCATGGCACACGTACACCCATGTAACAAACCTGCACGTTCTGCACATGTATCCCAGAACCTAAAGTAAAATTAAAAACATAAAAATAAAAGGAAATTATCGTATACGTTTCAAAGAGAATCTGAAATTCAACTTTTTCATTCCATAGTAAGAAGGAAAATTCTCCTCAGAGCAATAATTTCCACTGAGGATGGATGATGTGGCCCCAGGGACCCCTGGTAATATCTGGAGACATTTTTGGTTGTCAGCAATACCATCTAATGTCCTGCAATGGTTGGAACACACCCACACGCAGACACAACCAGGAATTACCCAGTCCCAGAGGTCAGTGGTGCTGAGGCTGAGATGCCCTGCACTGGGATGGACTTGCAGGGAAAAGCTTAACCACAGAGTCTGAGATACATACACGACCATGAGTGAAAAATGGTCACATTTTCACATCAGCAAAACCCGGGCTCTCAAAACACTTAGAGACTCTTCTGATGCCTTCAAATTTGTCATAGCCTTTGGCTTTAATCAAATCTTCCAATCAACAGACACTTAGTGCATGCTATGTGCCCGGCACTACACATTGTGGCCTCGGGGATGCCCAAGGAAGACCGGGTCCCTGCTCACATGGGGCTCAAAGGAAGCCCTCCATGGCCAAAGCACAAAGGAGGCAACCAGCTGAATTTCAGGCTCTAGCCTGAAAACAAACTTCACCAAGATGATGGGGGCTTGGAGGAATGCTACTTGAGATGTAGTAAAGACCTGATCTTGATATTCTCTTTCTCTCTCTCTCTCATTCTCTCTCTTCTATCATTTATCTATGTATCTATTCATCTAATCATATCATCTATCTATCTAATTTAATCTATCATCTATCTATCTGTCTGTGTTAGTCTGTTTTGTGTTGCTGACAAGGAATACCTGACACTGAGTAGTTTATAAAGAAAATAGGTTTATTTGGCTCATGGTTCTGCAGGCTGTGCAAGCATGGTACCAGCAACTGCTTAGCTTCAAAGCTTTTACTTGCAGAGGAGGGTGAAGGGAGCCAGTGTTTCACATGGTAAGAGAAGGAGGCACGAGACTCTTTTAAACAACCAGCTCTTGTGTGAACGAACGGAATGAGAACTTACTTACTACCATGGGGAGGGCCCCAAGCCATCCAGGAAGGATCCACCCCCACGACCCAACATCTCCTCTGGACCCTGCCTCCAACATTGTGAGTAACATCTCAACATGAGATTTGGAGGGGACAGATATCCAAACTGTATCACTACCTATCATCCATTTATATAATCTATCATCATCTGTCTATATTTATCATCTATCTAATCTATCTTTATCTTCCTACTCACCCATTCATCCATCTTTCCATCTATCTACTCTCACCCATGCATCCATCTATCCACCCATCTACCTACCTATCCATTCAACATCCTATCCTATCTGTTTGGCACTTCAGTTTTTTTCACCTAATGTTTTGGAAAATTTACATACCAGAATAGCTATATAGTATTCTGGGAACAGCATCATGTGAGTGTATATAACCAAAGTCCTTTTATGGAGCACTTAAGTGATTTGCTGAAATTGCTCTATTATCTTCTGGCATTGAATGACATTTGATAAGGTTTGACTATGTCCCCACCCAAATCTCATCTTGAATTGTAACTCCCACAATTCCCACATGTTGTGAGAGGAACCTGGTAGGAGGTGACTGAATTATGGGGGTGGGTCTTTCCTGCAACGTTCTTATGATAGTGAATGAGTTTCATGAGATCTAATGGTTTTAAAAAGAGAAGTTTCCCTGCACAAGCTCTCTCTTCTTGTGTGCTGCCATCCACATAAGTTGTGACTTGCTCCTCCTTGCCTTCTGCCATGATTGTGGGGACTGCCCAGCCATGTGAAACTGTTAGTCCAATTAAACCTCTTTCTTTTATAAGTTGCCTAGTCCCAAGTATGTCTTTATGAGCAGTGTGAGAACAGACTGATATAGCAGTGAATGTTGCTGTGAACAGGTCTAAAGCCAGCATACATTTCTATCCCTGGTAAGTAACAGCTGACTTGGTTTTTCTTCCCAAACTTTAAAAAATGTTGACATGTATTATATACACATAAACACACACAAACACAAGAACACATATACATATACACACATAAGTGCATGTAGAACATTAATAGAAATTCCATGTAAGCAGTTTAAAGAGTATATATCATATATGAACAGTGTAAAGGATAACAATAAACACTCCGTGAACTTAGCACCCAGCTGAGAACTGGAATATATTTAGTATTTTGATGTTCCTGCATGATCTTCCCCAATAACAGCCTTCATCCTCCTTACTAGCTTTCTGTCCTAAATTTTCTAGCCATTTTCTTGTCTTTTTTTTTTTAAATAGTTTTACCTAAATGAGCATATTGCTCCATTATCTATGAACATTATATTGTTAGTTTGATGCGTATTTGTATCTTTATATAACTGTATTTTTCTGCAAATTTTAATTAAGTTTGATATAATACACAAACTGTTCATTGATGTGTCTTGCTATAACTGAATTATTTTCACCAGCACATGATAATTCTATTGCAGCAATATGTCAAAATTTATTGATCCAGTACCTTCTCAATGGTCATTTTGGTCATTTTCATTTTTTGTTGATATGAACAGTGCTTCTACGAATATTTAAGGATATCTTTTGGTGAACAAGTGCGAGTGTCTCTCAGACACGTTAGAAGTGGAAATATGGGGTCATATCACTAGGTCATTGCAAATTATTTTCTAGAAGAATTGTACCATTTTTTTCTCCTACCAGCAATAATAATAGCATTTCCTTTTTCCACATCCTCAAGAACTTCTCTTGTTACTATCAGATTAGGTATGTATAAAATTAAAGCATTATGGTTTCAATTTGTATTTCCATAATTACTAATGGGATGCAGTGCCCTTTTATATAGTTATTAACTATTTTTGTTTTCTTCTATAAAATATCTGTTCATATGTTTTGTCCATTTTTGTATCTGGCTATTTGCTTTGAATTATAGGTTATTTATCTGAATAATAGCCATTCTTTATATATACTGCATTATAATTGTTGGTTTATTTATTACAAATACCATCCCTAAACTTATGGTTTGCCTTTGATTTAAAAAGTGTTTATTTTTAAAATTCAGTCAAATGTATTAATTTTCCTTTAGTGCTCAATGTTTTGGTAGATTAAGAAAGTCTAAATACTTATCCCTCAGAGGATATAAATATATTCTTTGGTATTTTCTTCTATATTGATTTACTTTTTCCTTTTAATGCCCAATTGATCTGAAATTAATGCCTGTAAATGGCATGAAGCAGAAATCTCATTCCTTTTTCTCATTTGCGTAATTAGTACTCTGGTGTCATTTTTGAAAAATATATTTTTTCTCACTGATCTGCAAAAGTAGCTTTGTTATACAAAATATCACATTTTCATAGGTCTATTTTGGGGCTTTTCCTATTCATTAGTTATTTTTCTACTGCGTTCCAGTATCATACTATTTTAATTTCTATTATTTTATTAAAAAATATAACCCATCTACATATTTTTCTCATTAGTGTCTTATCTGTTAGCAGCCCTTTGATCTTCATATAAATTTTAAAATCAACTTGTCAAGTTCCTCAAAAAACCTAGTTGGTTTTTTTGTTGGAGTTAAATTGACTCTACAGATTAACTGGAGGTAAACTGACACTTTTGCATCATTGTGCATTTTTATCCTTGAACATGGTATATCCATTTTGTTAATTTTTTGTGCATGTTTATTCTATCTGAATTATTAGCAAATTATTTAATTATTCTTGAAATGTTATCAAGATATATTTCATATTGATATTCTGTCATAAATTCTTTTTTCTAGAACACAATACTCCTTCAATCTATAGATTTAGCCCTTCCTTAATTTATCAAAAACAAAGACATATAAAATGAAAATCCAAAAACTTTTATTTGTAAATATACTTTTTGTTTATTTTCTTTCTGGGATTCTCAGCCCCAAGGTTACAATGTATTCTTATAGCGGATCATCTCTTTCTCTCATGTCTGTCATCTTCTAATTCTTTTCATCCCTTTGCCCTTTTGCTTAAATTAGCCAAAATTATCTCAAACTTCTCTTTATGTCACTAATTACATTTTTCACCAGTGTCCATTCCTCTGTCTCAGTTTTTCTGTTGCACTGTTTTAGTCACTGATTCATGTACTGGCTCTTTGATCTACTTTACTATCTCCTTCTTTGTTTTCTATCTTTGAACTTTTGGTTTGCTAAGTTTGTATTAAAAAAAAAATTCTACCCACTTAAAAACTTACAGAGAAGTTGCTTTGTTGTTTTTCTTTCAAAATCAATTATTCCTGTCTCTTATATGCTTTGCATTTCTTCCTTCCTTGCTTGCTTTCTCTCAGCAATATATTTACATAAATGGGCTGCCATTTTTATTTTCACTTGGTTCATGCTCAACCTGGACAACTCTGCTCAGACTATCTTTTTGTGCTAGTACAATGTCTATAAATTGCACTTGTCCATGCTTTATCTTGCAAAGCATGCATCAACACTTGTCAAAGCTTTGATTGGTATAACTAAGTACTATTCTCCCTTTCTGTAATGTTTTCAAATGTTCTGTGCCTGAGTTCACACAATTCTGTGTGAGCATGTGTGCCGAGAAGGGGAATGGAAATAAGGACGAATGGTTAGTACTATATTTCTTCCATGCACTTGGATAATCTTGGGCTTCAGATTATCCTTCCAATTTATCTCTCTGTCTTAGATCCTTGCTTTTGATATAGAGAGACATCCTTGAATGATTTCTTTTTTATTATCAATCCTTCAACTACCCAAAAAGATAAGAGAGGAAAGAAATAGAAAAATTGATTTTTCACCTTTGCATAACAAGTTCACTGAGTAGAAAAAAAAATATTATCTTGTTCCCTCTGTGTTCTTTTTCCACTGCCTTTGGGTCTTTCCAAAGTTTGTATCATACTTATTATGTCTTCTGTTTGACTATATTCATTTCTGAATGCTTATGATCCATCTGCACTTGATCGCAGCTGGGATTGACACAATGACAAGCCCAGTGTTTGTCTCTGCCTCTAGTATAAGATAGAGTCAATCAAAAAAGAAAATATCTCCTCAAAGTACTACACCCTCAGAGCCAAGTCAAGGAATAGGACCCATCCCAGATAATTGACCAGAAGAACTTTGATATCAGGAACTAGTCACAGAGGTGCTGAAATTGCTGGAATGGGAACTAGAGGATGGTGATGCAGCCCCAATACAAATAAACACAGGAAGCCTCTGCTCTTAGGGTCAGAAAGACAAAGCAAAGAGGTGATGTTAAAAGAGGCCAAGAGTAAGGTCTTCCTGTAGGAACTGGGAAATTGGAGGCATGGTAGGGGCTACCTGGTGGGAGCTGGACCCACAGGTGGAGGAACCATTTGGCATGTGTAGGAAATGTGGAGTGAGAGACGAGAGAAATATCCTGAATCCTCCTCTTTTCCAATACACAAATTTCCTATCAGCGACTTCTACTGACCAAATGTAATCAAAAGCCAGAGCTGGGTGACATTGAGAACCTGGGAAATGTAGACTACAGAGGTGTACTCAGTGAAGAGCACAGCGCAGCACGGTAAGTGGAGAAAACAGATAAAAGGCAAAAC
This sequence comes from Cebus imitator, assembly GCF_001604975.1. Taxonomy (NCBI): domain Eukaryota; kingdom Metazoa; phylum Chordata; class Mammalia; order Primates; family Cebidae; genus Cebus; species Cebus imitator. The sequence goes on along the minus strand of NW_016107638.1, from coordinate 1,712,967 downwards.
AGACCATGAGCTGGTGTATCTACTCTCATCTGCCCTTTTGCAAGTGGGGCTTATTAGTGATATTCTTTATGACTGCTGTTTACTTACCACTACTTATCTACTGCTGCTTCATGAGCTACCACAAAACCTAGTGGCTTAAATTGCCACACCTTTATTCTATATTCCTGATTTTGTATATCAGGTATATGGGCAGGGCTCAGTTGGGAGATTCTTCTGCTACACATGGAGCTTGACTAAGGTCACTTGGTGGTACTGAGTCGCTGGCCGGTTTGGTTTGAAGGATCCAAGACAGTCTTACCCATGTGCCTGGTTGCTTGACAGAAGAGTCTGGAAGACTGAGCTCACCTGGTTCCTCTTCCTTTCCGTGTAGTCTCAGAGCCTTTTACATGGTCTCCCAGAAAAACAGCTGGATTTCTTATATGCTGGCTCAGAGCTCCAAGACCAAGTGATCCTGGAGATGCTGGGACAAAGTCAAAGCTTCTTTTGATCTATCCTCAGAAATTCCAGATCATCACTTCTGCTACATTCCGCTGGGTAAGCAATTCCCTAACACCAGTACAAATTCAAGAGTGGGGGATTAGATCTCATATTTCAACAGTTAGAGAGTCAAAGCATATGCAGCTATATCCAATCCAACACACTCTCATCCCACCCTGCCTGAGGCCTTGAGGGGGGAGGGGACTCTGCAGCTGTGATTGGATGCACTGAGCTGATTTTTGAAAACATCTGTCTCACTCGTTAACTGATTACCTCCCCCAGTCTTTGTTACTGTTACCTTTTTTTTTTTCCACTTAAAAAATCAGTTTACTTTTCATACCTTCAGCTTTGGAGGAGGGAGGGGAGGGTGACATCTCACTTTACTCTGCTATCTTGCACCTGAATATGCTGAGTTAGATGCTTCCCTGAGTTAACAAAGAAAATGCCTCCTAAGCAGCTTTGAACATGGCCCTCTTTTTATTTCTTCTTTATACTTTAAGTCAGAGGTAACCTGCTACTTGTCAACATCAGCCCTCTTGGAAAAATGAATTGGCACTGCTTAGTTTGAAATGACCTTAAGTAATCTGTTCACATTTCAGGTGGTCCCTAATACATTTCTTGGTTGATGGAATCGATCATGTACTGAAGCAAATGTGGTGCCACTAAGTGTGCTCGAGGTTCACCTTACTCTTTGCTTATACTCCACGACACCTGGAGAAGGTAAGAGCCCAGGAACTGAGGCTCAGTGAGCATCGGTGACCCTCCCAAGATGCATAAGTAGTGAAAGTGTCAAGACAGGTGGCCACAGCTCCAACTCTGTGGCTCTGGCTCTTCCTCATAAACCCCATGTGGGCCCCAGCAGGCAAACACTGCCCTTTTGTTTTGAAAATGCCATTTCTCCAGATAATTATTCATGTGTAAAGTCCTTGGAAGGGCCACTGCAGTTTATTTAATGGCCTTTGGAGCTCTGTAATCCGCAGTGACAAATACAGATTTTGGTCATGGTGGATACAACTTCACTTGATCTACTCTCAGAAGCACTGACTTAAGTTGGCACCTTGTCCCTCCAATGCAAACACCACATGCTCATTCTCACAGCACTGATCACACGGGAAGGGCCCTGCCAGCATGCTTTATTCACTGGTAATCCCCAGCACCAAGCTTAATCTTCAACAAATATGTGCTAAATAAGGAAAATATTTTAGTTAGCTCAGTCTCTTTAGTGCTCTTATATTAAAAAAAAAAAAAAAAAGCAAGAAAGAAAAAGGAATTTCGCAGAATCAGTGCCTGCCTTCCTACTTCGCATTTATGAAGATGAATTTTCCAACACATGTGCTCTGGGGCTGCATGTTAGAAAGGGTAGGCTTTCAATATCTTAAATTAAATTCTTTTATAAACCATAGGGCCTCTGGCCAGTTGTTTAACCTCTTTGTATTTCAGTTTCCGCCTCTTCTGAAAAATGTAAGTAATAACAGCACCTACATCATAGAAATGTTCCGAGGATTAAATGTGTTTAAAAAATTAAGCACTTAGAACAGTGCTTGGCACAAATAGATATTTAATGAGTGTTGGCTATCATTATTGCATTCAGCAAGCTCACAAAATTTCCCAAACCAAGCCCATGATCCCTGTGTTCCTAAGAGTAAACCGGAAGTGGTACACAGAAAAATTTCACCTGAATGTGATGAGGGGAATATGAAGACATTACATCTACAACCAGGGTGGATGTTCCCATGGGTGTCCACATGGACAGATGACATTGCCGACCCAATCACCCCCCAACTTCCTCCTTGCCATGGCATCATGCAGTCCTCCACCACTCCCAACCCCTCACCATCCCAGAAGGTAGTAATGTACCTGAGGTTGGCGGAGTGAAAGTCTGATGACTAAGACTGGGTTCTCTCACCAAACACACATCTATCCTTGCCCACTCAAATCTGCAGACCAGAATTCATACCAGCCATCATATTAGCATTCGACTGGATGCAGTGGTGACACGAGAAGGTACCAAGGGCCTTTTCTCTTCAGTTGCTTTGAGTCTTGTTGAAAAGCAGGCTATCAGGTGGACCTATAGGGCATGGTGAAGCTCTGATGAGCTGCTCATGCATAGATAAAAAGTCAACTCAAGGTTACAAAGCATGAACCTCGATGATCGGATGTAAACACAGCCAAACAAGACCACGAAGAACTTTAGTTGCAAAGCAACCTCTTCTGTCTGTAAATCCCTGAAATAATAACAACAGTAATAAATTCCATTTAAGCAAACAAGGCGAATATGGTTTGGCTGTGTCCCCACCCAAATCTCATCCTGAATTACAGTTTCCATAACCCCCAGGCATTATCAAAAAGATCCAGTGGGAGATAACTGAATCATGGGGCTGTTACCCCCATGCTTCTCTTCTAGTGATAGTGAGTGAGTTCTCATGAGATCCAATGGTTTTATAAGGGCCTTTCCCCTCTTAGCTTGGCACTTTTTCTTCTTGTCATCATGTGAAGGAAGACATGTTTGCTTCCCCTTCTGCCATGATGATAAGTCTCCTGAGGCCTCCTCAGCCCTGCAGAACTGTGAGTCAATTAAACCACTTTCCTTTATAAATGATCCAGTCTCAAGCAGTTCTTTACAGCAGGGTGAGAATGGACTAATACAGTACATTGGCACCACAGAGAGTGGGGTGTTGCTATAGAGATACCTGAAAATGTGGAAGCTACTTTGGAACTGGGTAACAGAGACTGAAAATGTTTGGAGGGCTCAGAAGAAGACAGAAAAATGCTGGGAAGTTCGGAACTTCCCAGAGACTTGGAGGGCTCAGAAGGCAGGAATATGTGGGAAAGTTTGGAATTTCCTAGAGCCTTGTTGCAAGGCTTTGACCAAAATGCTGACAGTGATATGGACAAAGAAGTCCAGGCAGAGGTGGTCTCAGATGGAGAGAAGGAACTTGTTGGGAACTGGAGTAAATGTGACTCTTGCAATGCTTTACCAAAGAGACTGGTGGCTCTCTGTCCCTGCCCTAGAGATCTGTGGATTGAGAGAGATGATTTAGGGTATCTAGCAGAAGAAATTTCTAAGCAGCAACATGTTCAAGATGCGACTTGGGTGCTGTGAAAAGCATTCAGTTTTATGTATTCATGAAGACGTGGTCTGGAATTGGGAACATGTGGGGATTTACTCAGGGTAGTGGCAGAAATATTAAAGGGAAAATATGGTTATAGAGCATCATCACAAACCCTTTTGGAAGGCCTAAGTGTTTCTTCTATAGTTCTTGGCTGAAGGCAGCCACCCAACAGAAATGTATATTTAAAGGGAAACAGCATAAAAGTTCAGAAAATTAGTGACCTGAAGATGCAATAGAAAAGAAAAACCCGTTTTCTAAGGTGAAATTTAAGCTGGCTATAGAAATTTGCCTAAGTAAGGAAGAGCCAAATGTTAATCAAGACTGGAAAAAATGTCTCCAGGGCATGTCAGAGACCTTCACAGCAGCCCTCCCCATCACAGACATGGAGACCCAGGAGGAAAAAGTGGTTTCTTGGGCTGGGCCCAGGGCCCCCCTGCTGTGTGCACCCCAGCCACTCCAGCCAGGGCTAAAAGGGGCCAAGGTACAGCTCAGGCCGTGGCTTCAGAGAGTAAAAGCCCCAAGTCCTGGCATATTCCACATGGTATTGAGCCTACAGGTGCACAGAAGTCAAAAATTGAGGTTTGGGAACCTCTGCCTAGATTTCGGAGGATGTAGGAAAATGCCTGCATGTCCAAGGAGAAGATTGCTACAGGGGCAGGGCCCTCATGGAGCACCTCTGCTAGGGGAGTGCAGAAGAGAAATGTAGGGCTGAAGCCCCCACACAGAGTCTCCGCTGGGGTACTGCCTAGAGGAGCTGTGAGAAGAGGGCCACTGTCCTCCAGACGGCAGAAGGCCACCAACAGCTTGCGCCACATGCCTGGAAAAGCTGTGGTCACAACGCCAGCCCATGAAAGCAGCTGAGGAGCAAGCTGTGCCCTGCAAAGTCACAGGGGCGGACCTCCCCAAGGCCAAAGGAGCCCACCTCTTGCATCAGTGTGACTGGATGTAAGATATGGAGTCAAAGTAGATTATGTTGAAACTTTAATATTTAATTACTGCCCCATTGGATTTTGGACTCACATAGGGCCTGTAACTCCTTTGTTTTGACCCATTTCTTCCATTTGGAACAGGTGTGCTTACCCAATGCCAGTGCCTCCATTGTATCTAAGAAGTAACTAACTTGCTTTCGATTTTTCAGGCTCCTAAGCAGAGGAGAATGTAAGGCTCCTTGTCTCAGATGAGACTTTAAACTTGGACTTCTGGGTTATAGCCAAAATGATTTAAGACTTTGGAGGACAGTTGGGAAGGCATAATTGTGTTTTGAAGTGTGAGGACATGAGATTTGGGAGAGGCCAGGGGCAGAATGATATGATTTGGCTGGGTCCCCACCCAAATCTCATCTTGAATTGTAGTTCCCAGGATCCCCACATGTTGTGAGAGGGACCCAGTGGGAGTAAGTGAATCATGGCGGTGGTTACCCGCATGCCATGCTGCTGTTCTCATGATAGTGAGTGAGCTCTTATGAGATCTGGTTTTATAAGGGGCTTTTCCCCTTTGCTCAGCACTTCTCCTTCCCGTTATCATGTGAGGAGGGACATGTTTGCTTCCCCTTCTGCCATGATTGTATGTTTCCTGGGGCCTCCTCATTCCTGCAGAACTGTGAGTCAATTAAACCTCTTTCCTTTATAAATTACCCAGTCCTGGGCAGTTCTTTGTAGCAGCCTGAGAACAGACTAATGCAAAGACTAAACAACCTAAAAAAATCCCTTTTATAAAAACAGCTGAACTGATGGTCTAAGGACACAGTGACAGATACTCAGGTGTTTTACTCTCACATTTTGCCAAAGAAAATCCCACACAACCACCCACTGGGAGAACTTCCTAAAGCCACAATGGAGCCAGGAAGCTATTTGTATTCACTCTACTCATATTGATTTTCCTCTTCCTACATTTCTTAGATGTTCCATCAAGAGGTAAATACTTGAAGATGAGGGCTGAGATCCTGCTTCCCACAGGACCCCATCAATGGCCCTATCCCAACTCCCAGAAGAATGAAAAGCCTGTGGATGAAATGTTTCTGCATGTTTTTTAGTTTTTCCTTCTATCTGTTTTTCAATCAAATGGGTATAGAATTCCTGCTGCTCTAGGCTCCTTTAGGGTTCCTCAGATGGAATAGGGTTGGAGGCAGTAGGAGCAAATTGCTCCTTTCAAATGTGTTTATCTCCAGTTCCTTGCAGGGATGTCCTGTGTACTGTCTGTATCATTCTGCAGAGTCTCGGGAGGCTTGTGGATGGCACAGCACTGAATTATGGCACCTGTCTCTTCTGTACTTGCAACAGAAGTTTATGCAACACTAAAGAAGATCCAGTGGGGTCTTCGGGGATACTCAGGCAACATTACACAAACCACAGAAAGGAGGAATGTGAGGTCAAACGTATGCAGATACAAATTTCAAATCTCCTTTTTTGGGGGAACAAATTAATGTCAATTTCCTCATCCCTACCATAGGAAGGATAGTTCATTGAGGAGTCTACAGTGAACATTTGTCATGTTTTTATCACCCAGGTTCTATGCCTGCATCCTGAGAGCTCCCTGAATTATTACAGGAGGGGTAGTAGTTGACTCCTATTGGCATTGATATTGGTGGGAGAGTGAACACGGGAGCCACTTCCAACTGAGTTATGGGAAGAGTTGGGTTGTTTTCTCTCCTTCCGCTGACAGAGCCAGGGGGTGAAACTGTGACCTCAGCTTGCCCAGAGGACATTCTTTCCTGGCATCCTGAAGTTTGAGCCACTGACAAAGGGTAGACAGATGTTCAAAGGAGCAGATAGGGCTGTAGCAGGGGCTTGTTGACATAGGCACCCCTTGCTACAAAACTACCGTTTAGGCTTCCCAGGTCTGGGGAGCAGTTTTGGATCCTGCTCAGTTCTGCAGCTTCTTCTCAGTCTTTCCACTCATCCCTGGAACTCCCAAGAGCCTGCTAGTTGGTCAGAGTGAATTTCTATTACTTACTAACAATGAACCACCTGATAGGACATTGTAGGGAGATGACAGGAAACCGCAGAAAACAGACACAGTATAAATCCAGGAAAATGGTAGGCACTCACTGTTATTACATTCCTGTCCCCACCTTTCCTAAGAGGATCAGAGCGCTCACACTGTCGGACACATAAATGTGTGTGTAGCCGTAAGCCTTGTAAGTCTCCCTGAGCCATAAACCGTGAGCTCAAGGCCCTCAACCCTCAGTTGATTGCTGTGGTTCCTCTGAAGCTGTCAGACGCAGCTGCGGCCACTAGGGATCAACATGCTGAAAAGCGGATTCATGCAATTGTGTGCAGAGGGGCTGTGCATATGGTTATATGGTGGTGTTTTCACAAACAGGCATTTACTTATACGATCAATCATACAGGAGAGAGAGAGAAGTTTAGTTCATTTAAATGTCTCCTTTCCCATTCTACCTAATCAGCTTTTCTCTGGAATAATGAGCTGCTAGAAATGAAATCAGTGATTCTCAACTCCAGCTGCACATGAGAATCGCTTGAAGAGCTTTTTAAAAATCCTGAAACTAGGTCTTCACCCCAGACCCATGTAGGGGGCAGATGGTCCTAATCAGCCGCTGCTGTTGAAAACCACTGCCTCAATGCATCTCAGCCCTTGAGCTCCTCTCACAGTGCAAACGCCTTCATGTGTTTGCATTTGACTCTGGGTTATTTTCCATATATGGCCTTGAAACCCATGCCACTGCTTCCTCCAGAGCCTAGCCAAAGAACCTAGTCTCTGGCCCAATGCTGAATGGAAAGTAGGTGGGGTGGAGTTACAGAGACAGTGACATCCACTCATCCTTCCAATATTTCACGACTGACTGTGGTATGTGAGGTGTGGTACTAGACAATAAAGAAACAGCAGCAAACAGGCCAAGGCTTCTGCCTTATGGAGCAGAACTTCTAGTGGATGGAAAACTAAATGCTAGGTACAATTTAAATAATTTACAGGAAGAAAATGGCAATACAATGTCACCTTAAATCCAAATGCAGAAAGTTCCTCTATGCAAGAGGTGAATTTTCTCTATGAATATTTTCTCCCACAACCAGAATCTAGTCCAGGAGTCTCTAACCAGAAGCTATCGTGTCCCCTGGGGGACATTAGGCAACATCTGGACACATTTTCAGTCGTCACAATGGACGGTGGCAGTTAACAGGCATCTACTAAGCAGAGGCTAGAGACGCTTCTCAACACCCTACCGTGCACAGATTATGCTCACAGCAAAATACTTTCTGATGCAGACATCAAGAGTACGAGGTGGGGAAACCGAGTCTACTCAACAGCTCTGTTCAAACTTAGCCACGGGGGTTGCCTGACTTCTCCAAGGTCACATGGTGACCTTCCAGCAAAACATGGAACAGGGGCAGCACCCAAATATCACAATCCTGCTGTTTTTACTTAAAAGCCCCTCCTTCTGAATTGCACCTTGACTCCTGGTCAGATATAGAGAAAATATATTCTTAGAGTTGAGAAAAATGGGGCACCAAAAATCTAGACGTGATTTAACTCTAAATATTATGCAAGTTCTCAGAAGAAAATGCAGGTTCTCTCAGCCTAGAATTGCCTTCCCTGCCTCTCTAAGTGAACACAAGCATGTCATGCGTCTGCTCATGAAAACTAAATGCTTCCAGCCACCTGCAGCATGACTCTTTGTAAACTGACTCCCATTGCTTCCTGTTACATTTCACACAACACTCCCTCTTGCATCTGAACTTCAATTCTACCTATTTCTTGCACTGTTGATTTAGGGCATTGGATGAGTTTCTTCTAAGCCAATTGGCTTCTGGGTTCTAGGTTGGGATCAATACTGTCATAGGGTTTCATGAGCCATATCAATACCCTTATAATAAATTCTCATTTTTCTTTAAACTGATTCAAATCGTGTTTCTGTAACTTCCAACAAAAATGGTGTTAAGAAACACAGTCCTGGGAACTACTGGTTTCAGCTCTGACATGTACATGGCTTGGAAGTCAGTGCAATTATTCTTACAAGAAAGAGGAGGAAAAACTATACATTTTCTTAGACTCATTGGAGAACTGAGGTTGTTGAACAAAGTGCCACTCCCAAATCTGGAGAGACAGAAACATTCAGATAAGAAATAAATGAAGGTAATTTTTTTTTCTTTTTCTTAATTGATCAAAATATAGTGCTTGTTTAAATCAACAGTAGTAATGATGAACCACAGCAATGTCACAAAGGAAGGAGGGTAACCTAGAAAACTCAGTTGTAAGCTACCTGTACTACTGGGAAGTATTGAAGCATTATATGAAATTGACTCAGATTAAAAATGTTTATTAAAAATTTTAGAGAAACAATATTTTAAGTATAATTGGTACACTAAGAGAGGATATAAAATGTAAACCCATTTCTTCCTGTTACATTTCACATATAAAACATTGGAATCCTAAAAGGTAGAAAAAAGAGTGGATACAAAACAAAGAACACATGAAATTAATAGAAAACAGTTAAAAACATGATCGTTGTTCATCCAACTACATGAAAAGCATTTAAATGTGAACATATTAAATATGCCAATTAAAAGAGAGATATTGTCAAAGTAGATTTCCCAATATGATTTGTCTATGTAACATTTACCAAAATCCCACTTAGCTCAAAAGACTTTTACAGGTTAAAAGTAAAGAGATGAAGGAAGGTCACGCTAATAATAATAAATAAAAGCTTCAGTATTTACATAAATTCCAGACAAAGCAGATCTTACCACAAAGCAAATTATCAGGGGTAAAGAGGAACATTACATAATGACAAATGGGCTAATTATCCAAGAAGTTAAAACAATCCTAAATGTGTATGCAACTAACAAATGAACATCAAAATATATGAGACAATCACTGATAGAACTCAAGGGAGAAATAAACAATTCTCCTATTATAGTTGGAAACTTAACACTCCTCCGTGAGCAACTGATAGATCAAACAGGCAGAAAATCAGTAAGGATGTAGATGACCTAAACCCACTATCAATCAACTTAATCTAATTGACAATTATGGAATATTCCATCCAAAATAAGCAGAATATACATTCTTCTCAAAATCACATGAAACATTTACCAAGAAAGATTCCATTCTGTGCCATGTAGCCTTAAATTTAAAAGAACAGAAAATATGCAAAGTATATTCTCAAGTCACAGTAGTAATTAAACTAGAAATCAATACTAGAAAGGTCGATGGTAAGTCCAACAAATATTTGTTAATTAAAAACACATTTTTCAATAACCTATGAATCAAAGAAGTCTCAAGAAAAATTAAAAGTATTTTAAACTAAATTAAACAGAAAATATAACTTATCCCCAATTCTGAGATGCAGCAAAGCAGTGCTTAGAGGAATATTTATAGCATCAAAAACATATTAGAGAAGACCTAAAATTAATAGCCTAATCTAAAATCAGTGTTATGTGTAGATACCTAAAGAAGAACAAATTATACCTGAATCGAGCAGAAGGAAATTATACAAATTAGAGAAAAAAATCAATGAAATTGAAAATAGAAAAACAATAGAGAAAATCTACAAAACCAAAAGCTAATTATTTGAAAAAATCACTAAAACTGATAAAATCCTACACAGGCTAACAAGGAACAAGGGAAGACAAAAGTTACCAACAATATGAAAAAAGAGTCATCACTACTGATCCTATATAAATTGAAAGGTAAATTTTCTTCTTTGAGATATATTGCACACTCTGGTGCATACAGTAGATAATGATGGACTGTACATTTAAAATTGCTAAGAGTAAATTTCAAATATTCTCACCACGAAAATGGTAAATATTTCAGGTGATGAATATGTTAATTAGCTAAGTATTCCACATTATATTCATAAACCATAATATCACTTTATACCCTATAAATACATAAAACTATAATCTTTTAATTTATAATTAAAAATAAAAATTAAAACAAAAAAAAGCAAAACAATCCCTCCCAAAAGATAATGAGGAATACAGTAGCTAACTCTATATCCACACATTTTATAACTTCAATATAAGATGATGGATTCCTTGAAAAACACTAACAAAACTCACCCAGTGAGAAATAAGTAGCATGAATAGCACTATCTGTTGAAGAAACTGAGTAAATTATTAATAATCCCCCCAAATATGAAATCACCAGGCTCAGATTGATTCACCAGTGAAAACTTAACAAACACTTAACATCTGAATAATACCATTTCTACACACTCTCTCCAGGCAAACAGGAGCAGAGGGAAGATGTTCTAACCATATTACCAAAACCACATGAAGTCATTCAAGAAAAAACAAAAGTGCAAACTAATAACTCTCAGTAACATAGGCATTAAAATCCTCAATAAAGCATTAAGAAATTGAATCCAACAATATATAAAAAGAACTACACACCACACACAAGTGAAATTTATTACAGGTATATGAGGCTGATTTAACAGTCAAAAACTATTCAAGGTATTTCACTGCATTCACAGGCTAAAGAGAAAGATCATATGATTATGTCAACTGGCATAGGAAAGAAACTTTGCCTACTTCCCAACAAGGTTTTTTTTTTTTTTTTTTCTTGTAAATTTGCTTAAGTTCCTTGTAGATTCTGCATATTAGACCTTTGTCAGATGGACTGATTGCAAAATGTTCTCTCATTCTGGGTATATACCCAAAGGAATATAAATCATTCTGTTATAAAGATACATGCGTGCATATGTTCATTCCAGCACTATTCACACTATTCACAATAGCAAAGACATAGAATCAACCCAAATATCCATCAATGGTAGACTGGAATAAAGAAAATATGGTACATATACACCATGGAATGCTATGCAGCCATAACAAGGAACAAGATTCTGTCCTTTGCAGGGACATGGATGAAGCTGGAAGCCATTATCCTTAGCAAACTCACAAAGGAACAGAAAACTAAACACCACATGTTCTTACTCATACGTGGGAGCCGAACAATGAGAACACATGGACACAGAGAGGGAAACAACATTCACTGGGGCCTGTTAGCGGAGGGCAATGGGGAGAGAGCATTAGGAAAAAGAATCAATGCATACGGGGCTTAATACCTAGGCGATGGGTTGATAGGTGCAGCCAACCACCATGGCAACACGTTTACTTATGAAACAAGCCTGTACATCCTGCACGTGTACCCTGAAACTAACCAAATAACAATAATAATAAAGCTTGACAAAACGTACAGCAAGTTTTTTGTTTGTTTGTTTGTTTGTTTGTTTGAGACGGAGTCTCGCTCTGTTGCCAGGCTGGAGTACAGTGGTGTGATCTCTGCTCACTGCAACCTCTGGCTCTCAGGTTCAAGCGATTCCCCTGCCTCAGCTTCCCAAGTAGCTGGGACTACAGGCGCACACCACCACACCTGGCTAATTTTGGTATTTTTAGCAGAAACGAGGTTTCTCCATGTTAGCCAGGATGGTCTTGATCTCCTGACCTTGTGATTCGCCCGCCTCAGCCTCCCAAAGTGCTGGAATTACAGGCATAAGCCACCCCATCTGGCCATACAGCAAGTTTTGATTTAAAAAAAATCTCTTAGCAAACTAAGAAGGAAAGAGAACTTTCTCAACTTGATAAATAACTTAAACAAAAAGCCTATGGGCAACATTGCACTGAATGATGAAAAACTAGATGTTGCTCGCTGGGAGGAGGAATGAGGCCAGGCAAGGCCTTCTCACCATTCCTGTTTTACGTTGTACTGGAGCCAAATGAAAGAGCTCTCAATAGCCAGAGTGGAAATCTGAGCAACAAAATACATGAAATAATATTGGATTATAACCCAAAGTATATAATAAATATCCGGACGTTCTCATTGAAGTAAGTACATGATTGAATAAATACATAAATGAGGGAAACTAAGCAAATGTCACCTGCAGAATTCTAAGTAACTTGCAAAGCTATATTACCCTCAAGAGGATGAAGTATCACCCCCCTCTTTACAACTGTGAGCTGGGCATAAACACTTCCTTCCAGAGCATACCTTGGGGGAATGGGAAAAAAGGATCTTTACATTGGAGAGACCTGACCAGCCCAGTCTCAGGCCGGTGCTGGTGACGGGGGATAGGTGGTCCGGGAAGCGACCATGTCCCCGGGATATGGCAACCTTGGGGCCTTACAATCAACACAATAGCCCTCTGCATTAGCATTGTAGTCAAGCTCATTCAAGCAAAGCTGTCTTCAGTGAGGAATTTCCCCTGTGTAGACAGCATGAGGATTTCGATTTTACCTGTCCTCAGACTCTTTGCTCATTATAATAGTAAAAAACACACCCCTGGGTGGAGATTTAATGAGCCTGTGACGTCTGAACATGCTTGTACAGCTACTGTGCATGTGCACCCAGAGGAGCCCCCCACAAACATGCTTCCGAGTAACACCTCTTACCACCTGCTTGTGAATCATCATGTAAGGCTCCCATAAAGGGTCTCCCTCGTGTCATCTTTGCTGTCTCATCCTTAGGGCAGCCCGCCCTGAATCCTCTCTCTCCGGTGTACTATCTATTCTGAACTTAACTTTCAAAATGTTATTTTCTTTTGCAGTAAATTGCTCTATGCTGCATCTCCTTTGCTGTGTTTCTCTTGTTTAAGTTATTTTAAACTAAAAAGACAGGAACTGAGGTCTCACAGCGGCCATCAGCCCTGGAGTGAACATCAACAGTAGTGAGTCGTGTGGGCTGCGTGTGCCCTTGATGTGGTAAATACGGCACTTCGCCTCTGTGGTTTTCCTCCCCCAAACCCAGGACTGCAGTGCAATCAGGAGAAAGAGCATCAGACAAAGCCCATTTGAAGGACATTCCTCAAAACAGCTCACCAGTGAGTCTCAAAACGGTCATGACACCAAAACCAAAGAACGTCTGAGAAATGGTCACAGCTAGAGGAGTGTTAGAGCAAAATAAACGTGGCTGGAGAAGGACTCTGTTTCCACATTTGAGTCCTGGGGATGAACTGCAACCGAGTTTAATCTGCAGACGAGACTGAAAACCTAACTGAGTACAGGTATTGATCGACTTATGACCTATGCAACTTACGACCATTCAACTTTATGACCACAATCGCTAGCCACGACTGCTCCACGTCTGGCAGTGCAAACGTTGCCCAGCTGGGCGTACGACAGTGCGGACCAGCTTCGGGCAGCACTACCATCTCCGCGTGCACAATTTCAACCGTACATATAGCCTACTCAACTTATGACCAAATCATGTTATGACCGGCCTGTCGGAACCAATCGTGGTTGTAAGTCGAGCACTAGCTGTAGTCTGCACCTGCAACAGTCACTGAGTTTTGCCCAGTCCCAGCCACCGTACCTCAGCCACTTACACACACTGAGTGTTCACACTGTGTTCAAACAAGGCAAACGCCACGCTGTGGGCAATCCAGCTGTTTTGGTACCTCACCTCCGATTTCTGTACATAATTTTACATAAATGCGTTCTGACCACGAGGCACCCCTGGGGTCTCTCTGAATCTGCTGTGATTCTGGGGGCTGCCTGATTGATGAATCATTCATTGATCAGTTAAATTCCTTCAAATTTAATTCTGCTGAAGTTTTTCTTTGAACAGGAGCTCCAGGAGACATGACCACTACAGGTAATGCAGTCTCCTGGGTGGGATCCTGGAACAGCCGAGGGGGAGGTGGATAATAACTAAGGAAATTTGAATACAGTATGGACTTCAGCTAATAATCATGTCTCAATATGGGTGCATTAATTGGGATAAATGTAGCCCACGAACATAAGGTATTAATAAAAGAGGGACATATGGGAACACCGCAATATATTCACAGGTTTTTCGTAAAGGTAAATAACTTCTGAAATTAAAAGTCTGCCTTAGGAGAAATACCTAATGCAGAGGACAGGATGATGAATGCAGCAAAGCACCATGGCACGTGTATGCCTATGTAACAAACCTGCACATTCTGCATGTGTACCCCAGAAATTAAAGTATAATTTTTTAAAGAGCCTGTCTGCCTCTCACTCTTCTACTTCAAGCAGCTCCATTAATCCCCACGAGGTGACAGAGGGTGGTGCAATCCCAGGCACAGACCAGATGTCACTGGACATTGGTATAATTTGAAGACACCAACATCCGTCCTCTTTGTAACAGTGCCCCAGTCTTCGCAAGAGGACAATGCTTCATCTCATGGGATGTGTTCTGAGCGAAAGGTAATTTGAGGAACCATTTTGTTTCATAGAAGCCACATCTGGTCCCTCTCCCACCCCGGCACAGCCAGCTAGTAGAGAGGTGACCCAGCAGGGGCTGCATGGAGGTCTCTGCAGTTTATGTGCATATAACCAGAACTACTGAAGGAATCCACTGTGAGGGCGGGAGAGAGTTGCTGAGAGGCTGCTATGTCCACGCTCAGTCTCCAGCCTCCATCAGACTCTGCGTGGCCAAGCTGGGTCCCACGATACCCATCCAATAAACTCTTCTATTTATTATTTTTCTTAAATTAGCCGGAGTGTGATTTATGGCCTGCAACTTAGACTATCATTGGATACACCAGGGCATATTTTACCTGAAACAGAAGAAGAAATCTATCCGGGGCCAACACAGGTTCAGAGGTTACATCATTCACGTGGATGAAGCTCACAGGGTCAAACTCAAGCCACCATATTATTTCCTAACAAGCTTTAAATCTTCTGCATATCTGACTACCCAAACCACCAAAGAATATCCTCTGAGCCTCATCAATTCCAGGCTCACTCTGCCTATGGTCAAACACTCGTATTTTATTCTCCTCCTGTCTCCTTTCTCAGTGTCACCTTTGCAAGAATATCTCCTCAATAATGTCTTATTCTGACCTGGTCTTAAATCCAATCCCAGTGCTAGGCATACAGCGCTGAACAAATTCTTGAGTACTTAAGACTGCAGAGACCTCAGTAAAGTGCATACATTTGTTAATAATCAGCGTTTCGTTCATTCATTCAAGAAATTTAAGGCTGTCCATGCGTTTAAGAACAGCCCCTGCTCTCAGCCTGTTCTGCTGCTCTAGGGCCCCCGGCTGACAGGTCTGGGCTGTTCGGTAACCAAGGGATTGCTACATGGATGCTCAGTTCCAGCCTTACGCTCAGATCCGAAGATCAGAGCACTTCTGAAACAGACTCCTGTGGCAGAAAGGAATGGAAGAACAACCGGGGAGGACGTGAAAGCAGCAACCGCAGTTCTTATCTTCCTCCAGGCCCATGACGGGTGAGCAGAGACTGGGATGCACCTAAGCCTCCCTCTCCACTGGGGAGGGACATAGGGGAACTGTGGTGAGAAGAACATGGAAGAAAGGGTTCCAGTGCCGTGGGGTGCTTCCGTTGTTCACTTGAAGGAAAACATTTTCTGGGATTAAACGGGATGGTTAGATGTCTCAGGAATGAAAGAAAGCGTGTGGCTTTTCTTTCCCTGCAGATGTCCCTTTGGAAGATCGAAGCCACAGGATTGAACAGAGCTTGTAAGACGACAAACGGCCCTACCTGGGCTGCCTTGTTCTTAAAGAGTGAAACACACACGCAGATATACACGTGTACAAATACACACGCAGAGAGACGCTAACTCCTGTGCCTCAGTGACTCCTGTGCTCCGGCCCCCGCACGCCCGTGTTCACAGGCACGTGCCGGGGAGGTGTACAGTGGGTGGTCAGTCGCTATCAATAAAGCGCTCAAACCACAGCTGCTGCATCGGCCCTGATTTGCAAATGTTCCTCCCGTTGACGGCAGTTAGTCTGGCCCCTCTCACTGTAGTCCTCCTTGAGTGGCCGTGGATGTCCGACTGGTACCTGACCTATCAAACAGGAGCCCAATGCTGGGCCGTGCTAGCGCCTTCAACACAGAGTGTCTGGAAACAGTCACAATTGGGAGAAAAGCTCCCAAGGATATTTGGCTGGATCCTTCAGGGTTATTTATAGCAGATGGTCAGATAGAACAGACGTGCACCAATTCTAAATATTTGGAAGCTATGCTGGATTAGTGTCAAACTGACTTCATTTAAGAAGATACATAGTATTATTATCTTCTAATTATAGGAATTCAAGCTAAAGGATAATAATCTTGCCAGGTCCAAGTTTACCTCAAGCTGTTTTCATAAATGCACGAGATTCATCCATAATGAGCATTTTAAATACACAGCAAGCACATTATTAATGCAGCCTCTTGAAGAAACAGTGTAGCTTCTTACCGATGTAAACACACATTCATGAAACATATCCTTCCTCGTTATCTAATCTGTAAACTGATTTTTTAAATTGAATTGGCATGTCTAATTGCTGGGCTCTGAACATGTATTCTTTTGCTGTACTTCCCAACTTTTCCAAAGTTCGACTTGTGAGCAGAGCCACCAAATTTAGAAGCTTCAAATACATTTGCTTCGGAATTGGCTAAGACTTGGAACCTCAAATTGTACAGCCCACCAAAGCGAATTTCTCTTGGTTTTGTTACAAATTGCCAAAGATAAAAGCCACCCTTGGACCCTGATGGATATGTTTAGTGTGTAATAAAGTCATAAGACACAAAGCTTTTTGTGAAATTCAATACTACACACATCACTGCTTCCACACACAGCGCGCGCCTGCACACACACATCCACACACACAAGCTGCATGTGGATCTCATCTCCTGAGAATCAAAGCCTCAGGGGATTGTGGTTTTTAATCCTGGGTTCAGAAAATCAACAGTCAGTCATTGGCAAACCTAAAAGGTGGCAGACAGTTTGAAACCGTGTAAGAACAAAGCTCCCCTATTCAAACCTTTTGTTTCTACCACCAAGATATTTCTCTATATAGGCAGCCATCCTCACAAAAAATACTATGTAAGACTGCTGAACCCAGAAAAGCAAAACATAAAGCTAGCAGACCCCGCTGAGGACCCGAGGCCAGCTGGATCTAGATGTGATTTCCAGAGCGACAGAAGCGAAAGCTAACGACGGCTCAGCCCCGCAGATGTGCTCCTGTGCCCTAAATCCCTGCGGCTAATCCCTGAAGGGCACATCCAACCCAGCCAAAGGTTTTTACCTTCCAGGACTTAGCCAAGCTCAGTCATTAGGTGCATGGCCATTAGGTTCTGTTTCTTTCATTAAAAATCAAAAAGGCATTTCTAATACTAGATCACAATCAAATAAACTTAAATGTGCAAGGTAGAATCAAAACAATGATTTATTTTCTTGAACTCATCCACGCTTTAAACATAAAGAAAGAACGGAAAGGAAGAAAGAGAGAAAGAAAGAAAGGAAAAGATAGAGAAAGCAATTCCATACGAAGGGGGATAGAGAGCTGGTCATTACTGGAGGAAATTTCTAAACCCAGATGTGAAATATGTCTTACAGCTGCACTCCTCATTTCAGGAGTCACAGCACACGTTTTATTACACTGCGCATCAGGTCAAATTGTTGAGTTATGTACAGCAGCAGTGTTAGGACATTTCTAATAAGCAATCACACTTACACTAAACAGCTGTTATAATCAAACGTGTCTGGGCTGAAAATAAAACTAAAACTATATAATGAAAATACAAGCAAGCCAAGGCAAGTAGCCTCTCTCACACATTACATTCCAAAGTGAAAACTAGCCCGTGTTTATTCTAAAGTACACAGAGCTTATTTTAAATGTCTTGTCTTTGGTATATTCTTATATAAGAAACTCAACAAATTCTACTGTATATTCTTCACACATTATGCTCATTTATTTTTTTGAACACTAAGTTCTATTTCCAGGAAGAAACAAAATGATAACTTTGAGGTTGGTACCATATTATACTTAGAACTTAGATCTCTGGAATAGATTTTGAGTTGGCAAAATCGCGTTCCCTAGCCTTTCTGACAACTGCTGCAATTTCATTTGCAGTCTCATTTCAGCTGTGAGGCATTTAACTCTCCAATTCTGAAATGGCTTCTCGGATAACTTTAGCATTCCCAAAACTTGCTGAGAATACCCTAAACTAAGGCAAAAGGCATAACATCAGCAGTCCCCTGGCTGCCCCGTTGATGGCCTGGAAAATCTGTCAATACGAATATTCTCACAATTGAATTGCCAACCCGGAAAGATCTGACTGGTCTCTGGATTTCCCAGTGCAGGTGGGATTTGTAAAGATGGGAAGGCCGGCTCTCCTTTGGTGAGCAATAACACGGCTCTTCTGGTCAAATAGTTTCTCGAAAACACCCGCTGATGGGCGAGCGGGGACAGACAGACATTGGGAAAGGACTTACCTCAAGGTGAAGCGATCTTCAGTGGCATTTCTGGAGATGGAAACGGGGAACGTCAGCACATCTCCCTGCCTGACTGTCTTTGGTGTGTAGTGGATGGCCACGCTGTTGTCCAGGCGCAGCTCCCTCAGGGAAGGTTTCCTGTGCGTCTGGTAAAGGAAGATGCTCCCAATCCTCTGCAAGGGGGGCCCGGAGTCGTCGAGGTCACTGTGGCCTGTCCGGATCCCATTGCTTGTCCTCGCCTCTTCCCTGACACAGTCCCCTCTCTCACCCCCTGGGTGCACGGTGTAGTAGAGCTCCACAGGGGTCCCCTCCGGCTGGTCCACGGGCCTCCTCCTCCCGGCCACCGCCGTCGGGGCACTGAACCAGCTGGACAGCAGCTCCAGCTCGGCCACACACAGCCCCAGGTCCCCCTGCAGCCGGCAGCTGCCCCGCACCTCTCTGGTCTCTCGGAAAGCAAAGACCCTCAGGCATGGCAGCTTGTCCCCGGTGCTGTGGTCGTCCCAGTCCCTGCCCACGACGTGGAACAGAACCTGCACTTTGGGCCGGCTCAGGTAGATTTGATCCCGCAGGATGTGGGCTTTCAGTTTCCAGTTAAGAGAAAATTTGTTGGTAAATCCAAATGGGTTGGAAGGCAGCATTAAATCCTGGGGTACCACCTGCTCGATGGAGAAAGGCCCATAGCTGGCATTTAGAACAGGCAGCCTCTTGGATTTGTAAATCAGAAATGACTCCACCCGGGACTGCAGGCTGGAGTTCCTCATGATATCCTGGTTGGCCTCCTTCAGGAAGAAGGAGACGTCGGCGTTGTTGATGTGGTAGGTCACGGGGAGGTAGGTGGGCAGCAAGGAAAACCTCTGGATGCTCTCAAGGATCCCTCGACCTTCCGTCACTGTCAGGAGGGAATTGGAGCGCAGGTGTTAGTGATGCTGAGGTCTTGTTACCAGTATTTCAGACATCTGCGTGCCCCTTCATAACAGGTGACCCTGCCTTCATGCCAATCATGCAATTCCTTACCCAAACCCCTTCCTCTAATCAACTCGTTTCATAGTAATACATTTATTTTAAAAGAAATAAACGCCACCAACATAGGTAGAAAACCAGCATCATTTAACCCATAAAGAAGTTGAACATGCAAATAAATACAATTCAAATACAATTTTAAAATGTCAACAGGTGGTCATGGTGCTTTTATGGGATTATTGTAAAGACTTGCTCTTTTTTGATAAAAGGAGAAATGGGCAAGTATTAGAAGGCTGCCACAAACACACCAGCACCCACGAAAGCTGCGACAAACACACCAGCATCCACGGAGACGCACCTTCCCAGTGATGCAACACAGGCTGACTGGAAACATGAATAACTTTCTCAACGTGTGAACCGCAGCTACGTCCACATTCTACCTGATATTCTTTCACGTTCTCATACACACATGCTGCATTTAAGGACATGTCCAATAGGAAATGGCAACAGACTTGGGGCAAAAGTAAATTCAGATAAGCAATCATAAATCACACGGACAGTGTACATCCCTCCCTTGGAGTTAAGCTGAGAGACGCCAAGAAAAGACCTTGGAAGGATTTATTGGGAGGGGCCCTCCAGAAACAGATGAGATGGTGTGGCCACAGCACCAGTGTGTCAGGGCCAAGTGTATAAAGCACATACTCCCAGTCATCTGTGCAACACTGGACCCTAGAACCTAGGAAGCAGGGGTGGCCCCTCACTTCCACCCCAGCCACATCCTGTGGACACGATGCTGTCACCAAGGAACGAAAACCACTGCTCATTTTACCACACTGAACTCATCTCTCCTTCAGGGGGAGGAAAATCCAAAATGTGATTTTACAGGTGGCCTTACATTCTGTAAGAAAAACGCAGGCAGATCAATTGCATAATCCAAAGAGCCAATTTCAGGAGTTTTTGACAGGGAAACTCTTGGCTCCGAGAACACTGACTTTCTAGGCAAAGCTCCACAGTTAGGCTGCAGCCCTTGTCGTCGGTGGCCATGTAATTATCTTTGATTACTCAGACACTCATTGTGTCATCTTTCTCAGAGGCCCACGGGGAACACACGTTCTGAAGCATGAGGCCCACCCAAGTCAGGACCCCTCTTGGGAGTCGTCTGCCAGCAGCTGAGCGAGCACAGAGCTCGGAGGCAGGGGTCCTGCTCCTGGCCTTGTGAGACCATGAGCAGGTGGCTGACCCTCATTGCTTCCTGTGGAGCCATCAGAGGGGGCTGGCTGGAGCACTGCAGCCTCAGCCCAGCTGTGACACCGCAGGTGTCAAGCTGCATCCAATTTAACTTTTAGACAAGAAGTTCAACGCGTGCATTCAACTTGAGTTTACAGAAAGCTCTGGATGAAAAAATCTCCCCATTCAGCGGCATCACCAAACTCAGAGCAGGCTGCGCTTCACTTTAAACAATCACAGCTTGTCTTGTGCGGAACCATTTGAGACTGCTTATAAGCGGGAATAGTCTGCACCCACCCAAAAGACAATTTCCTAGGGTTCAATGTCATAAATAGGGATTTTTGTTTTCAAAAATCAAAATATCATAGATATAAAAAGAGACTCCATGCCTTGAAAAGATTACGTGTTTCAACTTTATGGAAATCCTTCCTAATTTATATTTTCTCTAAACTTGTATTTTCACATGTGAGTTACAGTAAAACACAAAAGTGGGAGAGAATTTTCATCCCCTCTCTGGGTACCCCTCCCCAGTGGCCCAGCCACATTTCTGTGACTTCTGGCTGCATTATAAAAATCATTTTTCTGGGATCCTTTCCTTGACTGTATGATTCTGGGTTATGTTCTCCAGCTGTGCTTTTCTGTGGCGTCCCCAACTTCCTTTATCAAAAAACATGATGCTTTGCTGTAATTCTCTATGCTGTCCAGGGTGTGATATGCCAGGGAGCAGAAATGACATGCAGGGCTTTTTCTCCACTGTATTCACAGTCTTCAACAGAGTGCCTGGCAAACACCAGGCACTCAATAAATATTCGATAAACATGTGAATGAATGATTCAACAAGTGGATTATGCTTCTTCCGTTACAAAGAGCAGGTTCTGTTTTTGCATTAGGATGTTATTCACTATCCTTTTCACTTCCATCACTGTAACCAGAATTCTGGATTCGTTGTTGTTTGTTTGTTTTTTTGTTTTGAGGCAGAGTCTCGCTCTGTCACCCAGGCTGGAATGTATGCAGTGGCACGATCTCGGCTCACTGCAACCTCTGCCTCCCGGGTTCAAGTGATTCTCCTGCCTCAGCTTCTCGTGTAGCTGAGACTACAGGCACCTACCACCATGCCCGGCTAATTTTTATATTTTTAGTAGAGACAGGGTTTTGCCATGTTGGCCAGGCTGGTCTTGAACTCCTAACCTCAAGTGATCCACCTGCCTCGGCCTCCCAAAGTGCTGGGATTACAGGCGTGAGTCACAGTGCCCGGCCAGAATCTTGGGTCCTCTTGTCCCATTAAGAGCTCCATGTAATCCTGGTGATATGGGACTAAAGAAGATGGGCCTCTCTGTGCAATGAGACTCCTGTAAGAACCACAGCATGACACAGCGTCTGCTGTTGTTAAAAACGCATCTCGGCACCACTCAGAACAAGTACCTTGAGCGGCCTCAGCACTCTCTTGTCATTCCTGCTAGAAACAGCCAAAACCAGACAACCAAATCACAGATGGCTGCACGTTAATGCCAGACACCAAGGCTCCATGATCTTCCCTGTTGAACATCTGACCCCGACTACTTGAGGACACAAAACTTAATTGTGCAGCTAATTACACATCCCAAGGGCAACGACACCGGGTCCACTGATTTTATTCAGGAAAGCAGTAAGGCAACCCGGGGTCACTGTTGAACAGCATTCGAAGGGAAGTAACTTCTTAGCTTCATTCCACAAAGGGTCTATGCGTCGTTTTGCCTGGCATCTGACCTAAATGTTTATTGATTAAAATTACTGCACCTTGACCTGAAGCTAGTGTTACTTCCTTTCTTTCCTTAAATAATACTACAAAAATAATGGCAGCTATGTTCCACCATGCACAGGATGAACGCAGTCACACTCACTGTACTCTCATCCTTGCAGGAGTGCTTACCGTCACTAAAGGACACCGTTCTTATTTTACATGAAAATTAGCAAAGAGTTAAATAACAAAGAGGCTATACACAGAAAATCGCAGTTAATAATTCACTAAGGAAAAAATTACTTTTTAACTGGGTGCCATGGCTGTAATACTTATTTGTGGGAGAGTGACATGTTCACATCTTGAAGCAACTGAGTGGTCTGGGAAAAGTTTCATATTAATTTCAACGCTTTTGAAAGAATCAGTTTTCCCCTGAATAATATCTTTTTTAAAAATATGGGAAAGATGGCAATTTGAGCACCAGACTCTCTATTTTCCCCTATGTGGACCCAAAGGCAATAACTAATAGAATATGGTAATAGGCCAAAAAAAAATCTACATCCGTGCTGAAAATTAGGTACAGCCTGCATGCCATGAACTGCAAGAATTAACGGGGAGTCACAAGGGACTCAAATACCTCACACAGAAAACAGAATGATTAGGACTGCCAGGTAAAACACAAACACCTAATTATGTTTTGATTTCCAGTGAACAGAAATATTACATAGGGGCATCCTTATAATTAAAAATAAATGTTCAAAAATGGTGTTTGTCTGAAATTCAAATGTAACTTGGCATCTTGTGTTTTCATTTTCCAAATCTGGCAATCTTCAGCATGGTATTGCCATAGAAAGAGAAGAGTTGTCAGCTGAGTAGATATCTGTAAGATACCTGCTATCCATGCAGCTGACAACCGATATCTACCATGATATTCGTAAGAGCAAAGGCCACGGGCCATGTAGGTCCTCCCGCACCTGACAATATTCCCAAGGCTGGAGTCCAGCTCTTCCATCAGCTGAATCGAGAGACCCAAGCGTAGGGGTGGCTGTGCCGCACAGAAAGCCCTAAAACATCAGGGCATGTTGCTGATGCTCTTCTTCCCTAACAGAGGCAGTGATGAGGTAGGAGGTCTAACAGAGCGACGCTTTGCTCCTGATGAGCCCAAACCTAAAACCACTTACAGGAAACCAGTGCCCATGCGGCCCCTCCACCCAACTCACAGAAGGCACCTTGTAGCAAGGAAGCTTCCCTGCTGGGCATGTCAACACTGTCCCCCAGGGCTGCCGGGCCATAGGGTAACATGCTATGCCAATGCAGAGAAGGCTGCCCTCAGTGAAGGATGTGTACATAAACAAAAACAAAAGGAGAACAGGACCTACCAATAAAAGCTGCCAAGTAACAGAAGGAAATTCAGAAAGACATTCCAGAAGTAGAGGAATAACATACCTTTGAAGCGTATTTACCATAGAATATTGAAGTATCTTTTATACAAAATGACTTTTGGGCTCACAGTCATCAAGAAAAGCAGAGCCTTTGTTGTTTTGTAAAGAAATAAGACTGAGATGGAAGAAGATCCTGCAGTATTAAAAATAAAGAATTTAAAATGGTTTCAGATGCAATAACACAGATTTAAAAAATGCAAAAAAATGAACTGATCTTATGAGAAGGGGAGCTTTTGAAGCTTTCCCTACAGCTAAATAGAAAAGGCCAAGAAATGGAAATGATCAGTAAGAGCCTGTAACCAAGCGAGACGCACATTAGATGTTCAATATTCAGATGATGGAGCTCCTAATGAAGACACCAGGAAAACACAAAAGCAGCAGCATTCAAAGGCAAAAAAAGAAAAGAGAACATTCCCAGGTTTATAGACATACATGTATTCAAAGTAGATCATTAGGCCGGGCGCGGTGGCTCAAGCCTGTAATTCCAGCACTTTGGGAGGCCTAGGCGGGTGGATCATGAGGTCAAGAGATCGAGACCATCCTGGTCAACATGGTGAAACCCCGTCTCTACTAAAAATACAAAAAATTAGCTGGGCATGGTGGTGCGTGCCTGTAATCCCAGATACTCAGGAGGCTGAGGCAGGAGAATTGCCTGAACCCAGGAGGCGGAGGTTGTGGTGAGCCGAGATCGCGCCATTGTACTCCAGCCTGGGTAACATGAGTGAAACTCCGAAAAAAAAAAAAAAAACAAAAACAAAAAACAAAAAACAAAGTAGATCATTATATTTCACTGATTCCAGAGAAAACTTGAAACACCACCTTTTAGGTATTTCTTCAAGACATATTAACATCAAGGGTAAAAACATTTATTTAAAAGCAAAATTAAAAAAATGAAAAATCAGATTGGCTTCTTTTGCATCCACTGTACAAAATTAGATATTAAAAAACAGTGATAAACATTCACAGAAATATGATGAAGAATGTTCTAATTGAACAGTTATTTACTCAGAGGATTTTTCTGGTAATTGTGAGGGCAACAGAAAGATACAAAAGTATACCGTATCTACCGCTCTTGAGAAATCACTGAAGCATATTATACAGGCCACCAGAAGGTTAATCAAAGTGTAGTACTTAAGAATAGGAGAATCTTGTTAGATGAGAAGGAGATGAGCACTGAAAACATTTAAGTATAGAATACACTCAGACAGAGAGTTTTGAATACAGGCAAAACCCCACAAATTGAAAATAGTAATAAAAAGAATTCAGAATCCAAACACTGTAATTTAAAATTTACAAATTAAAAATGCCAATAGACTTAGGGAACAAAAAAAAGTTAAAGTGGACTAAATGTGTATCTTCATGAGAGACAGCAGTAGAGATGGCTTTATTTTTGTCAATGGTAATCAAATAAAGATATGTCCAACTATACTCTTCTGACAACTTAAATTTTGGCTTTTATACTTATAGATTAGTGGGAAGAACTGAGGAGAGAGAAAAGAAACAATTTACTGAGTAATCTATTGAATGCACATATAAAAAATAGAAAACAAAATATAACATAAAAACAAATTTATTAGTTATGATATTATATGTAAGTGGCTTAAATTCTCCCATTAAAAGATTAGGACTCTCAAGCTGGCTCAAAAGTTGAAAGTAAAAAATGATAAGCTCTGAACTATCTCTAAGAGAACTCAAATAAGTTGACTGAGACATTTTAAAAATAAATAAATAAACCAAAAATACAGGTATAAATATTCTATAGAGAAAGAAAACTGAGGTCACAACTTTAAAACCAAAAGAAAGTAAAATTCAAGGTAAAAATAAGTAATTGAATTAAAGGTCTTAATTTTAATAAAAGGCACATTGCCAGTGCATAAATTGTTGTAGATATTTTATGCAGACATATATAACCCCAAATTAATGTAACAAAAACTCGTAAAATTACAAGTAGAAATTGATAGTAATGAAAATTTGCTTAAATGTTTTACATACCTCCTTTTCCAGTCTCTGACTTATGAAGTATAGGAAAGTAAATAATGACATGAAGATATAGATAACTAATGCTATTCTAATCTCTATGGAGAATACACTCACATATAGTGTTCATGGAACCTTTCCATAAACTAATCATATATAAGTGACAAGGAAATAATAATAAAAATATTACTGAAATAGTTAATTATATTCATGATTGTATATACTAAAATATAAATTAATAACAACAGCAAAACAGAAATACTGCTATCTACATGGGAAGAGAAACCCAATTACTTAACAGTTCTTGGATCAAAATGGAAATAAAACTTTCCATTATACTATATTTACAAGCTACTAATACTGGTAATACTACAAATTCAAACATATGTGAAGCAGTCAAAGATGTAGTCAAAAACAAATTCATAATCTCCAATAGTCATTATTAAACATTGAAATTGATAAACTAAACACACAAAAGGAGAAACCCCCCAAAAAATGTAAATGAAGGTCTCTAAAGAAACATTGATAAAAACAAAGGAAGAAAAATAATAATGCAAAACAACAAAATTAAGAATTAAATCAAAGAAATGCTGCATTAGGAAAAAATATATATAATATGGAATATATGTATAATATAACATACAGTAATACAACATAGCGTTATATATAACAATATTATATATGTATATATAACATATGATATATATGTATATCTCTCTATATAGGTAAGAGTGTTAAAAATGAAAAAACCAGGCAATTATAGTAATAGATTGTTAAATATGAACAAATTATGCATTTATATAGTCTCTCATACAAAAATGTCCGTAAAATAAAAAGAAGGGAAAGAAAAAGCTTGTGTAATTCTAGAAAGCAAGTAAAAGTTGAAATCCAAAGATTCATATGAAATTCTAAAAGACATAGCAGACAGAATAAATCGACCCCATAGAGGGGCTGTTTGGTAACTGCAAAAACCACCTTAAACTTCATATGGAACCAAAAGAGAGCC
>NW_016107638.1:1644532-1685555 GCF_001604975.1 Cebus imitator | reverse complement strand
ATAAGACCTAACACCATAAAAACCCTAGAAGAAAATCTAGGCAAAACCATTCAGGACATAGGTGTAGGCAAGGACTTCATGACCAAAACACCAAAAGCATTGACAACAAAAGCCAGAATAGACAAATGGGACCTAATCAAACTCCACAGCTTCTGCACAGCAAAAGAAACAATTATTAGAGTGAATCGGCAACCAACAGATTGGGAAAAAATTTTTGCAGTCTCAATTTTTCTGTAGAATCTCTTATTTTTGTCTGCTTTGTCAGTTTCTGAGAGGAAAAAAAAAGTGTTGAAATTGTCCCCAATACAAAAGGTAAAGTTCTTATATTTCAAATGGTTGACTCATATGTGTCGTCAATATGCTGGACAGTATGTAAGCATCTTCAACAATATATTTTCTTTGTCTCCATTATATTTTCTTTTTGTCTCCAGTTTTTAAAAAACGTTCCTTTTGTCTTTTTAAATCCTTTTAACTTTGAATTGCACTATTTTTTCTGAGATGAAACGAGTTATCCCTTCTGTTTTTCCTTTTTTTCATTTGTTCTTTTCCTTTTTGGCCTTTGTGACAATTTCTTACTATATTTTGCCATTTTTATTTTCATGTATTCGGTGTAACTTCTCTTTCATGTCAGTATCTAAACAGATATTGATTGTGAGCTTTTGCTTTATTCATACGTTTAGAGTTATTTCTGCTACCTTATTTAACACTTTAAATTTATCACAAATTTGTGTTGTTAGTTTTCAAAATTTTTTCTCTCTGGTTGGGTTGATTGAGTTTTACAGATTCTTTGTTTTCTTTCTCGTGGTTGTAAATGCTGCATTAGTTATTTATTTGCAAGAAAAATATGCAATCAAATTGGCTAATCAATCAAATTGGCTAATGAATAAGCAGAAAATATACAAATTTGAAAAGACCTAATATTCTTGGAAGAATGTTCTGGAATTTCTATTCAGTAAGTCCAAATAAAGAACTTTGACCTTACTCTACTCATCTCCCTTAAAATTCATGGAAAACAACAACAGCATCTTACATGGAGAAAAGCCAGTCCTCAATAAAACAAGAATGTGGACCGAAACCCAAAATCTCAAAGAATATCCAACTTCATGTGAATTGAGCAGCCTTCCTCAAGTGTTGGTTCCAAAGACCTGGAACCAACCCAAATGTCCAGGGTAAGGGGCTCCTTCCACACAAGAGGGGTCCAAACGTGCTCAGAAAGTCAAAATCCAGTGGTGGGCCAGATGCCTCACAAAATGCTGAGGCCCGGGACCCTCCCTGGCCTCAGTGAGAGGACCAGAAGTGAGGAGAGGCAGGGACTGAGGGGGAACTGTCCACA
Organism: Cebus imitator; assembly: GCF_001604975.1. NCBI lineage: Eukaryota > Metazoa > Chordata > Mammalia > Primates > Cebidae > Cebus > Cebus imitator. The sequence continues at coordinate 1,684,222 of NW_016107638.1, read as the reverse complement.
GCAGACAGCAGCACAGGGAGACCTTCCGTGAGCCACCCCAAGTCCTGTGAGCTCCAGACTGAAAGGCATGCCTCTAGGAACTTGAGTAGGAGGTGTTCAGGACCATAGACCACATTCAAGTTCCCACTCATCTTGGCACACTTCCCTTCCTCCTTCCAAGCCCCACCCAAAGATTAACAATAAACGGTCAGACCTATTACCTTCCACCCAACACCCAGCCCATTCTCCGCTGACAAGCTGCACTTCATTCAGAAGGCAGAATCCACCAAAAGGAACTCTTATCTTCCTTTCCCTAAATCTACCGTCTACTTACAAACTTCAAACACTCTTTGCCTCTTATGATAAAGTCTGTTTCTTTTAAGGACCAACCCTTAAGTTCCTACCATTTGTCCCCTATCAAACTTCTGCCTATTCTGCTGCCCAGGCTCGGATGCAGTGGCACAATCACAGCTCACTGCAGCCCCGACCTCCTGGGCCCAAGCAATCCTCCCATGTCAGCCTCACAGGTAGCTGAGACTACAGGTGCACGCCACCAGACTCAACTGATTATTTTTGTTTTTTGTAGAAATAGAGTCTCTCTCTGTTGCCAAGGCTGGTCTCAATCTCCTGGGTTCAAGCAATTCTCCCACACTGGCTTCCCAAAGTGCTGGAATTACGCACATGAACCACTATGCCTAGCTCACCTACCATTTATACACACACACGCACACACACACACACACACACACACACATACACAAATAGGTATCTCCCTATTCAAACACACACACGCACACACACACACACACACCCCATTACACACCTATAGGTATATATACAATTTGATAAAGAGACATGTATACAGAGGTGTTGGTGGGAGTGTAAATTAGTTCAACCATTGTGGAAGACAGTTTGGCAATTCCTCAAGGACCTAGAAATAGAAATTCCATTTGACCCAGCAATCCCATTACTGGGTATATATCCAAAGGATTATAAATTGTTCTACTATAAGGACACGTGCACACGAATGTTCATTGCAGCACTGTTTACAATAGCAGAGACCTGGAACCAACCCAAATGTCCATCGATGATAGACTGGAGACTGGACAGGGGAAACGTGGCATATATACACCAGGGAATATTATGCAGCCATAAAAAACGATGAGTTCGTGTCCTTTGTAGGGACATGGATGAACCTGGAAACCATCATTCTCAGCAAACTGACACAAGAACAAAAAATTGAATACCGCATGTTCCCATTCATAGGTAGGTGTTGTACAATAAGAACACATGGACACAGGGCAGGGAGCATCACACACTGGGGTCTGTTGTGGGGGGACTAAGGGAGGGACAGCAGGGGGTAGGGAGTTGGGGACAGATAGCATGGGGAGAAATGCCAGATATAGGTGAAGGGGAGGAAGGCAGCAAATCACACTGCCACGTGTGTACCTAGCAACAATCTTGCATGTTCTTCACATGTACCCCAGAACCTAAAATGCAATAAAAAAGGGACATGTATACACTGATAAATTGCTCTTTGCAAATATGTGTGTATGTGTGCATGCACACCTACAAGTCACTCTATGGTCACTATGCCAGGCAGAATGCCTATCTATTTTGGGAAATATCTTCCCTAAAATATCCAAGTCCCAATTACTAAAACCTGTGACTATGTTATCTACCTAGCTAAAAAGGACTTGGCAGATGAGATTAAGTTAAACACTTTGAGTTGTGGAGATTGTCCTGGTGATACAGTTTGGCTGTGTCCCCACCCAAATCTCACCTTGAATTGTAGCTCCCACCAACCCCATGTGTTGTTGGAGGGACCTGGTAGGAGTTAATTGAATCATGGGGGCGGGTTTTTCCCATGCTGTTCTCATGACAGTGAATAGGTCTCGCAAGATCTGATGGCTTTATACCTGTTTCCCTGCACGAGTTCTCTTCTCTCTTGTCTACCACCATGTGAGACAAGACTTTCACCTTCCACCATGATTGTGAGGCCTCCCCAGCCACGTGGAACTGTGAGTCCATTAAACCTTTTTTTTAAAAAAAATAAATTACCCAGTCTCAGGTATGTTAAAATGGACTAATACACCAGGACTACCTGGGTAGGCCGGATTTGTAATCCCAGGGTCCTTATGAAAAGGTGTCAATGAGTCAGAGAGGTGAGGTGATGATGCTGCCTGTTGGTTTTGAGGATGGAAGAAGGGGCCATGGGCCAAGGAATACAGGCATCCTCTAGAAACCGCAGAAGGCAGGGAAACTCTTCCCCTGAAGCCTGTGGAAGGAATGCCACCCTGAGAATCAACTTTAAACTCCTGGCCTTATTCAGTTTCTGTTTTAATAATTGGAAGTGTCATTTCTGATATTTTATTTTGTGTTCTTCCTTTTGCAGATAAGGAAGCTGAACATCAAAGGGGTTAACAACTCAGCCAAGTTTGCACAATTAGTAAGTCCCATGCTGGGACTGGACCATGGGTCTAAACCTCCAGTGTGCAAGAGCTGGTACACGTAGACACACACAGACTGACTCAGTGAATCTCCTTTCAGCTCCATGTTCAGTGGCTTCAGGTGGGTGGTTCCAAATCAGCCACGCAATGCATTGACTTGACACACGCTGGCCTTACGTCACTGCTGAAATGCTTAAATGTGTGCTTCTAGAGATTTCAGCAGGGAGTCTGTCTACATTTTCATACTTTGAGTGATACAGGACAGTGGCATTTTATCATAGCTCCTAAAAGGTACACGGTGACTAAGAGCATAGTCAGGGGCCGGGGCAGCACCCCTCTGCAGAGACCTCAGTGGGAGAAGCTCTCCAGCGCACAGAATAATTTGATATAGGGCGCATTTTGGAGACCATGAAGTTATCTTACAAGCAAGACACATTTCTGTCTGTATCTAGGTATGGTGTCATTCCCAGCAAAGGTGTTCATGCCAGATGCAGTGCTGAGGCAGGGCAAATGGAATTCAACAGGGAGAGCCGGATCGTCACCCTCAAGAAGCTGGCATTAGAGTGAGGGGGACCGATTACACATCAGCAAAGAAATAAATACCTGTCATATAATTTCATAAAACTGTAAGTGTGAAATTAAACTGTAAGGACCAGGTGCAGTGGCTCATGCCTATAATCTCGGCACTTTGGGAGGCCAAGGATGGCAGATCGCTTGAGGTCCGGCGTTCGAGACCAGCCTGGCCAACATGGTGAAACTCCATCTGTATTAAAAACACAAAAATTAGCCAGATGTGGTGGCGTGTGCCTGTAATCCCAGCTAGTCAGGAGGCTGAGGCAGGGGAATCACTAGAACCTGGTAGGCGGAGGTTGCAGTGAGCCATGGCACTCCAGCCTCAGCGAGAGAGCAAGACCCCATCTCAAAAACAGAAAAAAGAAAAAGAAAACAGGGTTAGAGAATACAAAGTTATCTAGCCAATCAAATGAGTTGAAGACCAATTTGAGACAAGGAAAGGGGCATGAAACGTTCCCATACACACTAATCCTGTTTAGCCTTTGTGAGTCCTTACGCTTCCCCAGCTAAATACAAAGCCTGGAAATTTCAGCGGAAACCCAGACAGCCTCCATGAAGGATTCTCTACCTCGGCACCACTGAAGACCAGCCTTGGTTGTGGGGGCATCCTGTTCCTTGCTGAATGTTTATCAGCCCCATGACCTCTGCCTCGGTGCCACCAGCTGCCACCCCCAGCCCAGCTGTCACAATCACAAGTGTCTCCAGACCTTGCCAAGTGTCCCCTCTAGGTAGAGACTCAGATAAGCACAGCGCACCCATTTAACTAGGAATTTCAGAATAAAAAACGAATGCTTTGCAGTGTATGTCCCCAGTATCCCATGGAACATTATTTTTTATCTGAAAATCACATTTTACAGGACATCGTGTATTTTTATTTGCTACATCTGGCAATCCAACTTAGGGAGCACAACTACTCCAGTTGAGAGCTGGTGCTTCAGTTTCACGGTTGAGGAGACAGCACATGCCTAGATGGTACATCATGGGTACTCCATGGTAAAACCACATCAAATGTGCCAACCGTGCAGATTAGACAGGGAGCAATTGTATCAGAACTTCCAGAGCAAGTGAGTGTGGAAGACCCACTCAAAGGAGACTGTGGAGCCCAGGCGCTATGACACCGGACTCTCGGGTTGAAGAAAAGTCATGCCAAGCTCATAGTGATATATTTTTTCCTTGCAAAATTGACCAAGAGTTTTTCAACGGCAATGACCCACACGGGTGCAAGTTTCCTAACAGCAATACTCTCATACGGAACTCAAGAAGAATCACGGTCGGGGCCAAATTTCTGGGAGATGGTTTGACAATACCTGAAAGAGGCTTGAAATTTCCTGTCTCTCTGCCCCATTCATTGCATATCTAAGAATCTATTCTGAGGAAATACAGAAATACTCTGAAAAACGTGTAAGAATGTTCAGTGCAGTGCCAGGTGCAAAGCTGAAAAATCAGCTACAAACTATCCAAAGAAAGGATATGTAACCATTTATTAGAATAGGCAAGGAAATGATCTACAGTTTTTGTCTTATGAGACTAAGAAGCTCTGTTCAGTCTCCTGGTAGCTGCCACCTTCTCAGATTCCAAATGTCTTTGCCTTGCACCATGGAAGTAAAAGCAAATGTTCCCCAAGGAAGGCATCTCAGAATGTTGGGTTCACCAGAGAGCACCTCCTTTCTTCTGACCCCTGGCTTTTCAGTATCCTGTCTGCCTGCAAAGCTCTCTAATGCCTTTTCACATGTTTTTTCTTGTTGTATTCTTCCGCTTTTCCACTTGTTCTCAGTAGGAGGTTTGACCTAGTGGCCTGAAGCAGATATCACATAAATTATCACTGACTGAAAAGAAAGAGGATGTTTAGTTTTTAACAGAAAAATGTATATCATACTTCATAGAATCTCAACCCTATTAATTTTAAAGTAAACCTTTTTTATGTACCCCTAAGAGGCTGAGCTATGATACAAAAATTGTAATCTCTCAGAATTTTTACTTTATACTCATTGAAAATGTATTTTAAAAGCATTTACATACAGAAGCGCTGAAAACATACACATTTATGACCAGCCCTCGCAAATGAACTGAATCCCAAGTAATTTCAGAACAAAAGAAATGTGAAGGCGCCATCAATTTTAAGACATAGTCTAACTTCAGAGATAACACATATGAAAAGAAAGTCTCAGAATCAATGAAATGGGCAGAGTATATCCACATAAAGGAGAAACTGGAGAGCCCCCAGAACAGAGTCTAGTGAGGAGAGAGCAGGTTGGACACAGAGCTGACTTTATTTTGTCTGCAGCCCAATGATGCTAAGCCCCTCCCTGTCCTCACCTCTGACAGACACTCAGTATGCAGTGAAAGAACTTCATTAAGCAGCTTTATATTAAAACTAGTAGAGTGTTACATCTAATAATTTTTTAAATGACTCATATTAATGTTTAATTGTTTAGGGATTCAACAGCTTAAAGGAATTCACAAAACAACTTATTTTCCTTCCCCATTTTCTGAGGGCAAAGTCATTTTGAGGAGTGCAATCAACATCTCATAGTTCCTGAACGCATGTAAAAGAGACAGAAAGAAAGAAAAGGGGAGGAGGAGGAGGAGCACGGGCAGAGGAGACACAAGGACCAAGCCACACAACAGAAATGGCACCATGCTGCCAGCTTCCCCAGGCAAAGTTCATGCTGAGGTCCAAGGCAGACTCAGCATTAGGGAAAGATCAGAGGTGTGAATCGTTTCACGGGTGGTTCAGAGGAGAGTGTATTTACCAGGAGGGAATTAAGGAAAAAAATCTGTGCTTCGGTGAAAAACGATGAGCACCTTACTAGGTCATTCAGTTCTTATTCTATGGGAGTTTTTCTTTTCTTTTTTTTGGGGGGGCGCAGAGTCTTGCCCTGTCACCCAGGCTGGAGTGCAGTGGGGTGATCTTGGCTCATGGCAACCTCCAGCTCCCAGGTTCAAGCAATTCTCCTGCCTCAGCCTCCCCAGTAACTGGGCTTACAGGTACGTGCCACCATGCCCGGCTAATTTTTTGTATTTTTAGTAGAGACCGGGTTTCACCATGGTAGCCAGGATGGTCTCGATCTCCTGACCTCGTGATTTGCCCGCCTTAGCCTCCCAAAGTCCTGGGATTACAGGCGTGAGCCACCGCACGGCCAGTATGGGAGTTATTTTAAGACACTGCAGATAACTGATACTAATTCAAAACAATTACTGTCTATAGTCACTCAGATAACTTCTACTGGGTACAGGGATAACCTGCCCTCTACCCCTGAAAACCTCAGTCAGGGTCAGCCTGTACATGCTCAGCGTTCCTTTAAGCCACGGAAATCTGCGCCTCTTTGATTTTTCCTTTGAAAAGGGTGTAACATCTGCCTGATGTCCTCAATTAATGAGTTAAATAAAAATTTTCACATATGCTTATTTATATCTATATGAGATTCATGATTTTACCCTTTTGTGAAAATCAACTTTTAGCAAAGAGGAAAAGGAGATGCTGGTGGCATCTTCAAGTGTCTGAGCCTGGAGGCATGGCTGTCGGAGTCTCACTCAGCCCTCTCCTGCCAGGCACGCCTGCACCTCTCTGAATTATCCACAGGGACACACCAGGGACCTGCAGTTAAGGCCACACACATTGTCATGCAGAAGGGTCACGAGGCCAGAGACTGCAGGAGGCTGCAGATGATGAACCTAAATAAAGTCCTTCTCTGAAACACTGGGCCAGTAGGTTCCAGGTGGAAAGTGGTAGTTAAATCTCACTTGTTGATATGCATCATCCTGAGGTTTCCTAATTCCAGACAAAGGCAGCTTCTGGGGTAATTTCCAGAACTGCTTTTCTATTCCGAGTAGCTTCAGATTTGCAGTCTGAAGTGTGTGGTTTGAGTGCCATTTTAAAGAGACGAAACATGGACAGAAGGAAAACAATGCCGCCTGGGAAATGGCCCGATCTCCTGGATGAAAGGGAGTCCCCAGGAGCCATAGGCCCTCTCGGGCACATGCTCTGGCTCAGTTCCCTGGAAAGGCCGACAAGGTTCTCACCACCAAACTGCATGTAGAAAGGGCTTCAGAAGTCAAGTGAGCCCTGGAGAACGCCTGTGGAGGTCAGGGCAGCTCTCTCTGAACAAGTAGTTAAGTTAGAGCATGCATCTCTTTGGAAACCAAGGCTGAACTACAAGATGCACTTAATTTAGCTCAAAAATTAGAAACCCCTAAATGAATCCTAACATAATTGACCAGATTTCCTAAGAGTGGTGTGGTAGATAGAATAATGATCCCTCAAAGATGTCCATGTCCTAATCCCAGGAACCGGTGAGTAAATTACCTTGCATGGCAAAGGGCACTTTGCAGAGGAAACATAAAACAGGAGGATTATCCTGGATTACCTAGGTGGGTGCATTGTAATCTGCAAGGGTCATTAAAAGTGGAAGGGGGAGGTAGGAGTGGAGCTGGGACCTACAAGGCTGAAAGATAAAGAGAAGCGTGCTGAGTTAAACCACTCAGCTTGTGGTGATTTGCTACAAGACCAATAGAAAACTAATCTAGATGACAACTAAAAAAGGAACAGCAGCACCCAGCTTCACAGTCACAGGAATTTTGGGGGTCAGGGGAAGACATTAAGCATCTGCAGGTAGAAAAGTTGCTTGCAAATGCTGAGGTCACATTGATTACAAATCAGTGTCCTTGGCCGGGTGCCATAGCTCAAGCCTGTAATCCCAGCACTTTGGGAGGCCGAGGTGAGCGGATCACAAAGCCAGGAGTTCGAGACCAGCCTGGCCAACAGATAAAACCCCGTCGCTACTAAAAATACAAAAATTAGCCAGGCATGGTGGTAGGCACCTGGAGTCCCAGCTACTCAGGAGGCTGATGCAGGAGAATCGCTTGAACCCGGGAAGCAGAGGTGGCAGTGAGACAAGACTGTGCCACTGCACTACAGACAGAGTGCCTGTCTAAAAAAAAAAAAAAGAAAGAAAGAAAAACGAAATAAGCATCCTTGTTTCCAGGCCAGTGCAGTCTCATGGCGGCCAGCACAGCTCACTGACGGGAATGTAGACGGGCCTTCAGCTCCATCAGCACAGGGTGCACTTGTGTCATTCACAACCTGGACAGCCGTACATGACAGCCCTAGCGGAGAAGCATACCCGTCTTAATCAAGGCAGGCCATTCCTCTCTGTACAGATGAAGACATTTAATCTGCATCTAAAAAGAAGGGTGTGCTTGCTTCTTAGGTGATGTGACATTGCCATTCTGTGCTTCCCAGCTGATTGCCCTGCAGCCCTCTTGATATTCGACACGGGGATTCTTCATGCTCCTCTAAAAGTCTACACTCAAGTTACACAGAAACGACATCTCAAGTATTTCATAAGTGTTGCTTTTATTTGCCTTTTTTTCTTGGTTAAAACTGGCAGGAAATCCAAATCTAAGCAATTTAAATGTATTTAGTAAAATAAATTTTAGATTTTATTTAATAAAATTAATAAAATATTTAATATATTTAATAAAATAATATTTTGATAACGTATTTAATAAACATTTCCATATGGGAAACAACTGGATATTTCTCAAGGCCCACAGAAATGTGTCCTGTGTGATTCAAAGTCTCCCCGGAAAAATAAACCATTTTTTAAATTTTACTTTTTATTAAATTAGAATATTTAATGAAATATTTAGTATATTTAATAAAATAAAATATTAGACAATTTTTCGATTTTACCAAAATCTAAGAGGCCCGGGGTATCAACACTGGGGATACAGAAGCCCCAGCGGCGCCGTCTCCTGTTGCTGTTTCCTACAAAATCAATGGGTTTCTTATGAGGGTGGCTCGCTCCTGCCTGGGACCCTGAACAGCTCCAGGCTGATCCCCCGCCCCTGCCAAGGACAAGTCCTGTGAAAACAAAACCTTCTCTCCCTTAAGAGATTAAGCTCTGGGGGCTAATAATCATTAGCCCAACTGGGTCATGTGCTCATCATTCAGCCAACTGCTGGCCAGGCTGGGTCACCCAGGCTGGGTCGAACACCCACCTGACTCTGGGGATAGACTCAGTCTCATCCATGTCCCTGGACTGAGGGGGAGGGAAGGGCGAAGGGGGCTCCCCAGAGGACATGGAGGAAAGAGCTGGTGCCTAACAAGACATTCCTGTCTGGTGCCCATGTTACCGTGAAAGCTTTCTTCCCAGGGAAAGGAAATAAAACCTTTATGGGCCAGTTGTCCTTACTTTATTCTTTCTGATGTGGCTTCACACTTTTAGATTTTGGTCTTTTTGGAAATAGGTTTACTTATGAAAGTCTCTTATGGCGAAAGTGGGGAGAAAAAGGAAGAAAGAAATATTTACTGTGTTCTTGCAAATGTCAGACGCTTTGATTGATGATGTTATTAAATGCTCAGCATAATACTGTGGTGTTTTATTATCCTCATTTGATAGGTTAAAAAAATGATACCGCAGCACAGCCATTTGCTGGCTTCCCTCTTGCGAGCCACGTAGCTTGGGCAAATCCTCTATCAGTTTTATCCTCAGTTTTTTTCATTGATAATACGGGGGTAACACAGTAGCTGCCTCACACAGCTGTTGAAAGAATTATACGAGTTATTCCATGTGATGACCAATGTATTAATATTACTAATATTAATATTTTCAGAAACAATCATCTGTCTTCATAAGAAAGCCACCCAAGGGCTGGGCATGATGGCTCATGCCTGTAATCCCAGCACTTTCGGAAGGCAAGGCAGGCAGATCGCTTGAGCCCAAGAGTTTGAGACCAGCTTGGGAAACATGGTGAGACCGCCTCTCTACAAAAAAGAAAATAAAGAGGTGAAAATTATTACATCCAGCTCAGCTCAATAATACGAAAATACATCCTTGAATGGAAGAAAATATTCTAGAATCTAAACACAGCAGAACTAGAGGCATACTGTGATGGTACAGCACAGTAACAAATAATTTATCTTTCAGTAGCTCCTTTCTATAAAGTTCTGAATTCACATGAGCGACAGATGCAGGAAAACCCTAATTGTTTATTTTTCCAGGGAGACATTGGATCACAAAGGACACATTTCGGTGGGCCTCCAGAAATACCCAATCATTTCCTATATGGAAAGCACTTCTGTAAGTGCTGAATTCCATAAACATCAGGTAGCCGAGCTACTTCGAAAATGTGTCAGTAAATTATTTATTCCACCAGAAGGTCCCTACCTCAGAGCCTTCAGTTCCGCAGCAAAGTATTTGCTTTAAACAGTAACCATCATCACTTTAAACTTTTGATTAAATGTTATGCCTCTCTGTGACAAGTTTATTTCACCCTGACAAAGGAAATATCTGGTTCTGAGCTTATGAGAGTCTCTTAAAAATAGGGCTTCTGTGGCTTGTTTGTTTACTGACTTCCTCAAAGCTCTTTAACGGTTGGAATTTGCCATTCAAATTTTATAATGAGTGATCTGGGTGCCTTATTCCACTTTAAAATAAAAATCTCAAATAGGCCATTAAAGACTCAAGATCAAGAATACAGTACACATTCTGATAGAAGGAAGTCTTGGGGTTGCCCTAAATGTGGAATGCATTCATGTCAGACACGCAGTACAACATAATTTAGAAACGTGCTGTTACTAGAACATAATTTAGAAACGTGGTGCACACATGAATGGTGTCAGGCTAACTACCACAAAGCTCTAAAGTAAAATAGAGCATTGGAGTGACTCAGCAACCTTCCTAGTAACCCACACGGATGGAACAAAAACTGTGTTATGCTTACACACTCTACCTTTCAGTCCTCACACAAGAAAATCACGGAGGGGCAGAACATTCCCATTCTGATTGATTTCTAAATATTCAGAACTTACACTCACTCCCTTGAGGAGTCTAGAACCTGCCCAGTGTCTCTTGGTTGGAGCACTTTCTTCAATAAAAAATGAGCATAAGTAATGCCAACAATTTGGCAATGTCTTAGGAAGTTGAAAAATTCTTCTGACTGAATTACTTTCAAAGGCAGCTGGTTCATCATTTTGTGAATGTGAAGATACAAAAGTTACCCTTGCTTGCTCCAAAATGATGACGATGCTGTGGCTGTGCCATCTAGGGAGACGCTGGTACACTCTGGTTTGCAGAAAGAGGGCTGCAGGTGCCTCCTACATTAGACCTCTATCCCAGATGCACCTCGCCAGTCAACCTCCCTGAGTTTCTGCCAGCAAGGAACAGAGAGAATCTGCTTAACAGAGCACTGTGATGCTCTCTCACTTCCAGATCTGGGATTTCACAGAGGTAATAATCAACACATCAATAATCAACAATCATGAATCACCTATAAATCAATAACCAACTCATCGACCAGAGATGAACTAAGCCTGGCCTCCCGGCCTGGGGAAGGCAGTCTACCCAGCTAAAGGATGTGGCAAGGTGTTTTGCACCACGGGCCCTGCCCTCCAGGAGCTGACAGTCCGGTCATGCCTTCAGAGGGGAGGAATCACTGCAGGAAAAGACGGGGCCACATCTGTGTGTGGAGGGACCACAGGTGCAGAGGAGTCCCCTGAGAACATGGCATTTGAGCTGGACATTGACATTCAATTAGGACATGGATGGGCACTGGGGAGGTATTTTTGAGGGGTGTGAGTAAAGGGGTAGAATTCAGGACACGGGGCCATCAGGGAAGGTTGGCATGTTCATCCCACTTGTTCCACTGCAAAGGATAGCCACTTGTGACTTCAGGAGGCTGGCCTGGCGTTCCCTCTCATCACCAAGTCATCAGCTCCACACCCAGGACTGCCCGTCCACCACAGAATGCAACCACAAGAGGGTCCTATCTGGATGTGCTTTGTGCTGAGTCTTACAGGACACAAAGGAAGGGTGGGATGCCTTAACGGTGTCTAGCCCTTGATGCACAGAAATACCCACATTGTTGTGATACAAACAAGAACCTAATTATGGTCCTGCCCAGAAAGGGAAGGGTTCACCCATCCTAGCAGGTCTTTGAAACTAGCTCCTGGGGTTCCCGGGAAGGGGCCGGTGGGCAGAAGCTGTGCTGCTGATGCCCCTAGGGGAGCAGCCTCGCCGAGTCCGTCCTCTCCCTGAGCCTTCCCGTGGTTCTCCTCTGAAAACCTGGGGTCCAGGACTGCCCGCTGGCTGGCTTCAATGGCAGATGACCATGGGGGCATGGGAGTCAGGTATGCAGACGCTCTGTCCCGTGCGGATCCCGCTAGTACGAACCCTCAGAACAAAGTCCCGGGGGTATCACCAACGGGCCCAATCCCAGAGAACTGACACCAGCACATCCATCCCATCACAGAGCACATCTGGCCAGCCAGCCTCCCAGGGGGCTCTCCTGCCCATCACTAGCCCGGCGACCATACCTCTTCTGCAGAAGGTGTAAAGCTTACTTCTCAGAGGAGGGTCCCAGGAAACCCAATCTTCTTAATTTATCTATAACCACCACTTAATCGCCCATGGAAATTTGAATCCTGCAGCATGCAGTGAACTTAATTTCAGCCATTTTGCAGTTCCCCGTGTCACCGCTGCGGCCAGCTCCACAGTGGGTGTTTTGGTGGTGGCCCGCGAGCCCGTATGATGAGAACCTACTTAGGTCCCATGCTTTTCCTGTAACTAATCTGATCAATTTTCCCCTCTCCCATATCAATAAGCCATTAGCTTCCTAACTCCGCCTTTCCAATGAGAAACTGTGGGATCTCTGAAGCGCAGGCTGCGGCGCACCCACGATGTTGTCAGAATCCGTCCAGGTGGGGCCGAGGGAGCCACTGGCTCATGGCTGTGCCTCCGGTAAAATCAAAATGCCGGCTGCCTGTCACTCTTCCCCCAGCTGCTGCCACACCAACCTAGGCCTGCTGCAAACCCCCACCACATCGGTGTGGAATTCCCAGGGCTTTTCCAAATCCACCCCCAGAGCTGGAAGTCTAAGATGGGAGAAGGCGAAGAACGCCCAGCGTCTTCTTGGAGGTTAGGGAAAGGCCTCGTCCTCCGTTTCTGGATTAGGATACTGGACACCAGAACACACACACCTCAGCTGCTTCTTCCAGTTGTGTGGGATGTAACTGGCTGCTACCCAGGCTCAGTCAGTCTTTCTCAGTGTCAAAGCTGCTGGGTCCCCAGGGTGAGGACTGGCTCTGCAAATCACGGTCCCACTGGAGAACTGGGGCGACGACCATATTCCTGGTTGTTTTCCTGGATCCTGGCTTTTTTCTTTCTTTTTTTTTGAGATGAGGTCTTGCTCTGTCACCCAGGCTGGAGTGCGGTGGTGTGATCTCAGCTCACTGCAACCTCTGCCTCTTAGATTCAAGAGATTCTCCTGCCTCAGGCACCTGAGTAGCTGAGACTATAGGCATGTGCCACCACGTCCAGCTAATGTTTTTGTATTTTTAGTAGACCTCGGGTTTCACCATGTTAGCCAGGCTGGCCTTGAACTCCTGACCTCAAGTGATCCGCCCACCTCAGCCTCCCAAAGTGCTGGAGTTACACTGTGCCCAGCCAATCCTGGGTATTTCCAATGACCCTCTGCACCAGGTAAGTGAGAAGAATTTAAGCAGCCTGTGGAAACGGGTTAACATGGACTGTTAGGGAAAAAAATCCCTTTTCAATTACATTTTCATCACTCTGTTTAACTCTAGGAGAATGTTACGGTTTCGTGCTAATATGTTTTTAATGCTTCGCTGACATTTGCTAATCTTTTATTTAACAGAAGATGGAGAAGCTTGGCATTTTGTCTAGACAATAGCAGCCAGCTCTTTAGCACAAGCTCTGCGTTCCTGGACTGGTTTTCGGTGACTGTGTTGGCTGCTCTGTCCGTCTGTGCCCTGCTCTCCATCCAGGAAGCCATCCTCCATTGACACTTCATGCAGGCCCTTTGCTGTCCGGGTTCTGTTTGGGCTTGGCCAACAAGAGGAACCAGCAAGCTGACATGGGACTAGAGGTCAAGGAGGCAAGGTATTTCTCTCCCTCTTGAGGTTTTGGCCACTTGCAGACCCCAGTAATCTCAGCTGCTGTCAACAGTCCTTCCTCCACGGCTCTGTCCTCACTGGGGTCTGTGACACGGCTCCCTGACCTTGTCCCCACCTTTGCTCACTGGGCTAAACAGCCCCCCTTGTTGCTGGTCTCTGGATACCTCACAATTCTTCTTATCTCCTTTAATCCTGTCAACATTTCATCTCTCAGAGCAGTCCTTTCTCTGAAGCTGCGGTCAGTCCTGTCTGTGCCAGGAGCCAGCACCATGGAGTTAGCATCCCTTAGATGACAAAGGTGGACAGAGACACAAAATATGATGTGGTTTTCCTTTCCCAAGTGTACCAAGCAGCATAACGCCTGCCCTCCACTACCAAGATGTTCATATGCTCATGAATTCCAGAACCAGTGACTATGTCACTCACCCCTTAAACAGAACCTTGCTGATCCAATTATGTTCCAATTATGTTAAGGAATACAAAATGGGGGAGATTACTCTGTATTATCCGGATGGGTCCAATAAAATCACCAGGGTCTTTATAAGAAGGAGACAGGAAAGTCAGAGTCAGAGGCAGAGATGCAACAGTTGACATGACTATGCCCGAGACAGTGGGGGCTTCATCAGCCTGGGTCCCTGAATGTTTCTGTGGAGCCGACCATGATTAGATATTACTAATCTAATTAGTAATATCTAATTAGATTACTGGCAAGTAATTAACCATTACTGGCAAGCAACATGGCTTTACATTTACCGTGTTGTAAAGGTGCAAGTACCCTTTAATAAGCTTGTTACAGTTAAAAAGTCAACTTCAGGAAACAAACAAATAACGGAACAAGGAGCCTATCATTCAATATGTATTTGTACATGCCTACAGGTAGTGTATTACCAAGCCTGCTATCTGGAAACAAAAACTAAAAAATAAAAGCCCACTCATCTGTAGCATTTTCCCATTTCTGTGGTGTAAATATCCTTACTGTGACTTGTTCCAGTCAATGCTGGTGATGCCACTGAACTTGGATTTGGCAGGAAAGGCACACAGTTCGTTCTCACGCCAGGATAAGCTGGCTCCAGCCCAGGTATTAAGTGTTAGGTGTTGGGAATACGGCAGTGAGCAAACACGGCCCTCACCTTCATGGGGCTTACACTGCAGAGAAGGCGTTACAAGGAAAATAGTTTTACAGTGTACATACGTGTACCAATGTATGTACAAACACATACACATGCACACATAGCAGGCAACGGTGCGAGTGGTAAGGACAAGATGCGGGGAGAAATGGAGAACCACGATCTTATTTCCAATGGGTAAGGCAGGCACCTGGGCAGAAAAGTTAACACAGCGGACCAGAGACTGCTCTCCTTGGAACAGCTCCTTGCAAGGTTGGCCCTTGGCTGGCCTCTGGGAACCTGGCTGGTAAGTGGTTTTCTATGTTGGCAGAAAACTTTCCCTAAATGATAAGAGTGGTTCTCAATGTGTGTGGGTTTTTTGCCCAATACTTTCTATGCAGATGCAGGTCCAGACACGTGCTTTCCTTCTCAGAGTCTGGAATTTCGGTACTTGCCAGGCAGAGGGTAGGCATGTTACCAGTCCCCAGTAAAATCTTTGGGTGCTGAGCCTCTGACGAGCTTCCCTGATAGACAGCACTTCACAGGTGTTGTCTCAAGACATTGCTGGAGGAATTAAAGGCCTCCGTGTGGCTCCATGGGAAGAGACTCTTGGGAGCTTGGGCCTGGCTTCCCTTGGATCCCCACATGCACTTTTCCCCCTTGCTAACTGTGCTGAAATCCTTTCACTGGAATAAATCACAGTGAGGAGTACGGCCCGGCGAGTCCTTCCAACGAATACCCAGAGCTGAGGGTGGACTTGGGACCTTGGACACAGCATCTCTGAGGAGGTAACATCTGAAAGGAGACCTGGATGAAGCTAGGAGGTGGCCATGCAAATGCTGCAGGAGGTGCCTTCGGGTTGGGGGAACAGCAGGAGCAAAGGCTCGGAGGCAAGGGCAGCCTCAGCTCGTGGAAGGCATGGTAAAAAGACAAGGCATGTGGAGGGAAAAGAAGAGGGGGAGATAGGGTCAGAAACATAGCCATGGGCCAGGTTGCAATGACCCACATGGTCTTTGAATATTTCCTAGAAACCTCGTGTTGAATTTTGTGACAGCAGTAAGAGGTGGGCCCTTTAAGGCCCACGTGTGGCTCATGGTGAGGAGTCTGGACTTTAATCTATGTGTGATTACAGAGCCAGAGGGTGAAGGGATTGAATTTAGGACTTGAAAGCCCGTCCTGCTGCCATGTGCAGGATGGTAGATAGAGGGGTGAGGGTGCGGTGGGGAGCCCCGTTAGAAGACAACAGCAGTAATGAATCCAAGTGAGTGCTATCAGTAGCATGAGTTAGCCTGCAGCCGTGGGGGTGATAAGTCACCAAATGTAGCAAATTCATAGGCGGAGACCTAAGAATCTCTCTTAGCTGCTGCACCTGCCTAAGAACAGGAGCTCTGTTTCCAGCTCTGACCCTGAACAGCAGCATCCCTGTCTATCAAATGGGAGGAGTGAGCCAAAGCAGGAAGCTCAAAAGTGGCTGCATGCTGGACACTTACAAAGAAATACTAGTGCCTCTCCACCTCAGTGTGGAATGATTTGCTAAGTGTGTGGTCCAGATATCAGAATTTTAAAAAATGTCCAAGTGATTCTGAAGCATAGTTAGGACTGACAGCCATAAATTAGATGATCTCTAAAGTTCTGTGCCAGATTTTTTATTTTGATGTATGACTGTCCCTACTTTGGGACTTCACAAATATCTTAGTCCGTTTTCTGCTGGTATAACTGAATACTCTAGACTGGGGGTTTATACGAATAAACGTTTTTATGGCTTATGGTTCTGGAGGCTGGGAAGTTCAAAAGCATGGCGCCGACATCTTGCCAGGACCTCCATGCTATGTAGTAACATGGTGGAAGGGCAAGGGAGCACCAAGGTGGATAGAAGAATGAGGGCTGAACTTCATCTTTCTGTAAGGAGCCCATTCCCAGGATAACTAACCCACTTCTGCAATAACGGTATCAATCCATTCATGAGGGCAGAGCCTCAGATCTAATCAACTCTTAAAGGTCCCAACTCTTAATGCTGTCACAAAATTCAACATGAGTTTTGTAGGAAACAAACCATAGAAATGACCAACTAACACTAAAAAGGAAAGGAAGAAACGGTATTTATCCCAGGTCAGAGCAAGGGCAAGAAGGAGCGCTGGAATGAACAGCGGGTCTCTCCTCCTGCTCTCATGAGCTTCCTGATGACTTACACTGTGAAGATCCAGTTACCCAGCATGAGAAATTTTTTCTGAGGTGATTTAAAGTCAAATTAATGATTCAAATGTGGAATGTTAAGTGTGGGTGGATTAATAGGTATCACTGGAAGAAAATGTGAAATAGCAACCTTAAAAGCCTTACATATATTTTGAATGATGAAAAAAAAATAAAAAAGCTAAGCGTACAGAGCAAAAGCAAGGAGAAAAGAGACCCCTATTAACGTCGCAGACAGCTAACCCTCATACATTTATACAATCTCCTTACCCTCCCAGTACCATCCTTTTCAATCGGGAAATTATGTTCTTTTCTGATCACCGGCTGTATCCAGCTTGCCAGTGTATCTCTACCAGGTCCATTATGCTGTCTATTTTTGCATCTCTTTGTATTGCATGTTAAAAAAAAGTATTTTTAAAAAGAATAAGAAGCTAGAAGGATGGAGACCCCATTGACGGTACTGGGGGAGCAGGAGGGTCTCCCAAGGGTGTACCATATCAATCCATCATAAAACAGAATGTAGACACTGAATATAAAGAATGCAATAGGATAGCAAATCCGGGGCGGGGGATCCATCAGCTCAGCACAGCACTTAAAACCAGGACAGAAATAAAATAAGCTGAATTGTATATAATGCCTTATCAATGACAGAAATTCACATCTGATACATTTTTCTTGTTTCCCAGTTCATTTGCCAACACATTTTGTTGCTGAGTGAGAACAGCATATTTTTACTCCTTAATATGAGTAATTACAGTTAATGGGGGGTCTACTCAGTTTCGCCTGGAAATTCTTTCTTCTAGAACAATCAGCCACTTTCTCTTTTGGGAACTCCTGACCACATAGCAAAACACAGTAAGGAACTGGGGGATGTGAACAAAAGCCTAGCCTGCAGGGCATGACTCACATTTAGAATTTCCAAGGGCTGAGCAGTAATGGCCCTTTTAATTTGGGGAGTAAATTCTGTTTCCCCAGGTTCAGGCCACGTGGAAGGGAAAAGATTTCATTCCAAATCCTTCTTTGTCTTATATTCTAATGATTAAACCCCAGGGTTTTCTTCACCTGACAAAGGGGCTTCTACAGTTGTGAGGAGGGAAGAAAGCAGCCCCGGTTCTTGGCCATCCCAAGAGGAAACAGACATTCCCCAAACTCAGTGCTTAGGAGGAAACCAAGGCGGACTGTGGCAGCCCCTCAGGTTTTCCCGGTTTTTCACAGCAGCTCTTACAAGCTGAAGGCTGCTGAGCTGCATCTGGCTCCAAAGCTTGTTTTATCTGCCTTCGCAGGGTGTTATTTAAATTTATAATGTGTTTTTAATGCCAGTATTTATACAACAAAAGAGTCCATGTAAAAATCTTGATTTAAGCTTTCATTTGAGACATTTCGAGATTCGTTAAATCTGTGAATCCTTCTCCATATTGCAAAAATCAGCACAGTAGCACCCTTTTTGCTGTGAACTCACTAGTTTCCCATAGTCTCTATCCAGCCCTGAAGCCTCATTTGTAATCCCTGTTTTCCACCACAGGCATTTTATCTTTTAAAAAATCTCTGGACCATAGAGTCATCTGTAAAACTTACCTCAATATAATACAGTTCCACTCCTCTGTATATGCTTCGTAACTCAGTCCGGGGGTTCTCAACCGTCATACTACTTACATGTTTGACCACATAATTATTTGCTGTGAGAGGCTGTCCCAGGCATCGCAGGAAACTTAGCATCATCTTTGGCCTCTGGTCAACACATTAGCAGCACCCCAGTCATGATCATCAAAAATGTCTCCAGACTTTGCCAAAAGTCCCCAAGAAAGCAAAATCACTCCCAGATGAAAACACACTGGTCTAGCCATACTGAAATATTTTTTTTTCTTTCTTACCAAAGATTGCATTTTTTTCCTAGCTCTGAGTCTCCAATATCTGCCTGAAAAACTCCTAGTCATACTTCAAAACCCAGCTCCAGAATTCTTTCCTCTGTAATGCTTATCTTTCTACTGGCATAAAGTGTTTATGTTTCTTTGACCATGACTACAGCTATGACTTTGAGTTGTGTTACAGTTTACCAGAAAGTTTGTAAGGGTGTACACTGAATGTTGTATATGATCACAACTGGCATTCAAATTCTTTTAAATAGTTTTACTCACCAGAACCTGAGGCTTTGGAAGCCAAATACTAAGAAATGTCGTATTTCTCCCTCATAGTCTCTCATTTATGTCCTTCATTTCCCTGAGGAGCCCAAAGTCTAATCTGGACCAAAAGAGTGGCAGCAAATAGTTGGTGATTTGGTGATTGTCTTTTTTGTATACTCGATTTTAATGCTATTGTTAATTTGTATGCTATACCTCCAGGAGATCCCCAGTTTATATTATAAATATACGCAGCCATTGTAATTATGCATTTACACAGCCCCAGTCCAGGGGTGTGCTCCCTGAGGGGAGATGCTGTTTCAAGTCCTTTAGAGCTTTATACAAGCCTCCTATCACTCCGTCCGGGCAGGTTTCTACAATGCTTTGTATGGTCTGAATCACAACTTGGCTTCCTGCTCATTCACTCAGCACACACTGACTGAATATCTTGGTTAATAATGAGTGTCAACTTGATTGGATTGAAGGATGCAAGGTGTCGTTCCTGGGTGTGTCTGTGCGGGTGTTGCTCACCTGAGCTAGTGAGCTGAGGAAGGCAGACCCGCCCTCAATCTGGGTGGCACCATCTAATGAGCTGCCAGCACGGCCAGTATGAAAGCAGGCAGAGGAACGTGGAGGAGACTGGCTGCCTCTTCCGGCCTCCATCTTCCTCCCACGCTGGAGGCTTCCTCCCCTCCAACATCAGATTCCAAGTTCTTCAGCTTTTGGACTCAGACCTTCAACAGCCGACTGAAGGCTGCCCTGTGGCTTCCCTGCTTTTGAGGTTTTGGGACTCAGACTGGCTTCCCTGCTCCTCAGCTTGCAGGCGGCCTGCTTTGGGACTTCCCTTTGTGATGGTGTGTCAGTGCTCCTTATGAACTCCCCTTCATATCCACGTCTATCCTCTAGAGAACCCGAGTAATGCACAAGGGTGAACCCCATGACGGTAGATGCTATTTCAGTTGGTTTAGAGCTTTGCCACCCGGTCCACAGTAGAGCGTTTATACCACGCTTTGTATGCGCTGAATCACACCGTGGCCTCCTGCCCATTCACTCATTCACTTGTTCATTCCACACAGGCTGATTGAATATCATATGTGCCAGACTCAGCAATGACCCAAACACACAACTACTGCCCTCTCAAAACATGCCTCTTACAGAGGCAACCACGGAAACGCATAGTATCTCAGGTGTTTCAAAGTTCTGTAAAAAGAGAAAAAGCAGGTAATGTGGATAAGAGGGTATGATCGGGGGGGGGGGAAGAGGATGCTGTTTTCTCCAATGTTGCTGGCAGTGGCCATTCAGAGGACATGGGATTTAAGGAGAGACCAAAATAAAGGGAGGAAGGAACCAATGTTGTATCCAGAGGGGACACTGAAGACCTGCTGGGTGTGTGTGAATAAAAGAGACCCGGGTGGCAAGGAGCAGAGTAAGGGAAATGCAACACGTGCCTGAAGGTACCTCGGGCCGTTATCAGGAACTTGAACATTTTCAGACTTGAAGCCACTGGAAATTTTTTTTTACTATACGAGTTGGTGATGGTTTTCCAACATGCCTACAGTTTTGTAGATGCTACTATGCTTGAATATAGGCCAGCCTTTGTGGCTTGCTTCTAATTCGTGGAATGCAGTAGAAATGATGCTGCCTGACTCCCAAGGCTGTCAAAATGGCACCTGCTCTCTCGGGCCGACACTCTGCCTGAGAACCCAGCCACCGTGCCAGCAGGAAGCCCAGACCACATGGGGAGGCCACATGTGGCAATGCTGGTGGTATCATAAAGAATATATCTGTTCTTTGTCCCTGTTCCTGGAACAGAGCTACTAAAAACCTTTGGGATCTTCTGAGTGATATGAGAGTCTCTGTTACGCTAACCGGGTGGTCAGGGTGGCCCCAGGAAAGCTTTAGGGTGGGGGCTGGTCACCAGAGTGACTGAAATCATTTAAATATTTGTCCCCACCCAGACTTCATGTTGAATTGTCATCCCCAATACTGGAAGTAGGGCCTGGTGAGAGGTGTTTGCATCATAGGGGCAGAGCCCTCAGAGCTTGGTGCTGTCTTCACAAGGGTAAAGTTAGATGGCCAGATCTGGTCACTTAGAAGTGTGTGGCACCTCCCCCCACCTTGCTGTCTTGCTCCCGCGTTCTCCATCTGAGACGCCTGCTCCCTCCTGCTTCCCCCTCCACGGGGCATATAATGCTTCCTGAGCAGCCCCAGAAACAAATAGTCATGTTATGCCTTCTGTACAGCCTGAAGAGCCATGAGCCAATTAAACCTCTTTCTTATAAATTATCTAGCTTCAGGTATTTCTTTATAGCAATGTGAGAATGGTCTAACACAAAGACCAAGACCTTGATTACAGCATGGGGATTTGGGGCCAGGCCCACATCCAGGGAGGGGAAGGGGGCTGGAAACTGAGTTTAATCACATGACCAATAGCATAGTCAATCAGGCCTCTGTAACGAAACCTCAATAAAATCTCTGGACACTGAGGCTCCAGGGAGCTTCCCATTTGGGGAACATGGCTGTGCTGGCAGTGGGGTGCCACGGATCCCATGCAGACAGAGACAGAGGCTCTGTATCACCCTCCCCTCCAACCTCACCTTCTTGGCTTGGTGGGTCCTATGTCCTTTACCATAAAATTCTGATCAGAAAGACAGTGTTTCCTGAGCTTTGTGACTAATGAATTTCTCATCTAGTTTCCTCCTAGTGAATTATCAAACCTGAGGGGGTGTGGGAAGGCCCAGATTGCAGGCAGCTGAGTGGGCGTGTGGGTGCCTTGGACACATCTGAAACTGTGGCTGCCATCTGAGGCTGGGGGGTCTTGTGAAGGGCTTTGCCCTCATCCTATAGGGGCAGGGCTAACTCTGGGCAGTTGGTGTAAGAAGTAAATTGCGCCTGGTGTGAGTCCGTCCTGGGCGGCTGTTCTTTTGAGCAGTGGTCGTTTATCTCCGTCCGCCTTCTCTTCCACCTAAGTGCCTGTCACCACCTGATGAAAGATTCGATGGACATGGACATGAGCCCCCTGAGGCCCCAGAACTATCTTTTCGGTTGTGAACTAAAGGCCGACATAGATTATCACTTTAAGGGGGATAATGATGAAAATGAACACCAGTTATCTTTAAGAACGGTCAGTTTAGGAGCTGGTGCAAAGGATGAGTTGCACATTGTTGAAGCACAGGCAATGAATTACGAAGGCAGTCCAATTAAAGTAACACTGGCAACTTTGAAAATGTCTGTACAGCCAACGGTTTCCCTTGGGGGCTTTGAAATAACACCACCAGTGGTCTTACGATTGAAGTGTGGTTCAGGGCCAGTGCATATCAGTGGACAGCACTTAGTAGCTGTGGAGGAAGATGCAGAGTCAGAAGATGGGGAGGAGGAGGATGTGAAACTCTTAAGTATGTCTGGAAAGCGGTCTGCCCCTGGAGGTGGTAGCAAGGTTCCACACAAAAAAGTAAAACTTGCTGCTGATGAAGATGATGAAGATGATGATGATGATTTCGATGATAAGGAAACTGAAGAAAAAGAGCCAGTGAAGAAATCTATACACGATACTCCAGCCAAAAATGCACAAAAGTCAAATCAGAATGGAAAAGACTCAAAACCATCATCAACACCAAGATCAAAAGGACAAGAATCCTTCAAAAAACAGGAAAAAACTCCTAAAACACCAAAAGGACCTAGTTCTGCAGAAGACATTAAAGCAAAAATGCAAGCAAGTATAGAAAAAGGTGGTTCTCTTCCCAAAGTGGAAGCCAAGTTCATCAATTATGTGAAGAATTGCTTCCGGATGACTGACCTGGAGGCTATTCAAGATCTCTGGCAGTGGAGGAAGTCTCTTTAAGAAAATAGTTTAAACAATTTGTTAAAAATTTTCCGTCTTATTGCATTTCTGTAACAGTTGATATCTGGCTGTCCTTTTTATAATGCAGAGTGAGAATTTTCCCTACCGTGTTTGATAAATGTTGTCCAGATACCATTGCCAAGAATGTGTTGTCCAAAATGCCTGTAGTTATTAAAGATGGAGCTCCACCCTTTGCTTGGTTTTAAGTATGTGTGGAATGTTATGATGGGACATAGTAGTGGTGGTCAGACATGGAAATGGTGGGGAGACAAAAATACAGGTGTGAAATAAAACTCAGTATTTTAATAAAGTAAAGAAAAAAAAAAAAAGTAAATTGCACTATAGGTCACCCAGCTGGTGACAGAGAATCGGTTTCCGAGCCTAACGCCGCCAGATAAGATCCTGATCTATGGCTGAAATCAACTGCCAGTCACGGGGCTGAATGAGACTTCAGATAATTCCAGCCTCTGCTCTCCCAGCCATGCCACCCATACTGAACAAAGCAGAGAAAAACTGCCCCCATCAGGCGCTGCCAAGATTACAAATTCATGAGCCTAATAGATTTTTCTGTTGTTTCCAGCCACCATGTTGGGGAATGATTTTCTATGTAGCATTAGATAACTAGGCCAGAAGGGTGTGATAGGAATGTTGAAAACAACCACTCTGGTTACTAAATGGAGATAAGGTGGGGGTGGGGAAGGAAGGTGAAGAAGGAAGGCAGGTCAGGAGGCTGTCATGATAATTCCAGTGAGACAGGACGGTGCCCTGGACCGGGGCAGTCGCTGGGCAGGTGATGAGAAAGGGCCATGATCTGGGTCTGTTTCAAAGGCAGACCCAACAGGATTTGCTGATGCATTAGATGTGCAGTGTGACGCATGCTCCCCTTCCTCTGGAGGAGTAAACAACCTGATACTTAATTGCCTTAATTAGCTGTCGTGCCCATGCCACTCATTCTGTCCCGGTATTTGACCTAAGGAAAGTGTAAGATGTCATGGATAAAGAGAACATATTTACAGAGGCCACCATGATGTCCAAAAGAACATTTCCCCTGTTGTTTTTGGTATTCCAACTACTCAAAGTGACTTTCTGCTCATTTAACCAAAATCCTACTTACTTTTAAGAATCAGGCCAAATGACATGCCCCCAATGAAGCTTTTTTTTTTTCTGACTACCCCTATTTTTCTCTAAACATCTATAACAAGTATTGTCTGTTCAGTTCATTGTGGAATTAGCCACAGAATTCCATGTGGCATTTCTTCTATTATGGTAGAACTGCTGTTTAGATTATTCATTGGTCTGAGTATTGCGATACTTTATCAAGCCCATACATATGCCCATAAACTCAGCCAAAAGCAAGTCTGCCCAGCTCAGATCTTATATTAGTTGGACACATTGGTTACAATCAAAATACTTCTGTGTTTGAACAAAAAATGGAGATAATTTTAACTAAGAAATTAATGTCAGTCTACATGATTGCTTCAAGAAATAAAGCAAAGTGGTAAACTGTAAAGTATTGGAGAAAGTGGTTTCTTTAATCACAGAAAAGTAGCCATTACTGAAAGCATCCCTAACTTAAATTTCTGAATTTAAACAAATTCCCTATTTCTCAGTGGTAACAGCATAAAAAGATCGGAAGACAAGTAACAAACCGGAAATATAAAAGGCAAGTAACTTGGTAATCATAGAAACAAAAAAAATCAAGACTCAATGTTACTTCCATAGTCCATTAGGTGCAGAAATAAATATGAATTGCCCATTTTACAGTATGATGGATGACAAAAAAGAATTAAAAGTTAAAGGCCAGAAAGATTTGAAAGTTAAATAGTTAAAATATTATAATACAGAAAAAAATACACAAAATTTACAGCAATTGTTTAGACACCTCCTAATTACAGAGCAATGAGAAACTGGTTAATGAAATTGTATTACATTCCCTATTGCAGTCTTGATCACATTTTGCATTATTGCTTACATAATGATCTGGAAACAGAATACTGAAGGGGTAATGACTTTACCTGTCCTGCTGAACACGTATTCCCAGGATTCTACACACCGCCTGGCATTTCAAAGGCCCCCATCCAATAGATAATTGTTGAATAAAGTATAATGCTTATGTATATGAGGCAGCTGTTCAAACTGTATATTAGCATAAAACATGAAATGGTGCGGGAATATTTTCAATATACATATAGGTACAAATATATAATGATACATATTTTAGAAGCAAAAAATATATAATTTAGAAGCAGGACCCTGTATACCTATGAAAATAAAGCTGCATGAAAGAACAAATTATTAACAAAATAGAAAACATAATTTAGGCAAAAGATCTAAATAGACATAGCAGCCTATATAAAACTCTTTTTTTTTTTTTTTTAAGTCACACTCTGTCACCCAGGCTGGAGTGCGGTGGCATGATCTCGGCTCACTGCAACCTCTGCCTCCCACGTTCAAGCTGTTCTCCTGCCTCAGCCTCCCAAGTAGCTGGGATTACAGGTGTGTGCCACCACACCCAGCTAATTTTTGTATTTTTAGTAGAGACGGTGTTTCACCATGTTGGTCAGACTGGTCTCAAACCCCTGACCTTGTGATCCACCCACCTCATCCTCCCATAAAACTCTTGAAAAATAACACAGAGCATAAAAAGCCAAACAAAAAAGAGCAAATGCTGTAAGACACCACTTACATAAAATTCAAAAACCGGCAAAACTAATGGAAGGTCTGAGTAACAGTCATCCTTGAAAACAAGGTGTGGTTACTGGGAGGGGATGAGGGGAGGGCGTCGAGACATTCTACCTCTTGACCATGAATATTCCACTTTGCAACCATCCATCTGTGCCACTGTCCTTACAGATATTACATTTCAATAAATGCATTTATTTAAGAATATCAATGTGGCTTCTCATGGCATACAGAATTCATGATTGCACACTGATTTTCTTATCTTCAATCATTTTCATTTTCTCTTTTTGGGAATGACCAAATGTTACTTTTATAATACTTCCATAATATAAAAAAAGTAGCTTTATTTTAATTAGATGATCCAGGACCGTTATTAAAATCGCAGGGATCGGTATATCAGAAGAGATACAGAACACTTGAATCAGCTGGTTCAAGAGTTTAACGCAGGGAAATCTACCAGGGATCTGGTGGTATTCCGAGGCTAGCACCTGAGAGGGCTCATCAGGCTAGGAGAGGGCCCACGCCACCGTGATGCGTGGAGGAGGAAACGATGGGGTCCCATTCAGGTCCCTTCTGCAACCTGTGAAGACCTCTTCCCAAGGGACGAAGCAAAGGGGAGACGGCTGAAGAATGAATGAGGGGCGGCAGCGGGGTGCTGAGCACCCCCAGTCCAGCGCGACTGCCCACCTGCACTGTTTTCTGTCCTAGGCCACGGAGCCTGGGCACGATGCCACACACCTTGCTTCCCACTCCCTCTCCCTGCATTGGGAAGGTACATGCTCATCTCCCCTTCTCCAGATATCTACTCTACAAGGGTGTTTTCCTTTCATTTCCATTATTTCCTTTCTTTTAGGTAACAGATAATCTCAAAAACAAATTGTATTTATTGCTGTTTCTCTAAAGAGGAACATGCCCTCCAAAAGTCTCCTTCTTTATAGATTTCTCATTTATAACAGTGTGATACTTCTTTTTTATGGTACATAGAACTATTTTCTCTTGATGTTGGCTTCACATAAACAGAAGTAAATACTACTTTACTGGCTACAGAAATACAACTCACGTGGAGAGACATGTATTTTGTATCTGAAATATTGCTCTTCCCAAGTATTTTTAAAAGCACTTTACACATAAAATAAAATGTCAAATAATTCTGAAACAAATATACTATGTTCCAGGGATTGCGAGGAGATGAACATGAAAAGGGACCTGGTAATTCAGGAGTCATTCGTTGTTCAGTGAGACAGAAGGGTGGCAGCTGAAGGGGGAGCCGCAAGGCTTCTTGAGGACCGCTTTAAAGAAAAACGAGGATAAGTTTTATAGTACTAAAAAAAAAACTTTCCAACTTGCCACATATAAATTTAAGATACAAATTTTCTAGGAGAGACAAAAATGCTCTTGTTCATTGCTTCCCGTAAACGTGAATTTGTACTTCTTAAGAGAGATGCAAAATATTCAGAGAAACATTCATATATGTGTGGTCCATGCATTAAGTCAACCTAAGCAGTGGTTTCTGAACCCAGCACTGCGGGCACCTTAGGCTGGACAATTCTTTGTGGTGGAGGCAGTCCTGCACGTGGTAGGATGTTTAGCAGCATTCGTGACCTCTACCCACAAACGTCACCAGCCCACCTACACGTGTGACAACCAGAAACGTCTCCAGGCATCCCCAAATACCAACCTCAGGTGACAACTGTGGACCTACAAGAAAAGGTGTTGGGCCTCCCGCTGCTTAATCATGTGGTGTTTTAATGTTTTTGTTGACAGGACAGAACATTTGAAATATTTCACACTAAAACCTTAATTGTTTCTCTCTCTTGAGTTATCCGAAGATACGGAATCTCCAGACCTGCACTCCACTGCTGTGTGAGTTGGCTAGACACAAATCCTAGCCCCACTTAGAAAGGGAATGCGACCTTTCACTTCCTATAGTCCACGTCACTCCCGACTGTCTCACAAGCACTGTGTCCACCGCCACTCACCACTCGGTGGACGCGGTCCTTCTCATCTTGCACCTGCCTGATTCACTCATGGATAGACCACCTCTGGCCCTTGTAAAATTTGAATTTGCGGAATCTACTCCAAAAGCAAAGGACCTAGACATTTCTGCTATAAACAAAATACAGAGGTTTTGGCAAATAAAATACAAAGAGCAGTAAAGGGAATTATCTAAAGGTCAACATTCGAAATACTCATTATGGTCTCACAGAGGCCCAGGATAGCTCCCCAGGACCTGATTTGTTGCATGAAAATGAGCACCATGCTTTCACTGATGGTTCAACTCTTTAGTTTGTATCCATTTCGGCAATGCCACAAGACTCACCTGCAACCAGTACAATGATCATTAAAAACCTGTTGCCCTCTGATAATTTGTAAGGGTCATTCATCACACAACAAAATCCACAGCAATTCTACAGCCAATAATGCACCATATTGATTGGCCATGACTGAACAAGCTAAGGAAATTAAATGACTCCTCCATTCATTATTCAAAATCTTATTTTAAATGTGTCAGCTATAATATTCTACCACATACTAGGGAAAAAATCAATGAGATTAGAAATCTTCCTGCTAAACCTAAAGGGCCATGTTATTCCTTGCTGCAGCATGAATGGAATGAGAAGAATCACTAGCTGCCTCCGCAGTGCACACCTTCCTCCAAAGGCATAGAGCAGACTCTGTGGCAGGAGGGAAAAAGGAGACAGAGAAGGATGAAAGAAGGGGAAAAGAAGAAGGGAGGAGAGTGAAAAGGAGGAAGAACAGAGAAAAGGAAGGGGAAGGAAGAAGGGGGTGAGGGAGGAAGACAAAAGAGGCTGTTGTGTAAACGCCACAACACACTGCAAGTATTTGCTGTGTAGCCTTATACTAAAGCCTGCAGAGATGCGGAAAGGAAGAAAATCCCAACACGCTGTAGCAAGACATGAAAACATTCATGTGGCAAGACACACTGTAAAACTTCACTCTCGTTGGGGGAGGGAACTGGACATCTACAGCTCTCTTCTTGGAGACAGAGGCAGTTATCCTGAATGGTTCAGTCACACCCATTTTTCTCTCAAACCAAGTCTCAGCGATTTAGCGCCCTTCATAACAAAAGGCAGCACGGGACAGAAGCACATATTCCTTGAGCACCGCAGCACCAGAGATATTAATCACCAAAGAAGAGGGTCAAGGCCATCCTACCAGCAGAACCTGCTTTTATTCTGCGAGGTAACTTTATCTGCAGAAGACGATTACTACTTGTGATCATAGGTGTTACGACCTAGAAGGGGGAGGGGCACCATAACTGGCAGGGAGACTTACTGGGAATGGAAACTCACAGCCTTACCCCAAGTCACTGGGCCAGAGACCGTTCCATTCATCTTAGGAAGAGAACAAAAGGCTCCATCAGCGTCTGCTCCAGCCCGAGGGCAGCATATTCCAGCTGGAAAAAGGAACAGGTCTGGCCTGTGCCCCAGCCCTGCTCACTCATAGGTGGCGTAGTGAGGAGGGAGGTGGGTTATGGATATCGGCTCCCAGGTCCTGGTCCTGCCTCCCGCCCTGCTCTGCTTTGAATTCTTGTGCAGCCCTCCAGAACAAGAATTGCTTCAACACACATCCAAGTTCACATTCATGGAAACAGGCGTGGGTGGACCGGAGATGGGACAGATTCCTGCCTCCTGATGGACAGCCAAGGCAAAGCAAGGGGATGGAGGGAGCTGTGGCCAGAAAGAGAGAGGAGACATCAACTCTCCCCCATGGATCCGCAGGCAAGAGAAAAGGCGGACACGTTCTAGCCCACCACATCTTCTCTTCTGTTTCTCTCTAATAAAACAGAAGAAGAATAACCCTCTGCTGGAGACAGAAATGGGATTTCCTGGACTGCCGGCCCACACCTATAATGGTGACAGAGAAGGATGAAATTCCCTATACAATTGAAATTCCTTTATGGCAAGGTGTAGGTGAGATGCTGCATTACAAAGCTGCACTTGGTAAATGTATCCCAACGAATGAGATGGACATTCTATGCATTCACATTCATTCCTCAGGGCCTGGTCCCCATGGTCTGCACCAACTGGAATTCCTCGTCCTCTGGCTTCAGGCTGAGTTCAGGCAGTGGGAGGCAGTGGCAGGAGATGAGGTCTTATACAGATAAAGTCATCTAGCAAAATGCAAGCAGGCTCTCCTATTAAGGTGGCTTTGACCCTTCTTTTGGTAACTAGCATCTCCGGTGCTACTGCACTCAAGGAGTACCTACTTCTCTCCTGGGCCTTCTTTCATTCTAAAGAACCCTAAAAATAATGAGCCTTTGTCTTAATAACCATGTGTCCTTGTTGGTTTCAGTTGTGGCCGAAACTGTATTCTTCAGTGCATGGCCGCAGCTCCCATGGACTGGTCGACTGGTCCCTCTACTAACGTGGCATCTCTCTTCTGGTCTCAGTATCCTGTCCTCTTTCCCGCCTTTTTCAGCCAAATGGTAGTGACTACTGACCACTCCTGCTACCCTGGAGTCAGGTTCCTTAACCCTGACCACACCTTTGTAATCAGCCCCATCATCTAAATCTCTTCAATCGCCCCTTGGAGGATGTT
This sequence comes from Cebus imitator, assembly GCF_001604975.1. Classification (NCBI taxonomy): domain Eukaryota; kingdom Metazoa; phylum Chordata; class Mammalia; order Primates; family Cebidae; genus Cebus; species Cebus imitator. The sequence continues at coordinate 1,653,803 of NW_016107638.1, read as the reverse complement.
GTCCATTTCTTTCTAGGGTTTAGACTCAAACGAAAGTGAAGAATAATTTTGTGACTTTCGTAGTTCTAGACTTGAAGACAGTCAGGTCTCTGCATCTTAAGAAACCTGTCTGCAATTCATCCCACAAACATTCATGCTTTTAGCAGTTATTATGGCCCAGGTACTGCTGCTGGGTGCTGTATGTTCACATGGATAATGCAGGGTATTTGCCTGATGGTGGTCATTTTCTATGCTGGGGATATTATTCTTTTCTCATGATATATGTCCATGACCATCTGACGAGCTAGGGAAAATTTAATCACTCAGGTGTAAATATTTTTAAGATTCCTGTACAAACTAGCTCTACTGATTGAAACCTAATCATTGATGACTGAAGAAAATATAATGGATATCAGCCCTTTGTCAGATGGGTAGACTGCAAAAATTTTTTCCCATTCTGTTGGTTGCCGATAAAATCAAACACCGCATGTTCTCACTCATAGGTGGGTATTGAACAATGAGAACACATGGACACAGGGAGGGGAGCATCACACACTGCGGTCAGTTGGGGGGAAATAGGGGAGGGACAGTGGGGGGTGGGGTGTTGGGCAGAGATAGCAAGGGGAGAGATGCCAGATGTAGGTGATGGGGAGGAAGGCAGCAAATCACACTGCCACGTGTGTACCTATGCAACAATCTTGTATGTTCTTCACATGTACCCCAAAACCTAAAATGCAATTTAAAAAATAATTAAATAAATAAATAAAAGAAAATACTCTGAGGCTTTCAAGGATGTCATATACCCAACATTACAGAGCACAGATTAAAACATGAAGAGAACAGTACATTATTTTCTCGGTTGTGCTATAAATTCTTTTTGTACCTACTGAAAAAAAAAAGTCACTTCAAAACCACTCAGTTCCTTAAAAATTAGTAGCGTCATTCTATGATAAGATGATATGAGGCTCACACAGGTAAAGTAAGTTGAGGATGTGAGAATGGATTTATACCTTCCTGCCGCTTCCTGTTTTCTCAAGGATTTACTGTACGCACTATTCAGGTGACCTCAGACTTTTGATTTTAATTATGATATTAAAGATGTAATTTTAGCATTTTAGGGCACGGAATTATGTCCAACAGAGGGCTTTATGGAGAGCTTTGGGGAAATCAGGATTTGTATCATTTCAGCCAAGTGTCCCCTCCTGAAGATTTCCACATTGACGTTGATGTCAAGTGTTCCCCACGTGCCATGGCACAGATTACTGAAATTCTGACAGATGTCACTTCGTAGCCCATGAACAAATGCATGCAGGGCAAATGTAGCAGGATACTATTTTTGAAACATCAAGAGGTCTCTTCTCTTAATGGCCATAAACCTTTGGTGCCTTCAGCCTTGATTTTCCAGCGGGATTAACACCATTTCATGCTTATTGTCTCACAGGAAGGCAGGCTGGACAGAAAACAGCCTGAGGCTTTCTCCTCTGTATTTTTAAACACCTTTCTTCTGGTATAGTTGCTATACAAAGAGCTGCACTATTCATCTGCACAATTTGATGAGTTTGGGCACCTGAAAACCCCCATAGTACCCTGGCCATAATCCAGGGCGCAGATGCATCTAACACCCCCCAAAGTTTCCATGTGTGCTTTTGCTGGTTTTGGTTTCTGTGGTAAGAACCCAGCGTGAGATTTAACCTCCTCATGAATACTGAAGTGCACTAGCCCATCTTCCGGACTCATTCATCTTGAAAAACCAAAACTTCATTCCCGCTGAACAAGAACTCTCTAATCGAGAAAACAGAAAGGGTTTCAAGGGAGGAAAAGAAGAGGAAAGGAAAGGAGCTACTTCCAGTTAAGATAAGTGCCTCTAAAGAAAACAACATGAGCCACCGAGTGCTCCATAGATGAGGGCCAGTGAGGCATTCAGGACAGGGAATGCAGGAACAGGCGACAGACTTCGAAGGGAACTCTCTGGGAAGGCATTCTATGCTTTTTTCCTTGACTAAGCCAGGCAAGGGATGGAAAAGTCCCATTTCGTTTTACAGGACCAGAGAGCAGAGGAGACCTGTCTTCGACTCCAGAGTACATCCCAGAGAGGGAAGCTCAAGTGACTCCAAGAGGGAATGGTAACCCACGGCTCAGAGAACCTCCAGGAAGCTCCCGGGCCTTGGGAAGCAAGGATCCAGCTGAAAAAGGCACCAGGTCTGCAAGGAGCTTGTGCAAATGAGGTGTAATTTGGCAGGAAGCTGCACAGATCAATGAGCAAGGATTGGGGTGGGGGTGATGAACATTTCAGAAGATGCAGGTGCGGACGAATGACACAGGGAATCAGACTCACCCCCAGGTACCCCCTTGGCACCCTGTATATGTTCCCCAGAAATGAGACACAGTCCTGGGGCAAGGAGAGGTACTGGGGTGACGGAAGCCCTGTTCTCCCATCTCTGCTGCCTTGTGAAATGGGGCACAGAATAGAAACTGCCTCAAGTCACGAGGAGGGTATATTTGCAGTAGTTCATTGCACCGACGCTGGCACCACACTGCCTGGCTGCAAACCCTGGCTCCAGCCCATGTTTGCTCTGTAATTTTAAACTTTCCTTGACTTCTCTCTCGGTTTTCTCATCTGTCAACTATGGGTCTGAACAGAAACTCGTTCCTAGGATTATTTCATTGGATGTGTTAATCCATGAAAATTAGTGCCTGACACGTTGTTTATCAGTCTTCAATATGTAGAAACTATTATTATAGAACAATAAAGAAAATGCGCTCCTTAACCACCTGCTACTCATGAGAGAAGAAGGAGTAGCAGGAAAATAACAGGGTCTTGACAGACTCTGAAAGACCCATTAGTACACCAAAGAATACGAGTAAGTCAGTGCTCAGCCACAGCAACTATGAAGAATGTTCTCTCCCTGGATGGTAAGAAAATAAAAGGGAAGAAGTGACCTCACTGCGAACTCACATGTTCTGCAAAATGGCATCCATATCAGCAGACCACTGTGGCAATTAGGACTGGGATTTTTGAAAAGGTCACTGAATTGGAAATTGGGAAATAAGGCTTTAAGTCCTGTCTATGTGACTTTGGATGAGTGATGCTAGTCCTGGGGGCTTATGTAGCTTATTTACAAAATGAGGACCATCTTCGAGGTACTGTTTTAGCTTTGAATGTCTGAGATGTTGATACACTGACTAGAAGTCTTCACGTTTCATCCTTAAGAGAAAATGGCAAATAATCACCACTGATCTCAGAGAATTTTTAAGAAAAGCTGAATCCAGGTCCAAGACTAGGGTCATAACTTATTCCCAACTAACAACAGCTATGCCTTTAGCATACCACAAAGTGTGCAAAACAATGACCCCAAGTAAGAGAATAGTGAGTGATTGCTTGGTGTCTCGCCTCACAAAGGTTTAGAGTGCTATGTCAGAGGCTTCAGCATGGCTTCCAGTGAAACAAGTTTTAAGGTTCAAATACTAAACAGCTCTAACAATAGACATTTGTGTTAGTCCATTTTGTATTGCTATAAAGCATCAGACTAATTTATACAGGAAAGAGGTGTATTTGGCACAGTTCTGCCGGCTGTGCAAGTATGATACCAGCATGGGCTCAGCTTCCAGTGAGGCCTCGGGAAGCTCTTACTCATGGAAGGCGAAGAGGAGCCAGTATGTCACACTGGAGAGAGAGGAAGAGGTCCCAGCCTCTTTGACAATCAGATCTCACGGTAACTCATGAACAAGCCAAGCCATTCATGAGGGACCCACCCCCATGATCTAAATGCCTCCCACCAGGCCCCGTCTCCCACGTTGGAGGTCACATTTGAACACGAGATTAGGAAAGCACACACATTCAAACCATATCTCCATCTAAAAAAGGTGGGCTATACAGAAAACATATTCCTTCTGGGTCCTTCAACAATTAAGTTCTGCACCAGGAGTAGAAAATCTATGATACTCACAACACAAACGCTGTGAGCCACACGTCCGTGTCCCTGGCGAGCCTGTGAACTTCACCCCTCAGAAATCTTTAAAACAAATTGCTGTCTGCATGCACCTGAGACAGACCAGTGTCTTCCAGCTTTGTGATTCGGTTGATTGGCTCCATCCCTGTGACTAAACCTGATGAAAGTTCAAGTCTTTGAAACACTGGAATGCAAGAATTTTATCAATTTCAATTTGCCTTCTGGCTTCCAGAATGGGAACCCACTGGGAAGCTAGACCAAGTAATCTGACCTGGCAAAATTGAGAAAATGAACAGATTGCTTTTGTCTAAACTGACTGACAATCCACTGGGAGAGTCACACTGTGTAAGGGTTCCAAGGAAAGCTTTTAGAAAGCACATCCTGATCCTCAGGGGAGGATCTGTTCTCCTGGCCTGGGCCTTCCATCCCAACCCCCTCTGCTCTCCTGGCTTCAGAAATTTGGTCTCTACATCTTCCAAAATCTTCTCACATCCACAGAGCCTCTCTAGTATTGGAAAATTCTCAACTTGTCCTTAACGATTGTGGCAAATGGAATAATATTTCCCCAACATGGTTTGACTATGTCTCCACCCAAATTGCATCTTTTTTTAAAATTTAAAAAAAAAATTATTTTATTTTATTTTTATTTTTTTATTGCATTTTAGGTTTGGGGGTACATGTGAAGAACATGCAAGATTGTTGCATAGGTACACACATGGCAGTGTGATTTGCTGCCTTCCTCCCCATCACCTATATCTGGCATTTCTCCCCATGCTATCTCACCCCAACTCCCCACCCCGCGCTGTCCCTCCCCTATTTCCCCCCAACAGACCCCAGTGTGTGATGCTCCCCGCCCTGTGTCCATGTGTTCTCATTGTTCAATGCCCACCTACGAGTAATACAGGAGCCAAATTTCATCTTGAACTGCAGTTCCCTCAATCCCCACTTGTTGTGGTGGGGACCCAGTGGGAGGTAACTGAATCATAGTGGCAGTTACTCCTGTGTTGCTGTTCTCATGACAGTGAGTTCACACGAGACCCAATGGTTTTATGAGGGGCTTTCCCCCTTTTGCTCAGCACTTCTCTTCCTGCCACCATGTGAAGAAGGTGTTTGCTTCCCGTTCCACCATGACTGTAAGTTTCCTGAGGCCTCCCCAGCTGTGCTGAACTGAATCAATTAAACCTCTTTCCTTTATAAATTAGCCAGTTCCAGGTATGTCTTTATTAGCAGTGTGAGGATGGAATAATACCTCCCCTTACAACCAAAAAAATAGGTTAATGCCCTAATCCTTGAAACCCGTGAATATGTTAGCTTACATGGTGAGAGGGACTCCACAGGTGTGATTGCGTTAGGGATCTTGAGATGGGAGATTATCCTGAATTACCAGAGTGAGCTCAAATCACCGATAGAAGGGAGACATCATGATGAAAGAGGGGACATCATAATGATGAAAGCAGAGCTGGGAACACAGGCAGCCTCTAGTTGCTGAAAACCGCAGGGAAACGGATCTTCCCCTTGAGCTTCCAGAAGCTACGCAGTCTACCTACACCTCCACTTTAGCTCAGTGAGAGGTCAGAGACAGAAAAAAAGGGTGTGCTGTTTAAAGTCACTCAATCTGTGGCATTTTGTTACAGCAGTGGTAGGAGACCTATACAGCTATCTGCAGTGCTGTCTCCTTGCTCTGGAGAGGAACTGGGTGTGGATTCCGTCTGAGATGCCCACTAACTGTGTGGATAAGTAACCTCAACTTTCACACCTGTAAAACAGGGTGACAGCAGCTCCTGTCTCATGAGGTATTTTAATGGCTATTATCCTTAAAACAGTGCGCAGCTCATTTCAAGTCTTACATACATGTTAGCTATTACTGTGATATTTAATGTCGATGTTCAACTGCTTACTCTTGAAAATGTTACAAAGTTGAGATCGCCAGAGGCGTGTGCTTTCTTAACTCTGTACGGAAGGTATTATTTTTACAGATAAAGTTTCCACTCCAGAATCTCATGTGCCCCAAAGATTCCTACTTAATTATTAAAAGTGGGTGTGGGAAGGAGATTTCATATTGCCCCCAGTTAGAGCAGATAGTCTGAAATGGAGCTTGTGACAAATATATACCTGTGGGTAATGATAGAAAGCAGTGCTCAGTACAGACAGTATGCATTTTGCAGCCCTGCCAATATCACCGTCATTAAGCTCTCCAGGGTTCTAGCAGATGCAGGGCTTGGACTAGGGTGAGACTGAGCTGCTCAGGCCTCAAAATTTAAGGAATGCACTCACTCTCAGGCACCCACTCTGGATTGCTAACCCTGAGAGTGAGCGCTTCCCTAAATTTGGTGTCCAGGTACCTCACTAGATTCATACACCCTAATCCAGGTCCTGAGCAAACACAAATGAGTAGAAAACTCCTCAAACTGCAGATCCATAAAGTCTGCTAGGGTAAAGCATGCAATGACATAAAGATAAGAAAATAATTAATAGAGAACCATGTGGTCTCTGTGTCCCCACCCAAATCTCAATGGTTCGTCTCTGTGTCCCCACCCAAATCTCACCTTGAATTGTAATCCCCATAATCCTCACATGTCAAGGAAGGGACCAGGTGGGAGGTGACTGGATTATGGGGCAGTTTCCCCTATGCTGTTCTCGTGATAGTGAGTGAATTCTCATGAGATCTGATGGTTTTATTAAGCATTTGACATTTCCTCCCCCCTCCGCCCGCTGCACACACACTCTCTCTGTCCTGCTACCATGTAAGACATGGCTGTTTCCCCTTCTGCCATGATTGTAAGTTTCCTGAGGCCTGCCCAGCCATGTGGAACTGTGAGTCAATTAAAACTCTTTCCTTTAGCAATTACCCAGTCTTGGGTATTTCTTTATATCAATGTGGAAAAGAATGGATATACCTACAACATCCCTTCAAAACCAATCCTTAGAGATTGACTAGAAGTGCTAGGCTGGCGGTGTTCTACTTCATAGTATTCGCTCATTTTCAGAATATTTCCTTGTGATAGTCACTCTTCCAAAGACAACACCTGCAAATGCGGATGTGATCATTGTTATCAGACCTCAGGTACAAAAACCTGGCGGGGGATGATGCTTACCAGGTCATCTGGTTATAGCCACCTTCTCACAACCAGACCCCCGACTGCTCTTTCACGCCAGCCATCTCCCACGTGTCCTCTAACCTGTGAGTGCATGGATTCAACCCCCCTCTATCTCTCACTAACCTCTCCCTCCTTCATTTCTTTCATTTCAAGATGGAACTCATAACAGTGTACCACTTCACGGGGCCATTAACATTAAACAGTTAGCATCTGGGTCTGGCATGTAGGACTGCTCAGAGTCAGTTATTTATAGCACCATAAAGAATGTCACCTATTGTGTTCCTGCCTGAAGGGGACTCTGGAACAGAGCGCCAGATAGACCTAACATGACATTCATTAAATACACAAAATGAAAAGCAGATTCATCAACCTGAGGGACCAACTTGCAAAGAGTAAAAATCATGTAAACTGTTCACCCCTGTAGAGTGAAGGTCTCTGATTCTGCGTGTATCCCATAAACCAGTCTCCCCACATGCAAGCAGAGCCACCCCAGCCCTTCCAAAGGGGCATCCTGGAGAAACTCTTTGGTGACTCAGGTACAGGTCTGGGGAGGTCTCCTGTAAGGGGTACATCATCCAGGACCTGGACCATGAGAGAGAGCCAGAAGGAGGAATGAGCTTTCCAGAACAACGTTTATGAATGAATGATCAAAGGCCAGTGAATCCATGTTGCAGGTAGAGAAGCAACACTCGCAAAGGCCTTGGTGAAACAAAAGGTTTGAACGATGCGATGACAGAGGGCCACTGCCAAGGGTGCACGGGAGGAAGTCGGCAGAGTCAAGGTGGGCAGTTCCAGGCTGTACCAGACCTCGCAGGTAAAGGGTCTGTGTCTCATCTTTACTGCAATGAAAAGTTATCCCGGGATGTTCATCAGAAGAATGATGTGGTTTCATTGCATCTGAGATCCCTCTTCCTGCTGTGAGAGGAGCGGCTTGTAAGGCAGAACCAGGAGGACCAACGAGAATGAAGACAGCATCCTGGAGCACGGTCATGGAATTCGGAGACGGGAAGATGTCACCAGATTTAAAATACAATAAAGGAGAGCTCAGGATGTGAAAAGCATTGTCAGGCGTGGGGGTGGCCAGTGGGTTGCAATGCTTTGTAGCGCTGAACAAAGCATGTTCTATTTTTTCTCTCTCAGTAAAGAAATCCTATTTTTTTAATAAACATAAGCCACACTTGGTGAGAGGAAAGAGATTTCATCATTTATGTAAATCTTTATCAAGGGCCTCCCAAGGCTTAGGTTTTTGGTGATGAGGGTAAAAAATGTTATAACCTAAGGAAGCGACAGTGTCGTGGAAGAGACACACCTAAGGACGTTCTTCTCCACATGCCATCTCTGCTCCTAAATTTGCTTTGCCCAGCCCTCCCAACTCCGTAGACAGCAACTCCATCCATCCAGCATGCTCAGCAACCGTCAATCACTCTTCTTTTTGTGTCACGCTCCTCATTCAATTTATCATTCAATCCTATGGGCTCCACATTCACCATGCCTGCCCACCTGCTCTGTGCCAAATCCTCTGGCCCGGTCTCTCACCTGGGTGCCTTGCTCCTGCCCACTCATCCCACGGCCCCTTCTCTACGTAGCCACCAGAGTGAATTGTTAAGAGGTCAGCCAGTTCATGGGACCCAGAGTGCTCCGTTTCCTTGAAAGTTAAGACCAAGGTCCTCATAACTGCCCACAAGGTCCTGAGCCCACCCTGTTCCTGTCGCTGGTCCCATAGCTCTCCTTCTCACTCCTCCACCCAGCCACCCTGTCCTCTTCACAGTGATCAGGCGGGCAGCTGCCAGCCCAGCTTGGACCTTTTCATCCGCCATTCCCTGTACCTCAAGCTGCCTTTTCTTTCATGTCTATGTAGCTCCTTCCAACATCTCCTTCAGGACATTGTGTAACTGAGAGTTTCTCACTTGTACACATTTGAAAGCTACACATACACACTCAGACACACACACACATTCAGACCCATGCACAGACACGCACTCAGACACATACACTCGACACACGTAGATACACACATCCAACAAATCCATACACAAATACACTTGACACGCAGGCACACACATTCACACATACACTTGACACATACTCAGACACACACACACTCAACACACTCAGATACACTCAACACACACACAGACTTGACACACACACACACACACACATCCAGACACAAATACACTTGACACACAGGCACACACATTCACATACACACACTCGACACACATGCTCAGACACACAGACACA
>NW_016107638.1:1635471-1644012 GCF_001604975.1 Cebus imitator | reverse complement strand
GACACACATGCTCAGACACACAGACACACATGCTCGACACACCCACACACACTTGACACACATTCGACACACACATACAGACACACACTCACACACACACAAAGACGCACACACAGCTGAACTCATCTCCCTGCTTCGTTCTCCCGAGAACTCATCAGCACGGACAGGCGACACGTACTCGCTTATTTATTTGTTCCCTCTCGTTAGGATGCAGTCTCCATGCAGGCAAGACCCGGCCTCCTATGCATCCCTAACAGGGCGTGGCATATGGCCGCTGCTTGCTGAATATCAGCATTGCTCGGATACATGGACGACGCTTCAGACAGTGGTAAGCAGTGCAACGGAGGTTTGCAGAGCAGCCTTGGCATGGAAGCACCAATGGCTATCTCCGCCTCCTGGAATTACAGAATGACACAAAAAGGCATTTGAGTCTGAAGAGTGAATTCAGATTTTCCAAGCGCATTGCAGAAAAAGATTCTGGAGAAGAAGAAGAGGGAGTCAGAAACAGGACGATACCAACTACCTTTGATAGAGTGTCCTGGCAATGAGGACGGAGCATGAGACTGAGGAGAGAGGTTTTTCATTTTGATGGTCAACCAAATAGGCTTTGAGGTCACCCTGCCGGGAGGCTGTGAGACAGGAGCGCTTCAGTTTTGAGCTTGTCTGTCTGGGCAGAGGAGAAGTTATTCAGTATTAACAGAGAGAGAGGGGTGGAGGAAGAGAAGCAGGTCTCATAGAAAAATACAAGTTCCTCTTGAGTTTAAAGTATCTGGGCACTATGTCAACCAAGATGTTCAATGTATAGCTGGAAAGAAAGTTCTGGAATTAAGAAGAATGGGTGGATCCTCTGATGGAGGGAAAACAAAGTAAGAAGAGAAGTAAATCTAGGGCTCCCAGAGGAACCACAGCCCACACCTGTCAAGCTGCAGATACGTGTGGCTTGACAAGTGCCTTCTCCTTCAGGGATGCTCGACATCTTGGATGTGGACAGTGTCCATCCATGACATTCTGAAATAAAAGTGGGTCTTCACCACAGAGGCTTTGAGATACCGCAAACCCCTTACGTTTCGTACCTGCACCTCCAAACACTAAGGACATCTGCCTGGACCATTCGTTCATTTGAGTTCAGGACCTCTGAGTGAAGAAACAACGGGTGAAAAGAGGCTAATTAAGGAGACACACGAGGAGTGACACACGAGGAGTGACACACGAGGAGTGACACACGGGGAGTGACACACGGGGAGTGACACACGAGGAGTGACACACGGGAGAGATCGGCAGAGAGGAAAGGCGGGAAGGACGCTGCCGCCCTCCATCCACAGTTCGTAGGTTGCCATTATTGCTTTGTAACTGTTATCATGGTTATTGATTTTATTCCGAAGAGTGTTCACGCTTCCATCGATGCTAATCGACTCTGCGCACATGCACACTGACAAACTGCATCAGAGTCAAAGTCCAGCTATGAACGTAGCCCGAGGTAGAACCGGGCAGAGCCAGAGCTCAGAGCACAGGCTCAGCCTCCACGCAGAACGACGTAGGCGTGGAGGCCACACACGCTTGTGCATGGATGCGACTTCAGACAAGTGAAGACTTCATGAACTGTCGTGAACCAGAGGTAGCTCTTCAGGTGAGGCAACAGCTTAATTTTTAGCATGTTTTGTTTACAAATGAGGTGAAAAGAATCTCTCTCTTTTTTTTTTAAGATGGAGTCTCACGCTGTCACTCAGGTTGGAGTACAGTGGCATGTCCTCAGCTCACCGCAACCTCCGCCTCCAGGTTTCAAGCGATTCTCCTGCCTCAGCCTCCCGAGCAGCTGGGAATACAGGTATGCACCACCACGCCTGCCTAATTCTTTTTTTTTTTTTTTTTGGTATTTATTAGAGATGGGATTTCACCATGTTGGTCAGGCTGGTCTCCCAACTCCTGACCTCAAATGATGTGCCCACCTTGGCCTCCCAAAGGGCTGAGATTACAGGTGTGAGCCACCACACCCAGCCTAGAATCTCTCTCTTAATGTGTGAAACTTTCTTCAAAAGAGACATGGAGTACGCAGACCTGGCTCACGGCCCTCGTAGATTCTTGAAGATTGTTCGTGTACTATTGTCATTTGCTAATAAAGTCATCGTTAGTGTGTCTTTTCCAGTCTGTATGCCTTTTATTCCTTTCCTTTTCTTGTGGCAGTGGTTAGCAACGCCAGTGGATGCTGAAGGGAGTGGGGAGAAGACGCATCCCATCCCCATTCCCTCTCCTAGACAGAAAGCCTTCGGTCTGCCTCATCTGAGGATGATATCTGTGGCTTGTCAAAGGATGCCGTTTATTATATGGAGAGTTACTTTCTATTCCTAGTGTTCTGAGAATCTTCATCATAAGTGGTGTTGGTTCTGCATCTGCTTATGGTCTGACCTCTCTATTCCATTAATATGGAGAAAGGCTAGGATGGACCAACATTGCAGAATTACCGTATTTCCACATAAAAGGCCTGTTCGTAAGCCATAAAGAACGGGACTCAGGGGCCACGAGAGCTGAGTCATGGTTATGGAATTATCTCACTGGTTGGCTTTTAAGATCCAAGAGTGTCCCTCCCTACCAGAGGATGGGAGGCGAGGAGCAGCGAAAGCCGGGAAGGGGTTGGTCGGCGGTCAGGACATTCCAGTACTAGAGGAGGAGTCAGCTATTCCGTGCTGCACCATCGCAGGGTGAGGAGAGCTCACAATAATGTGTATTTTGAAGTAGCTACAAGAGAGGTTTTTGGATGTTTGCCTCACAAAAATGTTATAAATGTTTAAGGCATGAAAATGATCATCACACAACGTATACATGTATCAAAACCGCATGTTGTACCCCACAAATATATACAATTAATATGTGTCCCTCACACTTTTCTTTAAAAAAGCCAATTGTATCACATTTAAAAATTTTGATTTCTGGTTTCTGAAAATTCAGAAGGTCTGGCAGTATTGGGCCCACATTTCCTCATTTGTGGATGTAATTCCTGCTGCCCTCTGGAGAGGGGAGTGTCCCTGTATTAGTCTATTTTCACAATGCTATGAAGACATAACTGAGACAGGGAAATTTATAGAGAAAAGAGGTTTAATTGACTCACCGTTCCTCAGGTTATACAGGAATCACGACTGGGGTGCCTCAGGAAACTTACAATCATGGCAGAAAGCAAAGGAGAAGCAAGCTAGTCTTTCCATGGCAGAGCAGGAGAGGGCGAGCGAGGGGGGACAGGCCGTACGTTGAGACCATCAGAGGTCTGTGAGAACTCACTGTCATGAGAACAGCAAGGGGTAATCCGCCCCATGATCTAGTCACTTCCCACCCGGTCGCTCCCCGATGAGTGGGGATTACCAAGCAAGGTGAGATTTGGGTAGGGACACACAGCCAAACCATCAGTCCCCACAGCGTTTCCTGTGTCTGCCCCACCAGCCTCCATGCTCCCTGCACACACCGAAGGCACAGTCATGGAAGGCACTGACTCAGGACCCTGTCCTTATGTTGTTGGTGAAAACATAAAGATGACTTTGGACAGCATTTGCTCTGGGGCTTCCCAGCCAAGGTGACAGATGTTTTCATTATCACTCTGTGATAAACTGCAAAGAAGTGAGTTTTTCTTTTGGTGCATTAAATATGGATTGTCCAACAAAGCCATGACTGCATAACTGACTAGAACTTGCAGCTTCACTGCAAACACGGGGATGACTTTGTTTTCTGTTAAAGTGGGATCCTCGGAGAGTTTAAAGGCATTTCTAAACAGCGCTTTTGGAAATAAAGCTGATATTAGCACAAGCTCACTCCTTCTGCCTGCACTATCCTCACTTCTTGAGATCTTAATTAAAACAAATCTCATCAGGGACTCTAATTCATACAATGTTAATCTTGTATAATATGTCATCAAACTTCAACTATTGTTTGCCTAACAAAATCCCAATTCTTTAAAATGATAATGAGAGAATATCAATTTGCCAACACACTGTCCCCTCACACTGCTGGGAAGATTTTTAATGGATTAGAACCCCCGCCATTCAGACGGGGGGAAAGAAATCCGTATGACTTCAATATTTAACAAAGAAATGTCAAAAAGGCGTTAAAATGTTGCTATATTTTAAATGCAATGTTTACAATTTCACACACACACTCACACACACACACACACACTCACACACACGCATACTTCAATGGATGTATAGCACTTTTGGAATATAACTGATAATATACAAATGTAAAAAACTCTAAGAGTGTGAGACTTAAGTCAAACGGCTCTTTCTGAATACTATTCCCCTCCTTTACTCAAATAAAAAGCACTGATTCTGTCAACATCTGTACAGCAGGAATTTCTAAAGAATGTCAGTAAATTAAATGTTCATGCATCAAAATACAGTGTAGAATAAGGCATAAGACCTTTACATCCAGGTGAGCTCTGTCAGAGCATCATTCCATGAGATCTGGACATTTGAAACCTGTCTTATATATTAAAAATCAAGAGCCAACAGTGCCGGCCAAAGCCATGCATTTGGGAAGAAAGTTTCAGCTATGCTGTGGGCAGTGGTCACTGAAACAAAACTAGGCTTGCAGGAAAGGACAGGGCCCTGTGCAGCTCTGCAGATCCAGGTGTAGGAAGCAGGAAGGACCATCTCCAAGATGCCTCAGCTGTGATACATAAACTCTCACCATGGCTGATGGTTACATGTCATTCCACTGGAGAGTGGCTTGGATAGGACCACTTACTTCTTGGCAAGGAGGAAGCATCTTAATTGACATTTCCAGCAAGACTTCATCTAAAGCAGGAAGGGTGGTCCCCCCAAAGCAACTTTGGTGAGAAGCTATTAGAAGAAAGAAAAGTGGAGGTTGGACGGGCAAAAGCCGCAGACATCCTCTGCCCTGTGCATAAGGATTTTAGCACAGTTTCATGCCCTTGTTATATGTGACTTTCAAGACCAAAAGACATGGCTAACGGGACCAGTAAAGTGAAACATTATCTCTCACAAAGCTGGAGATGGCTGTTTAAATCGTGGGCTTCCCTGTAAACCTGGATTTACTAAAGCCATGTCTGTTGGAGCAGCTATCCTGGGATTGAAGGGCGTGCCCAGCATTTATTTCAGAACCTCCCGGAGTGAAGGCCTCATGGGCAACATTCTTCATCATCCTTGTCCAAAAAGTGTACGAGGCGCTGCAACATCGAAACATTCACAAATGCAATGCAATGAAGCCTTTAAAGCCAACGGCTCTTGCATTATTCAGATCTCAAAGAAATCAGAAAGTGTCTTTTTCTCTAACTTAATCTAATTGATTAAAGCAAGAACTGTTTTGTATGAGTCTTCCAAATGTTCTCCAAGTCACAAAAAGATTCCGGTAAAAACACTGCCGACCAAGTCCTGGACTTTCACAAATCAGTGAGCACATTTACTTAAACAATTTAAGAATAATTTAAAATGCTTTGTTATCCCCTAAAAATAAGGGTAGACTGACAAGTTAGCTGAAAAAAGACATACACAGTCATACACAATCACATGATATTCAGCAACACCTAAAACCCATCAATCTCAACAAAAGGAAATTGAAATGGCACATTTTTTGTGTGTTTCCAATTATGCAAGACACGTTTGCCACTCTGTGACGTACAGGACAGGAATCTCTATGCATGCAGGGCACCTGCTAACTATGCTGGGAAAATATTTTCAAGTATTACTTAATTTTCCCCCTATAATTCTTTCTCATCTTTGTCATAACCTTTCACTTCATTGTTTTTCCTGATGTCTTTCCCTATTACTCCTCCACTAGAGCCTGATACCTCCAGCCTTCAAGTTCCCCTGTATATTCTTGCATAGATGTAAAGAATAAAAGCAAACTCTTGACTTTTGAGTTTTAAACACCAAGGTCCACCCAGCCCTATGAAGTAGATTTTGGAGAATACAGGCCTTACCCCAAGTCTTAGAGGTTAATTCTCTAGTTTCAAGAAAAGAGTGGGAAAAATAGTTGCTGGCAAGAGCTTCCAAGAAGGACTCTTCACCCCGCCTGCCCTTAAAGCTCCCACCAGGGCAAGGTGGATAGAGAAGAGACAGAATCCCTCCCCAATGTCAGAAATCCAGGTCCAAACCATAAGGAATATATGCCCTGAATTCCTATGCAGAATCTTAGGGGTCAAAAGCTATCCGAGTTCCCCCACTGACAGTCAGAGAGTTGATATGTCTGGCTGTTAAGTCTGGAACTTTGAGAAACTGAGGCAACAACATTCAGAATCTCACGACCCTAAGGAAGAACAGGAGAGCTGTTACGAAAACGGTTCCCATTCCGAAGGAATCAAGGTTCTGATAGAATGAGATGGGGGCTGCACAGCCAGGGACCAGGAAAGAAGACGGAGTCCCCGGACGAGGTCGGCGTGAAGAGGACAGTCATGGCCGAGACTGGGTGAGACACGATAGAGAGCAGAGGAGAAGACGCCATCCCCCAACCTGAAATTTAGGTGCATTTCCGGAGAAAAAGAGGCGGCCACAAAACTGTGAAAATTAAATTTAAAACCAAAGCGCTTTTATACTTAAGCGGCCTGAAAAATCACATTCCTTACAGCAGTTAAAAGAAAGAACCTAGAAACATCATTCTCAGTAAGCTGGCACAAGAACAGAAAATCAAACACTGCATGTCCTCACTCATAGGCGGGTGTTAACAATGAGAACACATGGACACAGGGAGGGGAGCATCACACACTGGGGTCTGTCGGGGGGAAATAGGGGAGGGACAGTGGGGGGTGCGGAGTTGGGGAGAGATAGCATGGGGAGAAATGCCAGATATAGGTGATGGGGAGGAAGGCAGCAAAACACACTGCTCGTGTGTACCTATGCAACAATCTTCCATGTTCTTCACATGTACCCCAAAACCTAAAATGCAATAAAATATATTTTAAAAAAGAAAGAAAGAAGAAAGACCAAAGAGACAGTGATTTTGACTTTCATATCACACAGTCTAGACAAAGACTCAGAGATTAAAATAGAAAAACATTTCAACTTACACTTACACAGGGACTGGAGGCATCTCGCATTATCTTTAGAAAGTCAAGCAGAAATGGGTTTGAAAAAGGCCACCACATTTTCCACCACCACCACGCACTGACATCTAAGCATTTTCCTGTAGCAATAATCTAAAAATAATTATTCAGAACTTGGAATCAAAGCAAGATGGTGACTCCTGTCCTTTCAATATTGTTTCTTGGGCTCACCCAGGGATTATTTAATTATCTAGGAGAATGCAGCTGTGTTTGACTTTGCTGTTTACCACTGGATTGGAGTTCATACCCAGCAAAGCCACCTGTTAACTTGTAACTACGGTGTCTTGCCCAACTGAACACTAACTAGTGTTGTAGCTAATTTAGCAAGATCAGTATGATATTCCTTTTCTAAATTGTTTATAAGTATCTACCTTTTCTTTTTTTTTTCTTCTTTTTTTTTCCCCATTTATTTATTTTATTGCATTTTAGGTTTTGGGGTACATGTGAAGAACCTATGCAACAATTTTGCATGTTCTTCACAAGTATCTACCTTTTCAAAGGTTTTTTGAGCCAGTCTTACCATCTCTCTGGTTCTCTCATTAATGAGCAAGGTAAATAAAACCTTTAACACATACTGATGTCCTATTTTTATGAAAAATGTGCTACTACACTTGAGTAGCATACTTTGACGTTACAAGGGGCATATGCCTCTGGATTGGTACAGTACATGGAAAGCGGCTGAAATGGCTGCCCTTAGGCTAGCAGGGGTGTCCTGGGTCCTGGGAATGTGAGCCACCTATGACCCGATTGCTCATCAGGGTCTGGTGGTTTCAGAGGCAAACAAAGCAAGTTGGTGCCACCAACCGTCATAGCTGGTGTCTAGGTACTAGTTATATTTTCATGCCCCTTTTGTCTTTTATTAGGTGAAGAAAGAAAGCAGACTGTTTCTCTAGCACCCTGACATTAGCTTATTAATTTGAATCCGGAAAGATAGGGAAGAGAATGGGCTAGACTTTAGAGATCACACTCTGCTTCAGGGAAGGCAAAGTGGATGACGAAACCTCTCTCCACCTCCACCCATTCCTGTCCCAAGCACCGATAACACCTGCCTTTCACCAATGCCCCATCGACCCTCTTAAAGCCTAGCTATCTGAGATTCTTGGCCTGCCTGCCCTATCTCCAACACACATGGGGAAAATTTCCCAGTGTGGTTGAGCTCACATAGAACCCAAAATGTTCCTAATACACAAATGGGAATAAAATCAAGAACAAGTGCTCTGATTGTCCTGTGACAGGCTTATTTCACCCAGGATCACAAGGTGGACAAATGCTGTATAATTCTACTCATAGGAGGCCTCTAAGCTGGTCAGACTCATGGAGGCAAAGAGTAGAGGTTATAGCCAGAGGACAGAGGCAGTGGACATGGGAAGTCGCTGTTCAGCAGGTTTAATGTTTCGGCTGTGCAAACTGTGTACGTTGTGGAGGTCTTCTGCTGGAAGACATTGTGCCTACACATCACAATACTAGATCCTACACATCACGATACTAGATCCTACACA
>NW_016107638.1:1631743-1635186 GCF_001604975.1 Cebus imitator | reverse complement strand
CACGATACTAGATCCTACACAGCACGATACTAGATCCTACACATCACGATACTATATCCTGCACATCACAATACTATATTGTACACTTAAGAATTTATTAAGTGGGTAGCTCTCAAGTGTCCTTAGCATCATAAAGGAGAGAAAAACTCTAAATCAGGCATATCCATACCACGGAATATTATTTAACTTTAAAAAGGAAGGAAATTCTGACACTCACTGTAACAAGGATGACCCTTGGGGACATTAGGCTAAGTGAAACGAGCCAGTCATGAAGGACAAATATTGTATGATTCCACTTATAAGAGATCCTTAGAGGAATCAAATTTATGCAGGCAGAAGGTAGCATGGTGGCTGCCAAGGGCTGGGGAAGCAGTAATTAGGGAGTTTGTGTTTAAGGGGTGCAGGGCTGCAGTTTAGGGGGTGCCAGAGTTATGGAGATGGACAGGGGTGATGGCTGTATGACATCTGTGAACACGTGAATGCCACTGAACTGTACACTTAGAATTGGTTAAGGTGGTCAGTTATGCGTGACGTATATTTTACCACAATTAAAATTTTAAAAAGAAAAGAGAACAAATGCTCTAAGGAAGACTCCTATTCAGTGCCAGGATAATTAAAACCTAGTTGTTTACCAGCTGCCTGGCTAAGCGGCACAATTGTCCATGAGGTTCCAGCATTCCACTGCCTGCAACCCGTGTTCGCCTTGGGGGTGTGCAAGGGGATGCCCTCACGTTCCCTACCCTGGTGGATGCCAGAGTCCCTCTCCCTCCCCAGGTCTCTCTCCCCTACTCTTCCTCTTGGCCTTCCAATCCACCTTTCCAGCCAATGGCGGGCGATTTCTTAATAGATGCTGGGTCCTGTCGTGGCAGATACTGGGGGGTTAAAAACAAACAGAAAGGGAACATCACCTTCAGCCATACTTATGAAAAGGAATACAAGCGGAAGCTGGGGTCATAGGAAAAATGAGAAGAATGTTCTCCAGTTGTGCTATTTGATTCATCTTTTATAACTATAAAGCGCGTCTTAAAGTTTTCACATCAAAAAAGAGCTTTAAATGCTGCTCCAATTTACCAGCTTGCAGACCCTGCCATTATTTCAGAAATTACTCATGCCTCAGGGATGACGGAATTCTTCTATTAAAGAATAATCCATTATAAGATTTTTTTCCCTTAATGTCATGCATTTGCAGAGGGGTTACTGCTTAAAGGTTGCCAATTTGTTTTTTCTGACTATGTATTTGTGGTTTCAAATACCACCTATATGCCAATTACTCAAAAAATCCTATCCTCAGCCAAAATCCTGCCACCAAGCTCTGGACCCTTACATTTCACTGCCCACACACCAGCTCCATTTGGGCGCCTTGCTAGCTTCCCAAACTTCACGAGCCCAAAGCCAGCCCCGTGATCTTTCCACTCCCACCTACCTCTTCTCCAGTATTCTCTTAGTAAAGGGTGGAAGTCTGGACAAATCCTCATCACTTCCTCCAGAGCTGCCGCCCTACACCAGCTACCTCCTGAAAGGTTTCCTGAGGTCCTTCCTTAAAACGACTCGATGCAGCCAGAGTGACGTTTTGTGTGTTTAATGCAAATATAACCATGTCTTCACTTGGCTAGAAAGCCTTCAACAGGACCCCATAGCTTAGGAAAAAAATCCAAAATGTGTCCACCCAGAGCCTTGGTGACCTGCCTCTCAGCTCTACCCTCTCCGCGTCCACCATATGGGCTTTGTCCATTTTTTCCATTTTTATTTACTTATTTCTTAAGTGACATCACTCTTCTTCCTACCTTGAAAGCTTTGCTTATGTTATTCCCTCTGCCCGGCATAAAGTTCCTTCTTCCTCTTCAATTTGCATAATTCCTGCTTATTCTTTATGATTCCGCTTAAGAGGAAGTCACTCAGGGAAATGCTCTCTTATCCGGATTACAGCAGATTCCATGCCGTAAGCTCCTGCAGCACTTCCAACTCCTTCTTAATAAAATCAAAATTATTAATGCAAAAACTTTCAGCGTGCTGTCTGTTGTTTTCAACACCAGAATAAACAATCCATGAGAAGTCACACCTGTTTTACTCACCCCTCTATTCCCAAGAGTATTCCGCAGTGCCTGGTCATACAGGCTCCTAGTACACATTCGTTGTACAAGGAAGTGAATGAATGTATCTAACACATATTACAGGTAGTGCCAACTCCTCTAATAACAGACATGAAATTTGGCAGCTTTTGTACTTGTTTAAAATGCTTCCAACCTAAATATTTTCTAAAGGGCTCCAGAATTAGAAGTGCTAAAATTTCAGTGCCTTGGAAAATTCTGCTCATAGCTATTGTTTTTAGAGGACATTTTTCAGAACCTCAGAGCAATACTGTGTAATGTCCTAGCCTCATATCTGTTGAGGTGATCTGCTAATTTTATGGAGGTACAAACTGAATCAATTAAAAGGCAATAAATCCTAAGTAACTCTCAGCTTTGCAGTGAGTGTTTAGTTCATTTGTTCTTTCTTTTTTTTTTTTTTTGAGAGGGAGTTTCATGCTTGTCCCCCAGACTGCAGTTCAATGACAGTATCTCGGCTCACTGCAACTTCTGCCTCCCAGATTCAAGTGATTCTCTTGCCTCAATCTTCACAGCAACTAGGATTACAGGTGCGCATCACCATGCCCAGCTAATTTTTGTATTTTTAGTAGAGATGGGGTTTCACCCTGTTGGCCAGGCTGGCCTTGAACTCCTGACCTCGGGTGACCCTCCCACCTCAGCCTCCCGAAGTGCTGGGATTACAGGCGTGAGCCACCACACCTGGCTGTGTTTAATTTGTTAGCCACTGAGCTATGTTACTATATTGTGATTATTAATTTGGACAAAAGTAAGAAAAAAATGTGTTGTGGTTTGGCCTTCAGTCATTTTTACATGATGTGGATAAAAGCATAAATTAGGAAAACTTTATGAGAGAGAAATTGGCTCTAAGCTCCAAAGGCCCTTTGATGTAGTAGGTGAGAATGGAAGGGAGCCTTTCTCTTGACACTTTGGAATGCAGATGCTAGCTCTTAGCCACCACGGGAAGGCAGGCAGTTTCGTTTACTGCTCAAGCTTCAGTTTGCTTATCTGTAAAAGAGAGTTTATTCCAACGCCTGGCTCATTACATGAGACAGTAGGTAAAAATCACAGTGCCAGACATACTCTGTATTTCAATATATTTTAGCAATTATTTGTACCCATTCTGCATGTAGGAATCTATCCTAAATCAATCCTAAAGGAAAAATCAGAGATAGACAAATGTCGATGTTTACCACGGTGGTTACTGACATATTATTAACAACAGTTAAACACTAGAAGCAAAGACATTTTCGTTAACCATGAAACCACAGGTTTTCTCAAGCCGTAGGAGAACACAAGATAAGCCATGAAAATCAGATTCTCAAGACATTTAAAGATTTGGAGGTGCTGTGGGCCATG
>NW_016107638.1:1604772-1631651 GCF_001604975.1 Cebus imitator | reverse complement strand
TATTTTATTTTATTTTTTTTTTTGAGACAGGGTCTTGCTCTGTTGCCCACACGGGAGTGCAATCATAGCTCACTGCAGCCTCTAATTCCTGGGTTCAAGCAATCCTCTGCCTCAGTCTCCCGAGTAGCTGGGACGACAGGTGTGTGCCATCACACCTGGCTAAGATTTTTATTTTACTGTAGAGATGGCGTCTGGCTATGTTTTCCAGGCTGGCCTTGAACTCCTGGGCTCATGCAATCCTTCTGCCTTGGCCTCCCAAAGTTGAGATTACAGGCGTGAGCCACCATGCCCAGCCCACGTCCTGATTCTGAACACACAGGAAGTCTACCTTTCTCAGTATCCCCTGAAACTCGAATGACGTAATGTGACGTCAGTCTCAGTGCAGCAGGTGGAAATGGCGTGGCTCCCTGAAAACCTGGCCCTCAGCACCTTCCCCTGCGGCTCCGCCCACACTTCCCTTTTCACTCTCAGTCTGGGAGCCACAGGTCTCAGATAGGTGGGCCAGGGCTTGGAGGAATTCTTTTGGTTCTTTTGAAACAAAGTCTCACTCTGTCACCCAGGCTGGAATTCTTGAGACAGCTTCACCCAGAAGGTTTACATGCGGAAGACCTTGCATGATTAAGAAGTAAATATTTGCTGTATGAAATTACTAATATTAGGGTTGTGTTACCACAACACAGTCTAGCCTATTTTTGCTAATAATTATGTTGAAATTACATACAAAATAGCAAGAAAATAAGTATGTATGGTCCCAGATTGATAAAAAGCCATAACTATGCATAGAGAAAGGGTGTTCGGCAAGACATTAACAACGGTATTTCTGAGTGTTAAACTACAAAGAGAATTTTATTTTCTTGTTCATTTTTTTCTATATCATAATCAGTCTATTATGCTACATACAGCCTTCATAAACAAGTCATATTTAATTTCAAAATAAATGATACCAATCATAAACCCTCATAAAGTCAAACCCGGCGAAATCCACTCTGGGGTAAACTTTTGGCATTAAATTCCTCTGGACCATTGCAGCACTAGGAGACACAGCAATCGCGCACGTGGCGGCGATGACGTGATGAGGAAGAATACACATGCTCTGCATGTAGGAATCTGAGTCATGAAACAAATGCCCCCTGGCAGGGGCCCATTTACCTAAGCATGTTGAACAGCATCTGGTACAGCACAGCGCACAGTGGAGGCATTTAGGAAACACTCATCCCTGCACGGTCGTGCGTCTACGCTCCTTCAGTCCATCAGGAGATAAGTGCCCTACGTGCATTCAGTGAGTAACTCAGTCCACGTGGGGTGGAGGATCCAACCGTAATTTCTGTGTGAGTCTGTGTGTGTGTGTTTTAAGTTCTGGGATACATATCCAGAATGTGCAAATTTGTTACATAGGTTTACTACATCTAACAACCTGTCATCTAGGTTTTTAGTTCCACATGCATTAGGTATTTGTCCTAATGCTCTCTCTCCCCTCACCCCCCACCCCCCAGCAGGCCCTGGTGTGTGATGGTCCCCTCCCTGTGTCCATGTGTTCTCATTTTTCAACTTCCACTTATGAGTGAGAACATGTAGTGTTTGGTTTTCTGTTCCTGTGTTAGTTTGCTGAGAATGCTGGCTTCTAGCTTCAC
Organism: Cebus imitator; assembly: GCF_001604975.1. NCBI lineage: Eukaryota > Metazoa > Chordata > Mammalia > Primates > Cebidae > Cebus > Cebus imitator. The sequence goes on along the minus strand of NW_016107638.1, from coordinate 1,630,020 downwards.
CAATGTCCCTGCAAAGGACAGAACTGTTTCTTTATCAGTCGTACACATCCTGATTTAATGTTAGCGGGAAAAAAGGCGGGGAGCAGACGTCGGATGCCAGAGGAACTGGAGACGTCGGAAATGTGGTGAACACTGTCTTGGCTGCCTCCCATAAAGGACTTCGTTCAAGTGTCATTCTCCTCTTCCCCAGAGTCACTCGGATCCGTAAGCCCCGGCTGTTCGTTCAGTGTCTCGGTCACCATCTCCAGCCCCCATCTTGGGCCCCAGGATGGACTCGGGGGCGGGACCTCCGTGATGAAAGATGGCTGGCACGGTTCCTGCACCGTTTCAGGCTGCAGGTGCAGCACCACCATGGATCTGACCCCCACCTGGCTGCCCAGAAGGCCACTAACTGCCTGGAACTGCAGAGACGTCACTGCCCGCAGAGCTTTCGACTAGTGATACTCCGGAGTCAGGAAGGAGTCGGCCGAATGAGCCATTCTCATCCTCCCAGGCTTCTGAGGGCCTTTTAGACACAGCCACGTGAACAAGCCACTGCTGTGCTTCCTTGAGAAGGCCAGGCAGCTACCTGGACGCCGTTTCCCACTCACTCCCCTGTTCCCTGTCACTTTTCTGCTGTCTCTCTCCGTTCTCCAGGGTTGGCCATGCCCCCCTCCCTTCCACAATAAAGTATAACATGTAAATATTTCCACAGGCTCTGCTTTTTTAGGGAACTTGGGCTAAGATAACTCCCAATAAGCCCTCCAACAAGCCTCTGTCCCCTTTTAACTTCCAACTTCTGTTTGAAGCCACAGCAGGTTCCTAGGAAGCTACCTCCACATCCCTACTCCAGAATTGAGCTTGCAAGATCTCGGCGAAGTCACCAGACAGTTTTATTGTGACCCGCAGTGATTGGCACACAAGTAAGCACACGGCCAAACGGGTCCCAGGAGAGTGAACGTCAGGATGTTATATTGAAATACTGGATTGAAGTGCTCACGACACCTGAGGCTGGAATCAGTATGGCAAGTTTTCCATCATGAGAAACTCCAGCCTGTGGACAAAGATGAGGCAGGAGGAAGAGGACCAGGGCAATTAGAGAAGGGAAACCGGGGTTCCAATTGCATGCCTAAATCCCTGGATCAATCTGTTCCTGATGCCAAAATAGCTCTAAATGTGTCAATTATGTGTGTCCATTTTTTTCTACTGTCTAAACCGATTTGAGCTGTCTATTCTGTTATTTGCAAACAAACCATCCCAGCTGAGGCCAGAGATGGATATGTGATGGACTAAAGTGCTTCAAAACTAATTTCCTAGTCCCATTGGGAGCATGGGCTTCCAATCTCTGCTTGGTTAAGATGGGCAGATTGAATAAAAAGAAAAATCAACTAGCACTTCTCCAAAAAGATTTGTTTTTTTAAATCCCAGAAAAAGACAGTATCATAGCGGCCAGCCCATCCGTGTGAAGACCATGGTTCTCATGATGTTTCAAGTCCCTGCTCTGCATAGGGGTTTCGCTCTGTCTTCTTTTCACCCTCCTGAAGTCTCAGGCAGGTAGACTCATTTTAAGTGCAGCATTAGCATTCTGCCTTCACAAGCATGGAGGAGAAACAGACAGTACTAATGGCTGAAGATGTGTCATCAAAGCTGCAAACCCTGGGGCTTTCTGTCACGCGTAACTTCTCCTGACATGGAACCTGGCCCAATTCACTGGAGCCAGGCAGTCTGTTTCTGGAGCCTTTAGACATATATTGTGCAAATCAGTGAGTTTATCCCTGTTTGGGGAGATGAATTGAAAGGAACTGTTATCACTATAACAGTTCTCTGCATGGAGGAGCTGAAAAAGCTATCTAATGTGTTTTGTGCCACCCGTGCAAACGTGCTGGGGTGGGTGGAAAGCAGCTATTGAACCCGGCAGTTGTTCTTCCTACACGTTGCTTGAAATGTACAAAAGGAAACATTCTATGCAGATGGAATCAGCAGCCCACTGACTCCGAGCTCCGACACACGTTTTCTAATACTTGCATGTAAAAGGAGACATATGCCTCCTAGTTATTAAACCAGAGGTTGTAAGCTGGCCTTCTTTAGTTTGTTGTGGCTGCTGTTTTTCCCTGAGATAGGGTCTCACTCTGTGGTTCAGGCTGGAGTGCCGGGATGCAATCTCAGCTCGTTGCAGCCTCGACCTTCTGGGCTTAGCTGATCCTCCCACCCCAGTCTCCGAAGTAGCTGGGACTACAGATGCATGCCAGTAGACTTGGCTACTATTTGTATTTCTTGCAGAAATGGGGTTTCCTCATGTTTTCCAGGCTGGTCTCGAACTCCTGGTCTCAAGCTATCCTTCTGCCTCATCCTTCCAAAATGCTGGGGTTACAGGCGTGAGCCACCATGCCCAACCAAGAATTCAACTTTTAAAACTTGAGAAATTTCCAGTGAGGATTTAGATTTCTGCCTTTTTTTTTTTTTTCTAAAATAGTAAAACACCAGCAGCTTTAGGTTTGGCACTTGGAATGCCAGTAATTAACTGACGTCGAGCTAGAAACGCTACCTGTCCACATACTAGCTTGTTCACTCCACAGGTGGCTGGCCCCTGAGATTATGTGAGTTGATGACACCTTCTTTTAAAGCATGTTCTGTTAGCATTTTTTGCTACCGTTTCTGGGTTTGCAGACGTTTGACTGCCCAGAAAAGTTTTCCCTATGACATTGTAACCACAGACTCAGTCCAATGGGGTTGAATGATGAGCTGCTTTCCAGTCACCACGGACCCCACGGCTGCAGGTCCTGCAATGGAGCATGCCCTGATGAACCAAGTGTGCCCCATTCGTGACCCCAGAGCTGCTGTGAATGAACAAGTCAACCACGGGTGGAGCATAAGTGCTCAGATACAGGAACAGGGACCAATGAAGGAATGAGGGGCGCTACCCAGGAGGCTGAAGCAGGAGAATTGCTTGAACCCGGGAGCCAGAGGTTGCAGTGGGCTGAGATCGCACCACTGCACTCCAGCCTGGGCCACGGAGCAAGATTCCGTTTCCAAAAAAAAAAAAAAAAAAGGATTGAGGGGTGCCCTGTTTTGTTGCAGTAGGAACTGCAGAACCAAGAGCTCACACTGCCTCTTTACATAACTTAATCAGCTCATGCCTTGCTGCACATTTCTAGCTTCCTCATGGCTACCCTCTGCCTATAAAACCTGCCCCATTCCCCAGCTTTGAGAATTGCCTCATACCTCCTTGCCAGTTAATCTTTCAATAAAGTCTTTTCTTCTCTCAGAAGCATGCACCTTGACAATGCCGTCATCAGGCAGCGAGCTCACCGCCTGGTACCAACATTCCTGTTTTGGAAACGCAAAGCTGTAATAGTGCTATCATGTCGATTTTTCTTTCTCTTGCCTCGTAAGAAGTGTGTGAGATATATAATTACAATTTGTATTGATACCCCTTCAGCATAGGAAAGGAAGAAGGAAAACATGAAACTATAGATGCCTCTCTGGACCCAACACTCAAACGACAAGATTGTATAGTAGGGGTAAGAAAGGTTGAAGGCAAAATTACTTCAGCACAATGGGAAAATAATTTTAAGAGAGCTTCAAAAATTACAGGCTTTTCTTTCTGGTAATCTTTTTATTGGACATAAAAAGGTTACAGATATTTTAGCAACAACCAGTTTCTGAGAAATCGATATCACATTCCTTCTGGAAAAAAAATGCTATTATGGGTGTGTGTGCGTGCATATGTGCATTTGTATGTGTGTTTGTGTGTGTGTGTGTGTTTATATGATAATATAGAAAATTCTATTCATTGCCACTAAACCTGCCTGGGCACAGTGGCTTACACCTGTATTCTCAGAACTTTAGGAGGTCGAGGTAGGAGGTTTTCTTGAGCCCAGGAGTTCAAGACCAGCCTGGAAAACAAAGTGAGCCTCCAACTATATAAAAAATATTTAAAAATTAGCTGGTGTTGTGATGTATCCTATAGTCCCAGCTACTCAGGAGGTTGAGGTAGGAGCATCGCTAATCCTGGGAGGTTGAGGCTGCAGTGAGCCGTGGTCACACCATTGCACTCCAGGCTGAGGGACAGGGCATGACCCTGTCTTAATAAGGAAAAGAAAACACCCCGCTTATTTCCTGAAGAAAACCACCCTCTTTGTTCAAGCAGTGAGGAAATACAGTCTTTGTCAGGCAGCAGCTAGCCCTACGGGAGCCCTAGAGTCAAAGCATTGCTCTAATCCAATCATGGGGATTGCATTCCTCTTGGCCTGTGATTGATCTAAAAGTGGGCGCTTGACCTGGTTCTGGCTGTAGGAAAATACTTGTACTTCAGTGGAAAAGTGTGGATTGTCTAGATCGAGAGGCATCCTTCAGTTATCTGATTCTGTGGAAGCAATTCTACAACTCTGAAAGTTGTAAGTAATTGATAGCAATGCAAATAATTTGTTTATAGAAATTCAAATTCTGTTCTGTCCACAAGAGGTTAAACCAAATTCCTTCTTTCCATCTCCTTTTGTGGATATCTGTGTGTGCTCTCTTTTTACATGTGTTTCAACATCACTCATTTATACTTGTACCTGTTCTTTGAATTCTCTTTTGTTCTGGTTAATAACATCTTCTTGGTGTCCTCATGAGTTAAATAAATTTTAAACCATGTTAATTTTGATATCCACAGGAGAGTCATGATTTTGCCCTTCTTTGAAGATCATCTTTTAACATGGCTGATGAGCTGCAAGGTGGCATATGGTGGGAAGGGCTCTGCAGTAGGCTCTTCTGCTCACCAGTGTCTGCTCTCTGTTCTTTCTTACGTGGTAGAACCACACTTCCTGATTTCCTTGTAGATGGGTGAAATCCCTGGACTTGTTCTGGCCAGTGAGGTGGAGGCAGAAGTTCCCTGTGTGATTCTGGGTAGAAGGTTAAACACTCCTGCACAATGCTGCCTTCTTCTATTCCTTCCTACACATTGTCCAGGAAGGTTGAAATGGGGTGGCTGCTTCCTAAACCCCTACTGACTGCCAGGAGCAGAAGCTCCCTGCTGACCCATAGTGGACATGAAGCATGAGCCAAAATTAAGCCTTACTTGTTTTCAGCTACTACTACTTAGAGGTTATTGGCCCTAACTTATACTGTCTAGAATCCATTCCCTTCCCACAATGAAATGGTAAAGCCTTTTCAGGAGAATTCTGTGTGTGTGACTCTTCATTCCTGTGTTCTTTGAAATTTTGGACGGTGATAAAACACATACCATGAAATATACCATCTTCCCCATTTCTTGGTGTATAATCTAACAGTGTTAAGTAATGAAGGAAATCAGAATCTATCACACCCAAAATATGCTTCTTGACACAAATACTTTTGAGCTGAAAGCACTTAAGAAGCAGAAGATACAGAAAGGGCTATCTGAGTTGCCCTTTCTTACCTATAGCAAGCCACAAAAATTCCTGAGAGAAAGCTATCTTCCCTGTATTAACACAGGGAGATGACCCTTGTCTCCAGTGGCTGAGAATTAGGGCTACAATGGGTCTGTCTAAATAAACTTACTGAATAACCCTTATCCTTTATGAGCTTTTATGCCCCCTCTATGCACCTCCTTGTGACTTTCCTGAAAGTCACTATCCCTAGCCCAGACAGCTCTGTGTTGCTGTTGTGAGGTAGGAAGCAGGCAGCACTCCAGACCAGATTAAAGACTGGATGAAACCTGAAAGAGGTGTAGGAAGCCCAGCTCCATAAGGCATGCTCACCAGAGCCATGACAGTTTACTATTGCCATGGCAACACCCTGGAAGTTACCACCCATATTCTAGCTAGTAGTGACTAGCTCGCCCCCTCATTAGCATATCACTGAAAGTGGGTGTACTTATGACTGCAGAGCCGCCCTGGGCTGCCACTGTCCATGCACTGCCTGTGAGGCAGCCCTGCTCTACAGAAGCAGTCACAGAGCTGTTACCCTGCTGCCACCTCAATAAGGCTGTTTTCTTCTATCACCTTGAATTCCTTTCCCGAAGCCAAGAAACTGCCCTGTATCAACTGTCCCATAAAATGTATTGTTCTTTCTCTGAAAAGCATAAAAGCTTTCTGCTTTGGCTATTTTTTTGGGTCTTCACTCTCTTGTGAGGGTCCCCATGTACATGTACATGTTAAATTAATAAAACATGCATGCTTTTCTCCAGTTCATCTGTCATGTGTTAATTTGGTTCCTAGACCCAGCTGAAGATCCCAGTTAAGAGCTAGGATGGGTAGAGGTGACTCACAGCTTTCCCTACCATACATTCATGTTGTTGTGCACCATCACCACCACCCTCCCCTAGAACTCTTTTCATCTTCACAAACTGAAACTCTGTCCTCAGCAAACAGCGAATCCTGTTCCCCATGCCCCCCAGCCCCTGCAATCATCACTCTACTTCCATCTCCATGCATATGATCTCTCCAGGAGCCTCAAATTCCTGAGACCATATAGCATTTGTCTTGCTATGAATGGCTTTTCTCACATAGCATAATGCCCTCCAGGATCATCTGTACTGTAGCATGTGTCAGAGTTTTTGTTTTTAAGACTGAATATTCCACCATGTGGATATGCCACACTTTACCCATTCGTCCCTCAATGGATACTTGAGTTGCTCCCACTTCTTGGCTATTGTGAGTACATTAGTCTGTTTTCATGCTGCCGATAAAGACCTACCCAAGACCCGTTAATTCATAAGGAAAGAGGTTTAATAGACTCACAGTCCCACATGGCTGGGAGGCCTCACAATCATGGCAAAAGGCAAGGAGGAGCAAAAGCACATCTCACATGGCAGCAGGCAAGTGAAGAGAACATGTGCAGAAAACCTTCCCTTTATAAAACCATCAGATCTCACGAGACTCACTCTTTATCACGAGAAGAGCATGGGAAAGACCCATGATTCAATCACCTCCCACCGGGTCCCTCCCATGACATGTGGGCGTTGTGGGAGCTACAATTCAAGATGAGACTGGGAACACAGACAAACCATATCACTGAGTAATACTGCTATAAAATAAAGGTGCACAAATTCTCCTTGAGATTCTGTTTTCAACTCTTTTGTATATACAGCTAGAAGTAGAATTGCTTGATCACATATTAATTCTACTTTTAATTTTTTAAGAAAATGCCGTATTGTTTCCATAGCAGCTGTGCCATCTTACATTCCTATCAGCTTTATGCAAGGTTTCTGCTGTCATCACAACCTCTCTTTTTTTTTGACAGTGGCCATCGTAATGGGTAGAAGGTGGCAGTTATCTCATTGTGGTGAGGAGAACGTGGTTTTTAATTTTTTAAGGATGGTCTCTTAAAAAATTAAAAGTAAATTATATATGATAGACTGGACAAGGAAAATGTGACATATACACCATGAAATATTATGCAACCATAAAAAATGATGTTTGTGTCCTTTGTAGGGACATGGATGAATCTGGAAACCATCATTCTCAGCAAACTGACACAAGAACAGAAAATAAACACCGCATGTTCTTACTCATAGGCGGGTGTTGAACAATGAGAACACATGGACACAGGGAGCAGAGCATTACACACTGGGGTCTGTTCAGGGGACAAGGGAGGGACAGTGGAGGGGTGGGGAAGTCAGAGAGGGATAACATGGGGAGAAATGCCAGATGTAGGTGACAGGGGGATGGAGGCAGTAAACCACATTGCCATGTGTGTACTTATGCAACACTCCTGCATGATCTGTACATGTACCCCAGAACCTAAAGTACAATAAAAATATATATATTAAATTTTTTAAAAAAATAAAATAGAATTAATATACGATTTAGTAATTCTACTTCTAGATATATGTACAAAAGAATTCAAAACAGAATCAGCTCTTCCTCTTTCTTCTGCCTGGAACAGGGCTTCATCATCCATCATCGCTTCAAGACCTCACAGTGACAGGATAAGAAGGAAATCAACATGAAAGATGGTGAAGCCCAAACAGGGGCAGAGCTTGGGAGCCCGACGGCCCTGTCAGCAGCTCCGCTGATGCTGGCAACAGCCTCCCCCTATACTTCTTGTTAAGTTAGAAAAATGCACTGCTGTTTACTAAAGCCACAAATAAATTGGGCTTTCTGCTATTTTTAGCCAAAAGCATTCTTATATACATCAGGTAATATAGATCTATCATGGATTTTCAACAAACTTTTAGGATACAGTGGGATTGCCCCTGATGTTGGCAGTTCAGTTCTAAAGGTACCAGCTAAAGAGAAAATCACATTTGTTTCCAATGATCCTTGAAAATCTCCTCGAGCCCACATCAAGTACAGCAAGCATGGTACGTGTAAGCCAGCCCGTTCAGCTGTGGTCATGGTGGAGAAAATGCTTACAGACTCACAGTTTAAAGAGGAGATTTTGTTATGTGTGTTAATTTATGAAAATATTTTTTTTTGAAAACCTTTCAAAAAAAAAAAAGAGAAGATTTCATCATTTTATAAGAGCTTCACTGTAGCGAGGGAAGGGATGTCCTCCTTAGCCTGAACCTGGTGCCCCTCCCTTAGGTCCCTGTATTAGTCTGTTCTCACACTGCTAAAAAAGACATACCCAAGACCGGGTAATTTATCAAGGAAAAGAGGTTTAATAGACTCACAGTTCCGCACGGCTGGGGAGGCTTCACAATTATGTCGGAAGGCAAAGGTTATGTCTTACATGGCAGCAGGCAAGAGAGAATGAGGGCCAAGCAAAAGGGGAAATCCCTTAAAAAACCATCAGACCTCAGAAGACTTATTCACTACCATGAGAATGGTATGGGGGGACCGCCCCCATGATTCAATGATCTCTACAGGGTGTCTCCCATGACATGGGGGGATTATGGAAGCTACAATTCAAGATGAGACTTGGGTGGGGACACAGCCAAACCATAACAGTCCCTAACATACCAGAATGTCAGGCTTTCTTGCATACCTGAGTACATAATACTGCCCTGCAAAGCAGCCTTGTTGAGGAGAGGTATAAAAGCCCCCTGACTCTCTGGGGAAGAGAGTCTCGAGGAAGAATTATCTTGTATGTTAACCAGTCCTAGGAAGGCTATTAAAAAGGAGTGCTGCTCACATGTATTTGAAAGAGTTCTTAACTGGCAAGGACTTTTTAAATCTATTAAGGGGTGCTTATCCAGGAGTAAAATACTCAAAGTTGTGAAGGGCTCACATAGTTATCAGGGAAACAGAAAACTAAGGATCTGCTTATGAGTTAGGATTGCACATTTTATAATACTTAGACTGGGGTTTTTTTCCCCAGGGACAGGGTCTTGCTGTGTTGCTGAGGCTATTCCCTCAGTTCATCTACTTGACTTACAGTGGGGTTACCTACTGCAGTGGTGTGACCAACGCTGGGACTACAGGCTAGTGCCACTGAACTTGACTAATCTCCTTTTATTTTTAGTTTTTGTAGAGATGGGGTCTTGATTTGTTGCTGAAGCTCGTCTTGACCTCCTGCGTTCAAGCAATCCTCCTACCTCCCAAAGTGCTAGAATTATAGGTGTGAGCCACCGCATGGGGCCCATGGGAATCTTTTTGTTTGAATCCAATTCTTCTGTTTGAATCCCATGGGATTCTTTTTGTTTGTTTTTTGAGATAGAGTCTTGCTCTGCTGCCCAGGCTGGAGTTAGTGGCATAATCTTGGCTCACTGCAACCTCCACCTCCTGGGTTCAAGAGATTCTCCTGCCTCAGCCTCCCGAGTAGCTGGGATTACAGGTGCACATTACCATGCCCAGCTAATTTTAGTATTTTTAGTAGAGACAAGGTTTCATCATGTTGGCCAGGCTGATTTCGAACCCCTGACCTCATGATCCACCCGCCTCAGTCTCCCAAAATGCTGGAACTACAGGTGTGAGCCACCATGCCCGACCAGGATTCTTTTGAGAGAGTTGGGAAGGTGCTTTCTTTATCAGTCATATTTATGTACTACATTGGAAACAGACATTCTCTCAGTTCATGTAACATGGCACTGGAACATATCACTGAGCATCAGGGAAGTGCAGATGCTCCTGGACTTACAGTAGGGTTACCTCCTGTTAAACCCGTGATTGGGGAAAATATCAGAAGTCAGAAATGCACTTAATATACCCAGCCTACGGACATCACAGCTCAGCCAGCTTGCCTTACGTGTGCTCAGAACACTTACATTTTCCTACACGTGAGCAAAATCATCCAACATAAAGCCTGCTTTACAATAAAGTCTTGACTATCTCATGAAATGTATTGGATACCATATTGAAAGTGAAAACCAGAATGGTTGCGTGGCTGCGGGAAGTATGGTGTCTACTGAATACATACTATTGCTTCTTCACCATGTACAGCAGACACATCCTGAGTCAAACCATCGTAAGCCAAGGGCTGTCTGCAGCTGTCCTGTGTTTGAATACTCGGATCTCACTGCGATCGGAAAGGCACAGGTGACAGGAGGTCCCTGAGGTCATGACCCCTTCCTGCCTCCCGCCATGTGTTCCTTCCAGGGTTCCAAGAGCAGAGCAGAGGGGGCAGCCTGTACTCGGCCCCGTCCCCGCAGTGCTCACGTCTGCAGAATGTGCGTACATTACCCATGCTGAGTGTAAGGCCGGGGGCCTCACCGGACACACCCACCCCTGCGCTCAGCCCCTGACTACATGGGCACTCAGCACAGCCAAGCAGCCCTCCCAGCCCCCAGAACACGCCACTGTGCACTCAACACCCAGTTTTGCACTCGGCACCTAGCCCGCCAAAATTTAAAGAAAGTCCCGCCAAAACTTGCCCAATAGCAGCTTGCCCCAAAAGCCCGCCACAACTTGCAACCAATCGTAGCTTGCCCCACCCACATCCTGTTCTCCATAGCCAATCAGAACACTCTGCTCCTCCTTGCTCGCCATAAAAACCCGGAGTCTCAGGAACCCGCCGCGGCTTCTCTGCCACTGCCCTCTTTCCCGGACCGTAGAACCTCGCCCGGGAGCTGAATAAATTGGAATTTAATTTCCTCACACCAGCCTCAGGTTCCTCATTTTAAACTCGACAATAACCCTTACACTGATTAACGTTATGGCGCGCTCCCTGGTGCTCGCGCTCCCCCGGAGGATGGGGTACTTCTCGCCTCTGCACGTGTCATTCCTGAGAGGCAGGACAGGACAGTGGTTCCACTCCTGGCTCTGCTGCCTACCAGCGGTGCAGTTCGGAGGGGGTTAATGATTCTGTGCCTCAGTTTCCTCATCTGTAAAATGTGGATAATAGCAGTCCCTGCTTCGGTGGGCTTCTGTGATGATGCCAGGAGATAGCATACCATGCTGATTAACCTGCGCTGGGTGCTTAGTAATTGCCAGGGAAGCATCCGCTACCATCATTAGCATGACAAAGCTGCAATGGGCCTTAAGTGCTAATCCAATGGATGTAGCTCTTCACTTTGCCATTGCCCATGGCCTGTCTGCAAACTGGGGCCATGTGTGTGCTTTGGAGTAATTCTGAGAGTTCATGTTTGCTGAAGTCACCTCTTAACACCAAGAATCTAGACTCTCAAGAGCAACAAGAGTATCAAATTCTCCTGTGACCCCAGGTGCCCAATGCACTCGGCACCCGATGGCATTTTTACTGGGTAATCCTATTTAACAAGCGGAAGTTTACACTTCTGTGTCGAACACAGGGTGGGATTCTCTGATGATTAGCATTCAGGTAAACCTGTCAATCACATTCACACACGTGTACATGTGTGAACGTCTAGCAGAACCTCTAGGAGTTTACAAATATTAGCTCATCAATTTGCACAAGAACTCTATGACGTCAGTACTATTATGCTTATAATACAGATAAAGAAACTGAGGCACGTAAAGCTTAAATAACCTAGGTTACATAAACAAAAGACAGCAGTGATATCTCCCCCCAAGATAACAGAGTGCTACGTTTCCACCAAGGGCAACCCTAGGGCAGAACTTCCGCAGAGGGATGCCCTGTGTCATTCACAAGTGGGATCGCTTTTTATAAATATAATGCATTGTAAAACTGTTTTTGTGTGATAAACCATGGGTCCAGATGGCCGGGGGAGACCTATGTTCATTCTAGCTCAATAATTGTAAGCTTGCTGGGCTCAGGGTACACTGAAGTTTATACACCAAACTAAACTATATTATTGCTGCACTTAATCAGAAATCAAGCGGCAACAGGATGCCTAAGGTAAAGACCATCTGAGCGCGCAGTGACACGGGGGTGGTTGCAGCGCAGGGAATACTGCTGTGGTCCCACAAATGCCTTCTCAACATGGAGACTGCATGAGAGTCTCATAAAGAGTGCTGATGCAAAGATCTCTGAGAAGGGAGGCGACCTCTGTTCACAAGATCTGGGAGGGTCTTTGCAGCTGGGAGCTGGAAGGAGGAGAAAAGCCTTGCAGGGCAGAGATCACAGAATGCCTCAGGCTCTGCCAAGGCTCTCGGAATATGCTCTGTGCCCTCAATGCTTGGGAGATAAAGCTCCTGGATGCACTGGGAGTGGTCAGACCCGGTAGCTCCTCATCCACTATACTTCTGATGCAGCTGCATCCTGATAACAATTGGTCATAAACTCAGTGCTAGTTTAGCATGCCTTAGAAGGATCTCAAGTGCTGTTAAATGCTCAGGGCACTAGTTTAGCACGCCTTAGAAGGATCTCCGGTGCTCTCCACCCAGCTGTCTTACCTACCCCTTCACCCTCCCCTTCCACGCCCATAAGATCCATGAGATTATGCACATAATAAAAGCCCAGAGCTTGGGGCTGACTGGGTTCCCACGCTTGTGATGGCCCCCTGGACCCATGCTGTGAATTCTGCTCTTATGTCTCTATTTCCTTTTCTCAATCCCTCATCACTGCCGGGACTAAGGGCACCCACGTACGGGGTTGGGGCTGGTACCCAAAAAAAACAATTGACCTGTCTTATTTTTTAACAGGTGCACATCATTCCAAAGCATAGCTGCAACAAAATGTTTCTTTGAGTACTTTCATACGCATACAATTTAAATTTATTAAGATATGCATCAAAAATTCAATAGGTATAATTTGAGGGCTTTACAATAAGAAAGTACAACTTTTGTAAGAAGACAAACTGTATCTTTTTAATTTAATGATGTGGACTTCATATATAGCAAGAAATTTAAGTCATTTAACTTGGAAGAAGAGTTCAGTATCATAGCGGGGGACAAGTTGCACATTTTAAAGAAAGTAAATGTGTATGTCCATTTTAACTACCGAAATCCAGCCCACGACGACTGGAAAGGGCTTCATATCAACATAACATTTAGCATTCCATTTCCCATGAGTCACAGATCCATTGGCACAGTCTGCAAAGGTCCCCTGAAAACACGGCTCTCCTGTGGCATACATGTCAGCAAACCCGTGAGTTACTGTCTGTTCCCACTCTTTCCATTCCCACTGATAATGGCATCTAGATGTTTCTAAAAGCGGAACAGAAAGTCAAAGGACATATCAGAGCCTCACAAGAGAGCCTTGAAGCTGCAGAGGCCCAGGACTGTGTAACCGCTTTGCTTACATTTTCAGAGCTCATTGAGCCCAGGTCCTAGGGACCTGTGAGGGCGGAAGCGGCTGTGCATTTAGGCAACTCCTAGCTCAGACTTCCTTCTGGATCGTTTATCTTTTTTAGCATCTTTGAGGAATGAAGAAGACACAGATGCTGACAGAGTGGGTAAGATTCATTGCTGTACCACTGAGAAAAGGAAGCAAGAGAAAACAGGACTCTTTTCATCCGTGCGGAGCAGAAACTCACGAGGGGAAAAGTCAGGGGTTTGTTAGAGCAAACAAGGGGGAAACTCAGGCTGATTTTCTGGGCATAGCCACTGCTGGGTACCCAAGTATCTAGGATACAAATGCCCTTTAGGCAGAGCCATTCCATTCCTAGGGGATTCATCCTGATGAAATAATTGGCTAAATTAAAAAAGGTATACAGTCATTCACTTAACTACACATTTGACGTCGTGAGCCTCCGGTATGCCAGGCAGCCTCCACACGTTGCCGTGGAGGGAGATAGAACACAGACAGGTAGACAGCCCACAACTTACCGGCGGAGGCTGCCAAGTATCATGAAGACAACAGCACAAGAGGACAGATGAGCAGCAGGGAAGGGTTGTGGCAGTGACTTCAGCGGAATCAGCACAGCCTTCATGCAAGCGGAGACTTTGGAGGTGAGGGCTGGTCCTGGGAGTTGGTTGGTTGAGTGAAGTTATGAGAGCAGCAGAATGTTCCAGACAAAGGAAAAACTAGTGCAAAAGCTGAGAGGGAGAGACAACCTTGACTTCTCTCAAAAACAGAGAGTCTTGCATGTCTGGTACGTATTGAGGGGGTCTTTTTCCACCGCTAAAGATGCTCAGCACAGAACAGGCGCACCCTACACGTCTATGAACGGTTAAACAATCACAGCACGTCACTGGATAGAATATTTCATATTCACCGGGACATTCTCGGTTGGAAGTAACACAAATCAGCTTGCGCTGGCTGACAGAGCGTGGTGCTTCACTGGCTGCTATTTATTTGAATCCCAGCTCCGCCACTTACTTGCCATGAAGACTTGGGCAGCTGGGCGCAGTGGCTCACACCTGTAATCCCAGTACTTCGGGAGGCTGAGGCAGGTGGATCACCTGAGGTCAGGAGTTTGAGACCAGCCTGGCCAAGCAAAGCCCTGTCTCTACTAAAAGTACAAAAATGCGCGGTAGCTCACGCCTGTAATCCCAGCACTTTGGGAGGCCGAGGCAGGTGGATCACGAGGTCAAGAGATCGAGACCATCCTGGTCAACATGGTGAAACCTCATCTCTACTAAAAATACAAAAATCAGCTGGGCATGGTGGCGCACGCCTGTGGTCCCACCTACTCAGGAGGCTGAGGCAGGAGAATTGCTTGAACCCAGGAGGCGGAAGTTGCGGTGAGCCAAGATCGCATTATTGCACACCAGCCTGGGTAACAAGAGCGAAACTCCGTCTCAAAATAAATAAGTAAATAAATAAATAAAATAAAAGTACAAAAATTAGCTGGGTGTGGTGGCACATGCCTATAATCCCAGCTACTTGGGAGACTGAGGCAGGAGAATTGCTTGAACCCAGGGGGCGGAGGTTGCAGTGAGCTGAGATCATGCCACTGCACTCCAGCCTGGGTGACAGAGCAAGACTCCATCTCAACAAAAAAGAAAAGAAAACTTGGGCAAATTTCTTAATCCCTCCATTTTCTCATCCATTAAACGGGCATACTGAGATATATAGCTCTGGTCATTAAATGAGACGATGCATGTAAACCTGGCGGATGCATGGTTTACGTGTGCCAGGAACACAGGATACACGTAATCCATGCCTGCTACTTTATTCTAAGATAGTTGTTGGGGAAACCATAGTGAATGAAAAGGCAGAAGGATCTTAAAGCAGTCACACGCATCAGTGTAAAATTGTTCCTGCTTTCAGTTCTGAGAATTGCAGGACAGGAAGGGGAGTGCTGCCTGATCGGGGATGTGGCCCAGGCCCCACAGAAGGGGCAGTTCATTCATGGCCACATGGAAACACACTGCACATGAGCCTTGGGATCCACTTTCTGTCTTTCTTCTCTGCCTCTCTGAGGACTTGGATTCACTCTTTTCTCTTCATGTCCTCTTCTCCCTCTATGCCATGGGCCCACCCCTCAGATCTCAAGATGACCTGCCCCGGGTCCAGCCTCATCATCAGTGACCAAACCTCTGTCTCGGTTTCAACTCTGTGTTTGCCAGGAGGGAATTTCCATGGCTGCTGCCTAGATCGGGGGCAACCCGAAGGTAAGGCCCTTCTTCCTCAAGCAGGTGGGGGCCGTGGTATCACACGGGTCGTGGGACGGGGCAGTGGATACCAGAGATCAGCGGTAACAGTGAAGGAGCTGTAACCTGGGCAGATACTCCCAATATACGACGGCTACAGTTACACAGTAACTGTAATAGACCTGAAACTAAGACCAAGTCTCTGATACAGTGTAACATGGGCAACAGCAAAAAGGTCCGTACACAATGGTCAGGTCTACGATGCGACGCGGAATGCACAGACGTGGGCCGAGGTGTTGACCGATGAGGCCAAAATGCAGATGCCACACTGCACCGAAACTGTCCCTGGCTCAGCCCCACAGTCAGCCTGTCGGGATGCTAACCAGTCTACCGCTTTCGGCAGCATGACTTTGGACACGCTGAGTAACAGACCTGTGCCTCAGTTTCCCCAGCTTCAAAATAGAGATGATGACAGCACCAACCTCACAGAAGCGTGAGGATTCAGCAGGTGTGGACAAATTAGGGGCAGAGAACTACGTCAGGCCTTCAGAAAGCATGGGGTAAATGTTACCCATTATTGTTAGAGATATTTATTTGGAGTATAGCTTCCTTTCTTCAGGTTTTTCTTTAAAAACCAAACAAAACAATCTCAATAAATGCCTAGCTTTAATCCACATAAAAGTGTAATAATCTAAAAGGAAAAGACATATTCTTTAGCTGTTTAATCATTACAAGTGTTGCTACTAATTCTGATTTTTACCCTGTATTTATTCAAGGTATTCCTTCCCTTTCCTATCCATCTCACTCCTGATTTTCTGCAAGTAAGGCTTTGGATACCAATAAGAACACCACGAAATATCAAACATTGGGGCGGAGCGCCACCCCAGCTGCAGATGACAAACAGTGGCCTTGCCATCTCCTGCCGGAGGGAGTTTGCTGCTCCGCCAGAACCAGGCATAGGAGAGCCACCCGCACCATGCATAGCCCCCCTCGAGCTGCCAGAGGAAAGTACAAATTGCCCCTGCTCACTAGTGAGCATCCCTGTTGGAGACTGTCACATTTCTGCATCTGTTAGCATTTCTGTGACAGAAACTGAGGCCAATTAACAAAGGGATAGAAGCAACCAGTGTCTGTACAAGTGATGCCAGATGATAAATAAAAACAGGAAAATGCCTGAGAAAATCAAGGAAGGGAAAAGCATAAACCCACATAAAGGCATCCAGTTTCGATCTGTTAAAAGTATTCTGGCTTTATTCCCGCCTCCAGGCCACTCCGCCTACACTGTCCCCACAGATCAGCACCTGGGGGCACTGAATCTGTTGCCCGGAAATATATCCTAGGCTATCCTGCTTCAATAATAAAAAGAAAAAAAAAATTCTCCTCTGTCTTGCTTGGTAAAAAAAACAAGATCCAGCAACTAATGAGCCTTCAAATTGAGCTATAATGAATTTTGTGTTGCGCTGGTGACTTCAAAGAATAATTCCAGGAAGGCTGGAAAAGGGGTCTGTCGTCATCCCTTTCGTTGCCTAAAAGTAAATCATGAGAAGGAAGACCAGAGTAAAGATGATATTCCTGGGGTGTAAATGCTGGAACCTCAGCCATGATCCCAATTCCCCCGTAACCACATGGACGTAAACCCACAAAAGCATGAAATAGAAGGTGAGAATCAACACCGTCCCTGGGCGTACATGTAATCCCTCTGCTGGGTGCGGGTTCTAAGGCCAACTGCTGCAAAGATTATATGGAAGTTGCAGCTTGGGAAGTCTTTTTGGAAGTTAAAACAAAAGTCCAGCCCCTTCCAATGATGCTGTGCTTTATTTGTCAAATATTGTCACCCACCCTCACCCCAATTTCCCAAAGCATCTCTTCTGGCTCTTTCTCAGGGAACAGCGGTTGCCTACTAGTTAAAAAGAAAAAGCCAAATATTTACCCCTCATGCTTTATACAACACAAAGAAATGGCATCCCTACTTCACTGCTTGTATTTTGGAAAAATTGCTCAATCCATTTTTTCAAGCAGTAGCATACTTGGTGATAAACATATTTAAACTGAACACTTAAGAAAGGAAAGACTGTGTTCCTTAATCATTTATGCAAGTTCTAGCTTCTTAACTAGCAAAGAAATAACAGGAACGATATGCCAGGTCTGTAGCTACATTTTTAAATAATGGGCTTCAAAAAAAAAAAAATCCCTTCCTCTTAAGGAGGAAAAAAAGACATCTATTATCACAAAATCTGTTCCTTCTTTAGCTGTTTTTAATGGATAGCTACACCTTTGGGTAGGAAAATAAATCTGTATCTTTAAATAGTGTCATTTCCAACAACAGAGAGGCGCTCAGATGTGTTCTTTTTTATTAACAAAGGTGTTGTTAAATACCGGCACCATATATATTTGATTCAGTCACTTGAGAAATCCCTAGAGAATAGCTGAGGGTTGTTAGCAGCTGGGTCTATAAATTGTAAACCTTCCCCAGGGCAAAGTGCCACTTGTGATGTTTGTTACTGTTATTTCATATGACACTGACTTAAGCAGGAGCAGGAAGCCCTTTCTCCTAGAGCAGAGGTGCAGGCCCGGTCCGATATCACCCACGTGAAAAGGAGCGGCCAGGAGGTGTGGAGAATGAGGGCACCTGCCCATCTCAGAGGAAAGCTGGCGCTCAGCGCTGCTCATTATCAAGAAGCCAGACGCCCCATTTCTTTCTATGTGATATCACCTAGAATTTTTAAATTGGCAACTAATCCAAATTTCTCTGCGTGGGAAGAACAGACTCCACTTGCGAGGCAGATTCAGGCCACAAGTTCCTACTTTCCCAGCCCTGGTTAACAGCTGCCTCTTGCACCAGACAGCCACTGGCCTGCTTCATCCTGGCTCTTAGCATCCAGCAGAGACTTCAGCAAGCTACTGTAACTACCGCAGAAATCGGAACAGACACATACAAGAAAACCCAGCTCTGGAAATGTGATCGCGGGTTTACTGTAAACAGCCACTTACCATCTACATGTGGTACCTTGTGTGGCCTTTATCAAACCCTTCTCATCATATACCAATTTCTTGTCACCCCTTTACAAAATACAAGCATTATCAATTACTACCAAGAGCACCTCAAATATAAAACAAAAACATCTCAAACACAAATCAAATTTCATTTAAATCAAGAACGAATTATAAGAGACAGATCAGAAATCACTCTAGGCTGGGTGCAGCGGCTCACCCCTGGAATCCCAGCACTTTGGGAAGCTGGTGTGGGAGGATCGCCTGAGCCCAGGAGTTCAAGACCTTCTTGGGCAACATAGCAAGGCCACATCTCTACAAAAAAAAAAAAACAAAAAATTAGCTATGTGTGTAGGCCCCGCCCAGGAGATACAGGCTGCAGTGAGCCATGACCGTGCCACTGCACTCCAGCCTGGACTACAGAGTGAGACCCCATCTCAGAAAAAAAAAAAGAAATCACTCTATTACCCTTATATACTTTTTAACAATCTATGAAAAGAAGGAATCAGTAAAAAAAGATAAACACAAATATTTTTTATTTCCCGTTCTTTAAAAAAATATTACCAGAAATTGCCCCCTTTAAATTTCAAAGTTTTCGTGACTTTACTGTGAAAGCCCAACTCTCTTACCTCACTGATCATATCACACCTGATGCTACAATAACTCAGGGTATACTTTCAGCTCAACCCTGTAAAAGGCTTGCTAACCTGCACTGATCTGCATTCAATGCAGCTGCCAATGCACGACAAAAAACCATCTGGAGACTGCAGCCGTTATTTCCAGCTGTCTGTGACTCCCAGAAGACGCGGGAGTGCCTGGCACCATCGGGCACACGTCAGCTCAGCGGCTTTCTTACGCCACCAGGCACAGTTGCCCTGAGCTGAAGACGCTTCAGAAAATCGTTTGCAAGTTGCTGTTGCACTGGGATAATTTTAGACAATCTGAGACTTTTACACTAAAAACGTGTTTGGAATTGGTGACCGTACACAGTGCCAGCAGCCTGAACTCCGAGCCAGCCATGGTTGCATTTAACTTCCCTGGGTAGGATGCAGTGCGGGGGGTTGTTGTAACCCTACCACTGGCGCGTCGACGTTTCTATACTGTTTCGTTTTTCTGTCTTGGGAGGGAGGTGTTCTTCTGTGTCTCTGTTAGCCATATCTGGGTGTCTCCATCGTCATTACACAGCAGCTTACCTCTGCATGTGGCAACAGACTCGATTTGTGAACAAAAGGACAATGACAAAGGATATGTGCAGTGGCTTCAAAGAGACAAAAGTTTCTTTCTGTCTCATGTAAATACTCTCTAGGGGTAAGCACTCCTGGACTAGAAGTGTACCTCCATGGCTGGGAGGGAGCCTGAAGCCTTGCCTCTTTTTCCATCAATGTCCTTAGCATTCTCCTACAGCAAGGAGGCTGCAGCGGCTCCATACATCACATTCCAGATCCACCCAGCAGGAAGGGTACAAGGCTGAAGAAGGGCCCTCGCTTTGGAAGGGCCCATCTGGAAAGTCCCATTTGATGCTTTTACCTGCAGAGTCAAATGGCTACACCCAGCTACAAGGAGTATCAGGAAATGAAGTTTTTATTCCAGCTGGCCATCTGCTCAGTGATTTTGTTTGTTTGTTTGAGAAGGGTCTAGCTTTGTGGCCCAGGCTGGCGAGCAGTGGTGTGATCTCTGCTCACTGCAACCTCCACTTCCTGGGTTCAAGTGGTCCTCCCACCGCAGCCTCCCAAGTAGCAGGAACTACAGGGGTGCACCACCATGCCCAGCTAATATTTTGTAGAGATGGGGGTCTCATCATGTTGCCCGGGCTGGTCTCAAACTCCTGGGTCAAGCCGCCTGCCTGCCTCAGCCTCCCGGAGTGTTGGGATTACAGGCGTGAGCCGCCACACCCAGCCCTGTTTTTGTTGTTGTTGTTTGAGTTTTTTGGTTTTTTCTGAAGAACAGGTATTGGAAGACACCATCAGAAGGGTCCTCCACAGCCAGGCCCCACCCACTTTTAGACACAGCCCATGCTCTGGCAAGTCTCATTACTCATGGTTTCTCACGGGAAAAGGATCTAAGGGGTCGCCTCCCCATTCAAGCTTATGATGGCTTGAAGGTCTGTGCCACTGAGGAAGACACAGACAAATGAACTAAGCTCTGAGGGCAATCATGACCAGAATCTGCAGGTAAAGCATATCACTATTATTAAGAACATGCCTTTATGTGCGCTGGCTCCAGAAATCCTTACGGCCATCCTCCCAGATAGCACTGTCGGCCCGTTTCCCATGAGGAATCAGGAGCCCCGAAGATGACACTGGCCCAGGTTTCACAGCTAGGCGTGAGAAGAGCCGACTCCACACCCCGAAGCTACCAGCAGCCTCCTGAGCTCCAGCTAAGAAGCTGTTCCACACTCACCCGTAAAAGGGCTGAGATGCATCTTGTTCAACCCACCCAAGCCCTAGGACTGGCTACTCTCCTGCCTTTGAGGTAGCACTCACCATTCTCACTTGAAAGACATAGTCTGATCACCCTGTCCCGCTGTGTGCCGGGCACTGTGGGCAGCGTCAACCCTCCCCCGCCGGCACGGACAAGTGGGCAGAGAGGTCTGAAGGAGGACACTCGCGGCTTTAGCTTAGCTTGCAGAAGTTTTTTTGGTGGGGAGAGGGGCACAAAATGTTTTTAAATCTTTTGTGGCAATTATTTCCCTTTTAAAATGGGAGGTTTTTGCATGGAAATCTGGATATCTACCTGTCTTTAGGAGAGAGGAAGGCCCAGGAACCCCGAGCCCTCATTCCCGGATAGCAACATTTTCAGGAGCTAAGGAGTGCCTGTCACTCTTAAGCCAGGATGCATCTCCGTGGAGACCCTGCTGCCCCCTGGCCGTGTCACCAAAATGTGCATTACTTGCCTGGCTTTGAGGGCATTTGAGCTTATGACCCGTGGGAAGAGGGGCACAGACACAGATAGTCATGATGCAAGAAATGGCTGTAATTGCTGAATTTCGGCTGCCACAAGCCCCTGTACCTGCTGCATAGACAAACAACTGAACAGGACCTCAGGGCTCTTCATCCGGTACCTTTCAGCATCATTAAATTGAAGAGAAAATTGAAACAGTGGCTGGGATCTCTCTTTGATCTACAGCAAAGGGACGTGAATAACCATGTTTCTGGGGAGAGAGCTGATTAACACGAACTTAGCAGTATTCCAGTAACAGCCGTTGTCAGGAACATTCATCGTAAATTAATTTCTAACCAGCTCCTGATTCCACAAATGAGGGGATGATGAGTCGCCTGGCCACAGCCTGCCGGGAGGGGACAGCAGCTTGAGCTCTGTGGGCGCGAAGGCATATTTTTGGGGTGCAAAGTGAATGACAAGGAGTTATGCCATCAAAAGCCTCGTTGCAAAATACATTTTTTAAATCTATAAAAACCTAAGAGCAGGGTTTTAAATCTCTTAATGATTGTACAGATACTAACAATACAGAAGTCACATTTCTTCTTCTTGGCTCTGTGCATAAATGCTTAGGTGACTCATCTGTCTTAATCTATGGTTGTGTGGCAAGATTTCTGACTTGTGTTTCATAGAAATAGTTCTAAACACCAAACCAGACAGACACCACAAAGCAGGCTGAGGAGACTCTGACGACGGTCAGGTATGAGGCATGTTTCTCAGTATGGTATCTGGGGCACCATAAACAAGTGATGTAACATATTTCAAAATGCTGTTAATGATAAATGTATACAATAATTATTTGTCGATTTAAAATGATAATAAGGTGATCCCAAAATACAATATCTTACAGAAGACACAAGTTTACTGTTCTTTTTTCCCCCTCATGTAGAGAATCCTGGCCTAGCAGGGCAGCTCTGAAACTCGCAGCATATGGCTACTACCTCTGGATCCAAAGTGGCTGCTTTAGTTCCCTCTATCACATCTACATCCCAGACAGTAGGAAGCAAAGAACCAGGGAATACATATTTAGTCTTTTTAAAGGAAAGGCCTAAGTAGCACATGAATTGCTTCTAACATCACATTGGCAAGAGCTTGTTTGCAGGGTGGCTTCACTGAGATCCAACAGAGACTAGGAAATGTAATCTTCAGCTAGGTATCCATGGGCCCAGCTAAAATTTGGGGGTTAACTTATTAAAGAAAATATGAGAGCCGGGTGCCGTGGCTCATGCCTGTAATCCTAGCACTTTGGGAGGCCGAGGCAGGTGGATCACAAGGTCAGGAGATCAAGGCCATCCTGGTCAACATGGTGAAACCCCGTCTCTAACTAAAATACAGAAAACTAGCCGGGCATGGTGGTGGGTGCCTGTAGTCCCAGCTACTCAGGAGGCTGAGGCAGGAGAATCACTTGAACCCGGGAGGTGGAGGTTGCAGTGAGCCGAGATCACACCACTGCACTCCAGCCTGTGCAACAGAGTGAGACTCCACGCTCCATGTCAAAAAAAAAGAAAAGAAAAGAAAAAAAAAAAAAAATGAGACAGGATTGGCATTTAGTCAGTTTTACCCTGGAGAGAGGAGACCTTGAATTGTTTTAAAAAGTTCCGGATGCCATCCTTTCTGTGCACAACCTGGTACATAACACAATATGAACCGCTGGAGAACAGGCTGGAGGAGCATTCATGATGAGTTAAGGCTCAGATGATCCCCAGTGTAAGAACAGATGCATGAAAACACATAGCAGAGCACGGGCCGAGTATCCCTTCCCCAAAACGCTTGGAAACAGAAGTGTTTTTGATTTGGGATTTCTTTCAGATTTCAGAATATTTGCATAACACTTACTGGTTTAGCATCCCTGATCTGAAAATCCAAAATGTGAAAGGCTCCATCAGAAACTTCCTCGGAGCATCACGTCAGCATTGAAAAAGTTTCCAATTTTGGAGCATGATGGAGCTCAGATTTGCGGATCAGGAGATGTTCGACTGGGCTTCAGACCATGGGCTCTGGAACCGGAAGCCTGGTTCTTGAGCACGGCTTCACTGCTACCGTGTCGCAGTTCGATCTTAGACAAGCTGATCCGCCTTTCCATGTCTTTGCTTTCTGTTTGTAAAAATGTGGTGGGGTGCCGGTGGGGACGGCGGCTGATTGCACCTGGCTCATGCGATATCACGAGAAGTGGGTAACACGATGCTTGCAAAGGTCATAAAATTGCACCTGGCCTCAGTCCCATCCTACCTGTGCCCTGGCCAGTGGGAAAGAGGAAGGGAAAAGGAAGCTTAGGCTTATTTTGGATAAATCCAGGTCAGTCACTCAGCCTCCCTCGAGGAGTGGGAGGCGTAGAAGTGGCACATTAATACTTCTTTTTTTTTTTTTAGATGGAATCTCACTCTGTCACTCAGGCTGCAGTGCAGTAGTGTAATCTCGGCTCACCACAACCTCCACCCCCCTGGTTCAAGTGATTCTCCTGCCTCAGCCTTCTGAGTAGCTGGGACTACAGGCACCTGCCACTGTGCCCAGCTAAGTTTTGTACTTTTAGTAGAAATGCGGTTTCACCATCTTGGCCAGGCTGGTCTTGAACTCCTGACCTTGTGATTCACCCACCTCAGCCTCCCAAAGTGTTGGGATTACAGGCGTGAACGGTTTTTTTCCTTCTCAATATTCTGACAAGGAGGCAGACTCTCTGTAATGGCTCAATTCACGTTCATGATAACCGCCTAATCATATCTTCAGAGCTGAATTCTTCTTGTTTGTGTCTGTTATTTTTATAGTAGTTGCAGTAGTTCGGTGAAGTCTTTGCTAGTAAATGTCACCCTAAACTTAAAAATCACAACATCATTCTGCTTCTCTGAAACAATAGCTCCAGCTTCTCAGCCTCTTGAAGCACTAGGATTTCAGCATTAACGCAAGTGCTTAGAGGAAGAACTGCCACTGCATTTAGAAGCAGAGATCTCTTTCCAAAGCTCTTTAAATGTACAATGCTGAGAGCCCCAGAATCAGTTTAAATCAATGCAGAATGTGCAGAGAAGTCGACCACACTGAGCACCTGTCTACCCTCGGAGGGGCAGAGGGTCAGTAACACACTAGAAAAGGTCTCACATTCAGAGACAGAGATGGTCAATCATATGGTTATAAATATCATCTTAATTCTGCAAAGAATTTTACTATGAATAAATTCCTTTGTTACACATCATCCTACAGTATTCATGTTTTTTTTTTTGTTTTGAGACAGAGTCTTGCTCTGTCACCCAGGCTGCAGTGCGGTGACGTGATCTGGGCTCATTGCACCCTCTGCCTCCCAGTTCAAATGATTCTCCTGCCTCAGCCTCCCAAGAAGCTGGGATTACAGGCACGCACCACCACACTTGGCTAATTGTTTTGTATTTTTTAGTAGAGACAGGGTTTCACCATGTTAGCTAGGCTGGTTTCAAACTCCTGACCTCAAGTGATCCGTCTGCCTCAGCCTCCCAAAGTGTTGGGATTACAGGCGTGAGCCACCACGCCTGGACAATCCTACAGTATTCTTAGAACACTCCCATGTTATGGCGCTGGAATTATTTACTCCCAGGAACCATGTGTGACCAAACCAGAATTGCATTCCGGGCTACCTGTTCTCACTGTAGGGCCTTGGTGTGCAGAAGTGTTG
>NW_016107638.1:1544023-1604287 GCF_001604975.1 Cebus imitator | reverse complement strand
ATCTGGGATATTTAACCAGCGCGTAAGCAGTGGTAAGATCTGGGATATTTAACCAGCGCGTAAGCAGTGGTAAGATCTGGGATATTTAACCAGCGTGTAAGCAGTGGTAACATCTGGGATATTTAACAACTGGCTAAGTGGGTGCTCCCCACAAGGTGTGTCTCTGCATATGAGAAAGATCACATCTGCCTGCGAGGCAGAAAGAGTCATAAATTATATTTGGGGGTCTCTGGGCAAGGCACACCATTATACACGAACATCACACCTTTTAGTGATTCCAACAGAGTTTAATTCTTTATGGTTGCTTTCTCCCATCCTGTTCCCTCTTCCAATGTCGAAGCACTTGAAATCCTAGATGATTTCAAGAGCCCTGGAAACTGGAGCTATTATTTCAAAGAAGCAGGATGATGTTATGATTTTCAAGTTTAGCGTGACATTAACTCGCAAAGATTTCACCCACCTACAACAACCACTGCAGAAATGACAGACAGGAGCTTTGGAAGACCTGGTGACTGAGGCCAGCCCGTGGCGATGCCACTGGCTGGCAGTTAGGGCTCACTCTGTGGGAAAAGCTCAACGTGAAATCCAGAAGCTACTCTCTCAGTGGAGGGAGCTCATTCTAGGAATGCTAAGTGCAAACTTAATATCCAAACAGGAGAAAGCAAAGCACATGTCCCACGTCATGCGCTGGGCCACAAACAGACTCTAGTGGAGGCCACTGGCTTATTTTTAAGATAGTTTTCTTTTTCAATTTTTAAGTCAACTTTTAAAAATCCATTTTATTTTTATTTTATTTATTTATTTATTTAGAGACGGAGTATCGCTCTTGTTACCCAGGCTGGAGTGCAATGGCGCGATCTCGGCTCACCACAGCCTCGGTCTCCTGGGTTCAAGCAATTCTTCTGCCTCAGCCTCCTGAGTAGCTGGGACTACAGGTGTGCACCACCATGCCCAGCTAATTTTTTTTTGTATTTTTGGTAGAGGCGGGGTTTCACCATGTTGACCAGGATGGTCTCAATCTCTTGACCTCGTAATCCACCCGCCTCAGCCTCCCAAAGTGCTGGGATTATAGGCTTGGGCCACCGCGCCAGGTCCCATTTTATTTTTACTTAATGTTTTTCAGAATTATTTATTCCCAAAAATACAGCAGATAAAAGACCCATGCACATGATTCTTTGAGTGCCTTAGGGCTAAGGTAAGCCCATTTTCAGCACCTGTGCTGGCCATAGGTAGAAAGCCCGTATAATTTCCGTCCCTTTTTCTCTTCCTCTCATCATTGTTCTCTCTCCTTCCTTGGAAAGCACATACGTGAGGTCTGTTCCATTGAAAAGTTTATCCCTCCATTCCCTCCTCTCAGCGGGAAGTATCCCCTGAGTGAATCCAAGCCACCCTTTTCTGACAATCCTGGTCCTCTGGGAGGCTCACTCTGAAGTAGGGAGTGTTGAGTGTGAAGCAGAGGAATGTAATTCTCATGCCACCATCCACACGTGGTAAGCCACTCTACGCAAATGCCACGCTGAATGCATGCAGGCAATTTTCTCAGAGATGAACCACGACTTTCTGTCGCATCCTCAACATCATCCACAGCCCCAGCAATGGCCGACGAGGCTAAACATCCACCAGCAGAGTGAATTCTATGAGGCCTGAGGGTGTTTCTTTAGGCCCCACTCAGTGGCAAATTTATTTTTGTTGCCATAGACATATCCTGAACTTTCAGAATTATGAGATTTCATATTAAAATTCAACTTTCTTAATTCCCCGGCACCAGCCAGGATCTGTGGGCTCCTCTGGTGAAGACCACTGATTACTGCTGTGTGTAGGCACTGTCCTGGGGGCCAGGATTGCAGCCATGAGCCATGCAGACAGTGCCCCGGCCTTCGTGGGGCCCTCAGCCAGGCTGGTCATCCTCAGCCTGATGTCCTCCTAGCTCCATTAGCATCAGACTCTGAGAACCACTGCAGCTCCAGAAGTCCCCTGTCAACTCTGCCACTGTAAATGCAAACATCAAACCCAGGTCCCCAGACCAGACTCTGGGTTTGAGGTTTGCATGCACACAGCTTTAGGACTTGGGCTTTCTCACGGTAAAATGGAAATCATAAAATCTACCTCTGGGGGATTTATAAGGATTAAGATACCCTGAGGATCACCGAGCGCACAGTAGATGCTAAATCAATATTATTGCTTGACTGCAATCACCATCGTTCCCTCACTTCCCACATTTGTCAACGAGCACAGTATGCACGGAGCCAAGTAACTTTTAGAAACCACAGGGTCTGTTTAGATTTACAGCTTCCTCCATGTGGTGTTCGTGTGAGGGCCTTTGAAACGCAGGCCGGAAAGAGCCCCAGCCAGGAAGCAACTCCCACGGGTCTCCAACCACCAGCCTCTACCACTGTAAGAAAATCAATTTGTGTTGTTTAAGTCACTTGGTCCATTGTATTTTTCCCTCAGCAACCTGAGCTGTCTTACACAATATCTTATATGAAACGTATGTTGGCGAAAGGGGCCACCTGGCTCTTTCTTGTGGTATTTAGGCCAACTCTTTAAACCAAGTGCCACCATCGAGATCAGATACAAACTAATTTTATCACTCAAAATAGCAGTTTATGATTGGTGCACGTTTTTTTTCCTAAATTTTAACCAGCCCTCTTCTCTTTCTTTATAAATCAGAATTCCTCAGAAATAGTTGATCAAGGTGATTGCAAAATATGACTACTCATTGACTCCAATCACCATTCCCTCACTTCCCAAATTTGTCAAAAACACTGTATGCACTAAGCCAAGTAACTTTTAGAAACCACAGAGTCTGTTTAGATTTACAGCTTTCCTTATGTGATGTGACCACTTAAGAAATTGACAGTGCATCAAATGCATGCATGGTGCCAAACCCAGCGTGTGCGCTTCTCAGCGGGGCACCCTCTGCCCCCAGGCCTGGGCTGCCTCTACCACTCCCTCGTCCTCTGAGGTTCATGCTGCCCTGCCTCCTCCAGGTGGAGGGCTGGATGCCCACCCAGCTTCCCTGGCTCCCCTGTCATGGGAGGGGCAGCAGCCCTGGGGCCCACGCCCAGCCTGCCTAGACCTGCAGAAGTCCTAGTCCCCGTGGCTAAATCTAGGCTCTGACGAGACCCTGTACTGTGGATGTGGACTTGAGCCCAGTAGCAATACAAATGCACAAGGGAGGTAACACCTCGTGGTGAGAATGGGGCCTGGTTTTGTCACAGGGAAAAAAAATACAGAAAAGAGACCTGTAATTAACCAGCTTCCCGAAAGGAGCGAAGGCGAATTTTCATGGGTGTTATGCATGATGCTGTGTTTCTTCTTGCACTCAGAGGCATGGAATGTTCTTTATCCAACTGGATGCTTTCATGTTGCCGTAAGAAATAGAGAGCTGCCTGGCGCGGTGGCTCATGCCTGTAACCCCAGCACTTTGGGAGGCCGAGGCAGGTGGATCACCTGAGGTCACCTGAGTTCAAGACCAGCCTGCCCAACATGGTGAACCCCATCTCTACTCAAAATACAAAAATGATCTGGGCAGGGTGGCAGGCTCTTGTAATCTCAGGAAGCTGAGGCAGGAGAATCACTTGACACCATGAGGTAGAGGTTGCAGTGAGCTGAGAATGCGTCAGTGCGCTCTGCCTGGGTGACAGTGAGACTCCATCTCAAAAAAAAAAAAAAAAAAAAAAAAAAAAAAGAAAAGAAAAGAAAGGAAAGGAAATATAAAGGGAACCTGAAGAGAAGCAGTGACGGCATCAGCCCCAGGGCATCTGAACGTGATGGGGGAACTGCAGAATGACGAGAGGCCGTGAGGCCACCAGGCTCCCCACTGCTGCAGTGAGAGGGTCTGTGCAGGACACTGGGGGCTGTGAAAAGCTTTGCCCCAAATCAGGTGAAATTCAACCAAGAAAATGCCACTCCCCCTCCTTATTTTAATTGTGATGCCCCTGCCAAAATGTGAACCACGCTACTCTGAAATTCCTTCATTTATTCTGGTGTAGACACTGAATTTATAGATATTAACATTTTGGCTTCTGACAGTGGATGGAAGTCAGGAAGGAGGAAGGAGGAGAGACTCAATCCAATGAAGCAGAAGATAAGAAGGAGGGAAGGAAAACAAGGTTTTCTTTGAAAGGGCCTTCCCACGTCACCACTGGTATTACAGCACCCTGAGTTCTAGCAGCAGCTCAGGCAGACAAGCTTTGCGACCTTGAGGATATCTTACCTCCTGTCCGAGCCTCTGTCTGCCCTCAGCTAATGGAAGCATTGCACTTAGATGGGCTCTAAAATTCTGTCACTTAATATACAGAAAGGGCGAAGTTTTATTTGCCTGAATTAAATGGAAAGTAGAAATAATATTTAATTCTCTTTCCCCAAACCTCAGTCCTATGCATTTCAAGAAGGACCACTTTCCTCCAGAGAAATAAGTTACAAACCATTGCAGAGGTGTCTGGCAAAACAGGAGATAATCCTTGATTTCACATCTGCTTCCTCCCAAAATTCCATCAGCAGGACAAAGCAGAACGGAGCCGAGAGAGGTAGGAGCCGACAGGGCAAAGAGAGGGCGTGGGGACCACACCAGTGGCTCATAACACTTGGGGGAAGATAGATGCTAATGAAGCAGGGGCAACTGGGTTTCTGGAGCAAAACACAGCAGCTAGTCCTGCAGGGAAGGAGGCTGCTGCAGGGCAGAGGAGGGGACCTTTGAAGGCCCAGCCACAAAGCCATCAGAGGACAGGGCAGGTTGGACCACGCAGGACTCTGAAAACAGATGAGACAGTTAAACCTCCGCACTCAACCATCCAAGGCCCTCGGACGACGCCCCCACCCAGGCATCCTGGCCCATTCACTCGGGGCACAGGGGACGTACAAACTTGAATATGAGGGAAACCAAGGCACTGATGTGGCACGATCTCTGAATTCAGCAACACCTGGGGATGCAAAGCGGCGGCAAAGAGTAAGAATGTCACGGACAGGGAGTATTTCCGCTTTCTCTTTCACTTGCCCTTTCTGGCATCAGACTCTCCTGAAAGGCAGCCCAGGCGAGCTCTGCAATTCTCAGTTTAACCTACTATTTCCTGTGATCTCATGAACACCCCTAGAATCAGTTCCAAATCTTAGATGAGAAGCTTTGTGATGGCAGGGATTTTGTCTTTTATATATTTACATCTTCAAGTGCATATTGCTTAGTTGCTTGTACAGAATTGTAAGAAATATAAAGAATAAGCCAATGACCCTCTGATTTCCCCTCAACCTGTTTTTCAAAGGAAATAATCACGATTTTTCAGCAGAAGAGCTATAGAGATATAGCTGTAGATATAAATACAGATCATCAAACTGAAAGCAGAAGAGTCACCATGGATGTCTCAAGTATTCAAAAAGACTTTGGCACACAACCTATTTAAGCAAAGGATGACTAAGCTTATCTCAGGGAGGGAGACATGTGAATTACAGGATGGGTTGACTGACTCATGCAGTGAACAAGCATTTGGAGCATAAACTTCGTGCCAGACACTGAGCCAGGCTCTGATGAGTTGCCAGGAACAAGACACTGGTCGCTGCTCTTGTGGAGCCAGGATTCTCTCTGGGGAGTTGGCAAATGACATAAATGACAGGGAGCCAAGATCGGAGGGGGGGCCTAGGAGAAGAGCTTCCCAGTTAGATGGAGGAGCCCTGGGCAGAAGGGAGTCTGGCATGTGTGGGTAACAGGAGAGCAATGAGGCAGGGATGCCACACGTGATGGGGGAGCCATGGGAGACACCAGAGATGAGCAGCAGCGCACGGACTGACTAACGCCGAGGATTCGGGGTTTTGTCCTAAATATGGTTGCAAATCACAGAGGGCTTTCATCAAGAATCAAATAGTTTTCAGGGGAAACAGGTGGTTTTTGGTTATACAGATAAGATCTTTAGTGGTGATTTCTGAGAGGTTGGTGCACCTGTCACCCAAGCAGTGTACACTGCACCCAATGTGCAGTCTTTTATCCCTCCCCCCTCCCACCCTTCCCCGAGTCCCCAAAATCCAATATATCATCCTTATGGCTTTCCAGCCTCACAGCTTAGCTCCTACTTGTATGTGAGAACAAACAATATTTCGTCTTCCATTCCCAAGTTACTTCACTTAGAATAATGGTCTCCAGCTCCATCCAAGTTTCTACCCAGAGGAAAAGAAGCCACTGTATGAAAAAGATACTTGCACACCCACGTTTATAGCAGCAAATTTGCAATTGCAAAAATATGGAACCAACCTGAATGACCATCAACCAAAGAGTGGATAAATAAAATGTGGTATATGCAATACATACCATGGAATACCATTCTGCCATAAATGAAGGAATCAACAATGTTGAGTTTTATACTTTGAAAGATTTTGATTGCCAATCAGAGAAGACTGCAGAGGGCATGGATCGAAGAAACGAGACCACTTAGAAGTCTCTGACACGTATGAGGCAAGAATATGATGGATAAGGTCCGAGTCCAGACGGGCCCAAAGGCAGCAGATGGCAGTCGGGGATTGGACGCCCTGAGACGAAACGGGAGGTTGCCTACATTTCCACCCTTTCGCCACCACATAGGGAGCCACACAATCTTTCATCCAAGAAAATTGCTTTTTTTTTTTTTTTTTTTTTTAAGACGGGGCTTCACCATGTTGGTCAGACTGGTCTTGAGCTCCCGACCTCAGGTGATCCTCCCGCCTTGGCCTCCAAAATGTTTGGATTACAGGAGTGAGCCACCGCGCCCAGCCTTGAAAATTGCTCTTTAACCTTCCTAAATCTAAGAAACAATTTAGTCTACTGTAGGGTTGTCTGTTAGAATACCACTTGTACCTAAATGCATAAATTAGCACACAGAATTTTTTTTGCACTAGTTATGGTCATGAAGCAGGAAATTTCCCTGATCCCTTCATGGGAGGAAAATGGAGTGCACAGGTGTTAGCACTAGCTGGGTGCTTCGGCGCTGGCAGGGACGGACTCCGTTCACTGGGCCTGCTGTTCTCCACCCTTTGCAGGAGGGTGAGCACTGATGAGCAGATGCAGGAGCTGGGGTGAGCGCTTTCTGGTGCCAGCAGGAGCAAAACTCTGTGTGGCCCTGTGGCAGCATCTGGGGGGTGCGCATGACCCCTGAAGCCCCAGGAAGAGCGTTACAGTCAATGCTCTTTCAGCTTTGCCATCTGTGGATGGCTTAAGTGTTAACAGCTCAGTGAAGGATCAGTGTGACAGCCTTTTGCACCTGCACCCAAATTCTTGTCTGGCGTCTAGGAGGAATGAGGTCACATGAACAAACTGGAGATGGTAAGTGTGGGGGGATTTTATTGCCGATGAAAGTGGCTCTCAGTGGGAAGGGGAGCTGAAAAGGGTATGGAGTGGGAACATAATCTTCCCCTGGAGTCCAGTTGTCCCCTGTTGGACTCCTCTCCAAAGCAACACCATCAAGCTGTCCCCCTGAAGTCCAGCTGCCTCTCTCCAGCATCCAGTGCTTCTCCTCTTCTCTTCTCCTCCCTCTGCCCGCAGAGAGCCTGAGGTGTTTATGGGCACAGGATGGGGGGCAGGGCAGGCCATGGGTAGTTTTGGAAAAGGCAGCATCTGAGCAGGAAAACAGGGATGTAAAGTTCTCACTTTGGGCCACAGTATCAGGCTTTTTGGCTCGAGGGTGGGGCCCTCTTGCAAAGAATTTCCCTGCCTCCTGTCCCTATCAGTTATAATTCAGTTTTCCCTTCAAATAAACAACTTGTATCCTCCATAGCAAGCACAGTGTCTAAACCAGAAAGATATTTAATAGTAACAGATGTTGGCTGAAGTGCCTTTTAACAACTCTACAAATATTCAGGCTATCTGCATCTATAAATTGCTGCCTTTGTTTTCAATGGAAAGAATTTGAAAGCTGGCAATTGTCAAAGAGTCAAAAATACTTAGACCTTTAATATTTCATTTCTGGTATCTATATTCTAGTGACATATCTTTACTTCATTCTCCACTGGAGGTGTTGTAAGTTTAATGTAAATTGCATACATTTCTTTAATTTCAATAGTTTGCATAATGCTGCCCAGCAAGGCACAATCGAATTAGGAGCATGTGGTCAGAGGCAGGGCAGACAAGAGGGCAAAATCAGCAGGTCCTATCTCATTAGAATCACAAAAGCACACATTTTTATGTGAGTTGTGTCAGGAAGCATGGCCTGAAAATATATTGATCAAAAATTAAAAAGTGGGAATAAAACTGTGGAAATATACCTGCAACCTGACAACAAAAGACAAATTGACCTCTAACAATTCTGTGGCATGTTAATAGATCCCTATAAAATATAGCATATCAAATTACATAATGTTTCATCTTTTTAAGTTAAATATTGGTTTTAGAGCAAAACAGTGGAGACTCATACAGCTATTCATTCTGACTCACTGTCAAGCCGCAGAGGTGGTGAAAAAAATTTAAATGACTTAAAAAGCTGTCATTGCCTTGAACTCTGACCACTTTAAAATATGCAAGAAACATATTTTAAGGTAGATTCGCTTCCCCTCCAGTCACAAACATCCTATTGCTTGGAAAAAAGACACTGAATGAACCTCCACAGTCACCAATCCGCGCCTCTCCACACTCGTCCAAGAACCGAGGTTATGATTTTTCAAAATCCAATTACTAAATGGATCTCTCCATTTCAGCCCAGCTTTGAGTTTGTTAGCTACTGATGCCTTGAATCTTGGCTGCAAAAAATCAATTTGAAAAGCAAATAGTCTAACAGCCAGCAGCAGACTCAGACAATCCACAGATCTATTTTCCAGAAGGCTGTTTAACACACACACCCCTGTGTCTCCTAAACAGTAGGGCAAAGACCAAAAGAAGTCATGGAGCCTCCTCGGTGGCTGCTGTCCCTGACAGAGGAAAAGGAAGTCGTCTTTTATTTCTCAAGGTGATGTTGTGAGGGGGCAAAGCTTTGGGGATAAGTGGATTGACTCCTCAGGGGACCATTCACATTCCAAAGCAAATGTTTGACTTGCTCTGAGTAGAAAGCAAGAGAGATGATGACTGATTCCGGGAGGGACCCAGCATCCCAATGTCTGCAATGCTCCTGCCCGGCCAGCCTTTCCTAGCATGCTTAGGTCACTCTGCTGCTTTCCTTCTTACTGCGCTGGAGATAGTAGGCATAGCGGTTTAAAGTCCCCGCTCTGGAGTTCATGTCAAACCCCAGCGATGCCTCTCACCATTTATATCATCCTGAATAGGCTATTTCATCTCTACGGGACCTAACTCCCTCACCTGTAAAATGGGATAAATGTGTATGTACAGGCTTACTGTTGGAATGAGACAGAAAGTATTAAATAAGCGTGTGAGAGGAACTCAATAAATGTTAGCTATATTTACAATCATTGAATGTTTATTCCATGTATTGTCTCATTCATCATCTAGTACATATTTACCAAAAACCTGTGAGGCACCAGGTGCTGTGCTGAGCATGGGAAACAAACTAGACCCAGAGCCTCCGACAATGGGGCGTTTACGGCCAGGCACTAAATATATCAATCCACCAGGAAACGCATAAATAATATCTCTGAGATGTGCTGAGGAAGAAAAATGTGGTTCTTTCTTTGAGAGTTTTATTAAAAGACTCTAACTTAGATGGGAAAGAGGTTCTTTAAGAAGTAAGTTGGCCAAGTGCGGTGGCTCATGCCTCTAATCCCATAGCTTTGGGAGACTGAGGCAGGCAGATCAAGAGGTCATGAGATCCAGACCATCCTGGTCAATATGGTGAAACCCTGTCTCTACTAAAAATACAAAAATTATCTGGGTGTGGTGGCTCGTGGCTGTAACCCCAGCTACTCAGGAGGCTGAGGCAGGAGAATCACTTAAACCCAGGAGGTGGAGATTGCAGTGAGCTGACATCACGCCACTGTACTCCAGCCTGGAGACAGAGTGAGACTTCGTCTCAAAAAAAAAAAGAAAAAGAAAAAAAAGAAGTTTAAGATGAAGACCAAAAATCGAACAGACAATATCAAAGGGAAGAGCTGAGGAGAGCTTACATATGGCATTTTTTTCTGACTATAACTTATTGAATTTCCATTCAGATGGTATGGAAAACACAGAAAACAAAGAAGAAAATTAATACCACCCATAATCCTACCACCAGGAGGGCAACTGGTATTCATTCTACCAAATATTTCTTTCTGGACAATATATTTTAGATGGAATTATATGCACATACATATATGATGATGATTATATATATGTGTGTGCATTAAACACATCATTTTAAAATTAATATATTTTATTTTTTTTTATTTTTAAGAGATAGAGACAGGGGCTCACACCATGTTGCCCAGGTTGCTTTCAAACTCCCAGGCCCAAGTGATCTCCCATCAAAGCCTCCAGAGTGCCAGGATTACAGGTGTGAGCCACCATGCCCAGCTTCATCTTATAATACTTTGAACAATTCCCCATGCCCTTAAGAATTCTCTAATAATACAGAGAATAGATTTGAAGTTAGATCTTAGCATATCTTCCTGTTTTTTTCACATAAGATAAATTCTTTAGCTGGAGTTGGGACATGAAAGGCTAGGAATTTTTATGATTATTTTTTGAGACAGGGTCTCGCTCTGTCGTCCAGTCTGGAGTGCAGTGGCGTGATCACAGCTCATTGCAGCCTTGACCTCCCAGGCTCAAGCCATCTTCCCACCACCTCAACCTCACAAGTAGCTGGAAGGACTACAGGCATGTGCCACCATACCCACCTAATTTTTGTATTTTTTGTAGAGATGAGGTTTCGCCATGCTGCCCAGGCTAGTGTTGAACACCTGAGCTCCAGTGATGCACCCACCGTGGCCCTCCCAACGTGTTGGGATGACAGGCATGGGCCACCATGCCTAGCCAGGACAGGAATATTTAAAAATCTCTAATGAGCATTGCCAAACTGCCTTTCAAAATGTTTGCACCATTTTCCAGTTTCCACTTATCTGAAATTTAGGAGTCCCCTTTTCACTCTTCTCCAAAACAGATTCCTTAAAACTCTGTTGATTTGGTGAAAACGTCACCTAACTGACCCACATGATGTACTGCTGGTGTTCTGAAGATGTTGCAGATCTGAAGCTTACTTTTCAATTTTGTCTACGGTGTTTTAAACACATAGGAACTCAATTTTTGTGAGTATTAAGAGCTACCAAGATGTTTAAAAGGTGTTATACACATGCAAATACATATGCACACAAATACATATGCACACAAATACATATGCATACAAATACATACACACACAAATACATACATACACAAATACATACACACATATTAGATTTTCTAACTTATTGGGAGCCTTATTCTTGAGTTTATACTGCAGTATTTTTTCAAGTGTTTGTGTGTAATTTTATATATATATATATATATATATATATATATATATATATAATTACATATATATATATGTATACATACATGCTTGAGATGGAGTCTGGCTCTGTTGCCCAGGCTGGAGTGCAATGGTGCAAACTCAGCTCACAGCCACCTCCACCTCCCAGGTTTAAGCGATTCTCCTGCCTCAGCCTCTGGAGCAGCTGGGATCACAGGCATGCACAACCAAGCCCAGCTAATTTTTTTTTGTTGTTGTATTTTAGTAGAGGCAGGCTTTCACCATGTTAGCCAGGCTGGTCTCAAACTCCTGACCTCAGGTGATCAGACCACCTCGGTCCCACAGAGTGCTGGGATTGCAGGCGTGAGCCCCCGTGCCCAGCCCTAAGTGCATTTTATTTTTCTTAGAGTGCAGGTATATAACATTCTTCTTCTTTTAAATATTTGCCTGGTTATATTTATTCATTTATATTTCTAGATAAACTTTAGGATCATTTTGTCAAGTTAACCTTAAAGAAAACCCTTCCATTTTGATTAACAAAGTAACATCATAAATTCCAGAAAATCATATTGTATAATATTGAGCCCTCCATAATTTGTGTTATTTTTGTCAATTATGTTTTATAGATTTTAGTATTATTGGTCAGTTCCTTCACTTTTGTGTATTTTATTACATTATTTCTGGATCATTTATATTTTTATTATTTGCGAATGAGATCTTTTTTCCACATTATTTGCAAAATTATTACCGTTCATGGGAAAATGATGCTTGTGGCTCTGCTGCAGATGTCTGATTTTGTTTTAATCCTCTATAAAGAGAATCATATCACTGCTAAGTAACAGTTTCCTCCTGTGTAAACAGAAAAGCAGACACACACATATATGCATTTCTGGGAAAAATTTAAGTCACATTAAAAGCGTGCCACACGAGCAGGCAGGCGGAGGGAAGGAGGCTCTCAGCTTCTCCTTTGGCACCAGTCTACACGGGTTTGTTTGAATGTTCTAACTGCACATGTAATAGTTGTTAATGCCAAGGAGGTTGACTATTTCACAGTGTTCTTCTTTACGCTAAAAACCACCTTAAGTTACCCACATTATTAACCACTTAACATCATCCTCCATTTGAATTACAGCTCCTTTCATCTCTTCTTCTTGTGTCACTGCATTGGCTATAGTGAAGTTTCGTGGTTGTTTCTAATCTCGGCACCAATGCTGTGTGACGCTGGCTCACCGGAGACCCCCCACCCACCACCCAGGGAAGCACTGGGCCTGGCTGTGGCTGCAGGCAGCATTTCCGAAGCAAAAGCTGCATCTTTGCACCTGGGTGGGAACGACAAGGTCAGACCGTTTCTACTGGATCCCCTAAAGTCAGTCATCTCCAGACACTGATAAATATTAAAAATTTTAATTTTGTGAAATTAAATTAACCACTCAAGCTCACAAGGGATTCTTACAAACCAGCATCTCATGGCGCCGAGGCTGCTGGTTTCACCTCCAAACGTCCCGCCAGATCCTGGTGCCAACGACAGGCTTCCTGCGTTTTGCTGTCGCTTCTATTTTGCCATAACATATAACGCCGGCTGCTGGCTTGAGACAGACACTGCGTGTGACGTCGGGAAAGTGTCAGTCCACTCCTGTCTTACTGTTTTTATTTATCGAAATCAAAAACGTATGTTGGGTGTTATCAAAATTATAGTCGCGCTACATCTAGAGGCCTCCTTTAATAACACATTTCTCAATGTGGCGTCATTCTCACGTGTTTGATGTTTGCAAAACCATCTGGTGTCATTAGTGTGTTCTATTATCCAACCCGGCCT
This sequence comes from Cebus imitator, assembly GCF_001604975.1. Lineage (NCBI taxonomy): Eukaryota > Metazoa > Chordata > Mammalia > Primates > Cebidae > Cebus > Cebus imitator. Next base: position 1,591,144 of record NW_016107638.1, on the reverse strand, counting down.
GTTGTTATTTTATTGGAAGCTTTATTGATGAGTTTAATTGTTTTTATGGATGAGATTTTTCTTTATGATTTTTCTTACTATCATTTTTTGATTTCCGTGCCTGGATTATGCTGGCTTCCTAAAATTCATTATAATATTTTTTTCTTTTTTTCCATGTTCCATTTCTATTACTTTCTAATTACATCAAATGGAAATAAATATCCCTTTAAAAATTAAGGAGGGCCAGGTGCGGTGGCTCACACCTGCAATGCCAGCACTCTGGGAGCCTGAGGAGTGGGGGCTGCCGGGGCACAGGAATTTGAGGCCAGCTTGGGCAACACACCCAGACCTGTCTCTAAATAAATAAATAAATAAAACTTAATGAAAATGAAAAGTAAAGGAAAACATCATATAAAACTGTCTGGACTCAGTCTTTTTTAAGGGGGACAATGAATGTAACAATATTTTGATTAAGTTTTAATCTTTCCCACCCACTCATTTGTTCCAATTTTTGTTTTTATTTTTTAAAAAAGGTAGCCTATGATAACATTTACTGCCTCTGTGATTTTCATTTCTATAAATACTTTTCTAATCAAATCCAGCTCTTTTTTTTTAGCTTATGTATTTTTAAACTTTTATTTTAGGTTCAGGGAAATTCGTGCCACACAGGTTTGTTGTACAGATTAATTTGTTCATGGAATACTACGCAGCCATAAAAAAGAATGAGTTCATGTCCTTTGCAGGGACAGGGATGAAGCTGAAAACCATCATTCTCAGCAAACTAACACAGGAACAGAAAAACAAACACTACATGTTCACATGTTCTCACTCATAAGTGGGAATTTGTTGTTCAATTTATTGTTCAATTCCCACTTATGAGTGAGAACATGTGGTGTTTGGCTTACTGGACACAGGGAAGGGACCATCACACACCGAAGCCGGGGGTAGGGTGGGGGTGGGGCGCTAGAGGTGGGATCGCATTAGGAGAAATACCTAATGTAGATGACAGGTTGATGGATGCAGCAAAACACCGGGGCACATGTATACCTATGTAACAAACCTGCACGTTCCACGCATGTATCCCAGAACGTCAAGTGTCCTAAATAAATAAGTACAGCTCTTTTAACCGTGCCTTCATCCTATTCCACGGCCTCGTCTCCATGACCGTCTCTTGCTTTACAACGCCTCTCTCAAATGCTACCCAGGCATCTTTCAACGCCAACTAGTTTTCTACAGCGACACTTTCCTTCCAAACTGTGCCTCCCTCAACACTATACTCTTCATCTTTCATGTGACCAAATCACTTAATATTTCAAGGCTCTGTTTCTCTTTCTTCAAAGGTGAGCAGAATTTCTACCCAGGGCAGGCATCACGGGAGATGGTAGTGGGTTCTGAGGACACCGTCTTGCTGCTCCCCTCTTTACTCTCAGGGTCTTCCACTTGCGTCTCTCCCTGGAGGGCTATCCGATGCTGAATGTTCTCCATTACCTGTTTTGTGTGGATTCACTGCCCTTTGGAATAATTTCCCTGGCTCCATCATATAGCAGCTTTTCCTTGAAGCGTGGAGTTTTAGTTCTCAACAATATGCATACACCATGCTGTGTTCAGATTCCCAGCACGAAGCACCCAGAGCACGCGGTTTGCAGGGACCCGCTGAGCTCAGCCTTCCCACAGAGGCCTCTGCGTGCGTCCACCTGCAGGATGCTTCACTGTACAGCTGATTCAGACCCAGGGTGGTGCTCAGGGGGGACCTCTGTGTTGTGAGGAGGTGAGACAAGAGCCTTAGCAGGTTCTGAAAGTCCCTGCTGTGGGGTACACGAGAGACCCCAGGTGTGCTGGATGCACTTGTTACACGTGGTTCTGAGTTATGGAAATCCAGTCTCCCTCCATGTTGTTCCCCCACCCGGGTGGAAGCCACTGTGCCTGGGGCTTCATCAAAACTCTGCCAACAGACATGTCCCTGGATAGGAACACAGCAGGTATACTGAATTCTCTGGAGGCCTAGACTGCTGAGGATATCCAGGGAACACTTAGTGTGTACATGAAGCTGCAGATAGGCGATTTCGAAGATGCCAGTGGATCAATGTATCCTTGATATAGTTTGGATGCTGTTCCCTCTAAATCTCATGCTGAATTGTAATCCCAGTATTGGAGGGGACTGGGCCATGGAGGCGGGTTTCTCATGAAAGGTTAGCACGACCCTCTTGGGGCCTTCCTCAAAATGCTGAATGATTTCTTCTGGTTGTGTAAAAGTCTCTCTCGATCACACTCTTGCCCTGTGATGTACTGGCTTCCCATTCGCCTCCTGCCATGACGGGACCTCCCTGAGACCCCATCAGAAGCTGGGCGGGTGCCAGCACCATGCTTCCCATACAGCCTGCAGAACGTGAGCCAGCTAAACCTCTTTTCCTCATCAATGATCCAGCCTCAGGTTCTTCTTTACAGCAGTGCAAGAACGGCCTTTAAAGAAATCCTTTAGAGAAAAACAGTGAGATATTTTTCAAGGTCTTTCTCAATAGTTTGGCAAAACATGGAAAGGGTTAAACAGATGTGTGTTTATAAATATTCTGGAAGAGCCAAATAGGTTAACTGCTTTTGAATTCCATAAAATAATCAGAAGAGCTAGGCTAATGTAGTGGAAACGCACTATACATTTCTTTAGTTTGTATTAATTTAACTATATGAAATCAGCTAAAATTAAAGCAAAAAAATTAGTAAGTTAAATGGTGCGGGATTGTTGTCCTGTATCACACGCTAATCTAATGGGCACATGCACTGCGCCCATTAGGAGATGAAAGATAAGGACCCACTTCGAGCTTCGTGGGTCTTCCTGCCCATGTTCCGCACCTGGGCGAGCATCCTTGGGAGGCAATGAATGGGCAGAAGAGGGACAGGGTGGAGGGAGATGAGAGAGAAGGAAGGCAGGGCTCTGGCTTCCCGAGGGCTCACTCTAGAATTCTGAGTTTCTGGCTCGAGCAGAAATTACAAGTTGACGACCTGAAGACCAAATCCAATCTATCAACTGTTTTTTTTGTTGTTGTTGTTTTTTTTTTTGGTCTGCACAAGATTGCAAACATTTTTGCAATTAGTCACAAACTCTTAAGGACTGGAAGAAGTTCACATAAAACTACAGATGCCAAACTTCTTTTGGATAGAGAAAGTTCTGGCAAGATCGGGCTCACACGCCGAGGTCAGCCGTCACCTGGAGCTGCAGATTTCCCTGGTCTCGGCCCAGCACAGGGCCCACAGTGAGGCACAGATGGTGTTTTGCGCCAGCTGCCACGGGTGACCCAGCTGGCCCGTTGTCTCTCACACTGTGCATTTCACTTGTTCTCACGTTCTGCCCGGTCCTGGTGAGTACCTGTGTTTTCCATCCCCGCTGTAGAGGAGTCTAGAGGCTTGGTACTGAGGAAAAGCAGGAAAACTGGCAGGACCCCGTCAAAGAGCAGAGGGGGACCCTCCACCCACCTCGAACGGGGGTTGAGGCCAGAAGGGACTGGCACTTGTCCTCCGAAGTCTTGTGCCTTCGACAGCTCTGCAGCCTGGGAGCTCAGACTGCCCTCTTCTTAGGACGCTCTCCCTAGGAGTCTGTCATTTTTCTGCCAAAACTCATCCCATCCGGCGATGGTGGCACAAAAATACTTGGGTCACAGGATGTACTGCCTCAGGCATGTGTGTACAATCATTATATGAGCTTTAGAGCTGAAAATGTCCTTGATCATCAAATCCTAAAAAAGTCTTCTAGGTGACCTAGCATCCAACCCCAGCACACCTCCCCTGCCAGACCTCAATTTTTCCTAACAAGAGAGCCCTTATCATGTAATGTAATCTGTGGCTGGGTAGGAATTTCCCTAGAAAGGACATGGATTTAAGTAGGGGATAAATCTTGCCATAATCTTTCTGAGTTTTTAAAGGGAAAGAGGAAATGTATAGAGAACAGTATATTCAGAACCAAAACTTCAAGTCCTGAGCTCCTAGCTTAAGGGGATGGAGGCAGAGTGTCAAAAGGATGAAGGAAATAAAGGGTTAAAGCAGCAAAGGAAAAAACTGGGCCATATATTGACCTCATGATATGCCAGGCCCTGGGCTAGACTCAGGTGCTCTTGAGGTGGGATCCCTGGGACCTCCCCACAGAGCTGTGTGGTTATAAATCCAGATATTGACTATGTAATTATGTCTCTATTAATGCTACAAAAAGGGGAGCAGTGGGGGCCGCAGAATCCTGTCCCTTTCTAGAGGCTGGTGGATTCAGTAAACTGAACACCCCTGCCTCTGAGCACCTTTGCTCCCAAACCTCACCACGGGATCACTAGAACATGCTTTGCCTTGAAACCAGCAGGTTATTTGTTTGTTTAATTACCAGGCCAGTCTCCATGGTTCACACCTGCGATTCCAGCACTTTGGGAGGCCGAGATGGGCTCATTGCTTGGGCTCAGGAGTTTGAGACCAGCCTGGACAATATAGTGAGACCCCATCTCTACAAAAAAATTAATTGAAAAAAAAAAAATAGCCAGGCCTGGTGACACACAGCTGTAGTCCCAGATACTTGGGAGGCTGAGGCAGATGGATCATTTGAGCCGAGACTGCACCACTGCACTTCAGCTTGGGCAACAGAGCAAGACCCTGTCATTCATTCATTCATTCATTCATTCATGAATGAATGAATTGCCAAATGAGAGAATTTTACATGAATGTGCAGATTTTCTGAATTCCCCTGAGCACACAGGACCGGACAACGTTACCATAATGGATGTCCATTAAGTCGTGACCATGATTAGCAAGGACCCTGGAGCAGCTACTCCCATAGCCAGGACAGGCCTGTCCCCAGGGAGCTGAGCCCACCCGCATTCTCCCCAGTGCCTCACTCTGGCCTCCATCTGCGCCTGCGTTCTGTTACCTGCCTGGCCATGACAGGTTTGAGTTTGTGACACTGGCCATAAATGTCTCCCCCAGGTGGCAGCCACCAAAGAGGCCACATGGCTCTTCGGTCGCCACTAAAGTTCACAGGTGGGCAGACGTCGCCATCCCAATCCCCACCAAGGCCCGAGTCTCCAGACTTCCTTATTAAAATAAAAATAGGACGTTTTTATCAGCTGGGCACATGCTGTGGTTCTTCTCTCCCACAGCGCTCATGTATAAACTGCTGACATTCGGCACTGCTGGTGCTTGATTTAATATTTGTATTTTTGTAAAGTTAAGAGAGGATGTGTTGATTGTTAACATCTGTCTTCCGATTCACCTAGTCTTCTACCTGAAAGCAATTCAGGTGTGACAGGCAGGCAGGCCGCAGCAATTCTGATTAGGTTGGGCCAATCTGGATGGAAATAGCCCATTTGGTGGAAGTCCAACTGCAGCTGATAAACAACCTAATAGCCTTTCAGGTCCAGTCACCCTCCATTGTTCCATTATTACTCCTTTTAAAGCAATCTGTGCTATCTGAGATAGCACCCTGGCTTAGTATTCAGCATCACAGGAGAACGTTTACTTAAGGGTGCTGGTGAAGACCGAACAATGAGCTCCAAAGCAGCAGGAAGTCTTGGGAATTTGCATGAGAAAACCATAAGAAATGTAATTATTTTTGCCAGCAAAACTCCGAGTAGGGCTGTCTTCTTATTTAATACCATGTCATTACAAAATATAGAACTCAATTTAGGAAATGGTGATTTAGATTCGAAGCTGAAAGGAACTAGGTGCACTCTGAATATTATTGTTCATGATGAAAGAAATTTAAATTACACAAATATTATGGAGCACAGCTTAATCCGGCACATCAACACCGCTCTCTCTCTCACCGCTTCTAACCGATGAACTCTATCCTTCATTTAAGTCATGAGACAAGAGGAAGTCAATACTCTTAGATCGAGAGTCTAGATGCAGAATACAGCTGGGGACTCTGAGTTGTCATAACTCACATATTAAAAGAAAAACACTCTCAGATTGGTTCAGAAAACAAACTCTAAGTGAAACTGGGAGAGAATAAAAATAAAGATTTTGTACAGGGATATTCAGGAAGCAGCGGTGGCAACGGTGACATGAGAAAAAGTTAAATTCAAGATCAAAGTAACAAGACCAAGAAAGTCAAGTTATGAATGTGAAGGATAAAGTGTACAATGAAGATACAGTGAATATCATCTCGTAAGGATTTCCTTGAACAGCATAAAAATACAGAAAGCAACAGCTGATAAGAATAGGAAAAGGAGAAATTGGCCAGAACACAAGGGAAGTTCAGAATATTTTCAAACCTGAAACCAAGAAAAAGTCCAGATATTTAACAAACTGCTTTCAGCTCTGACAGGTCATGTGAAGGAAGGACGGAATGAACAAAGGAGGGAGGAAGGAAGCCATAGAGATCGTGAATAAAATAAGTAATAAAATGGAATGAACACTATTGTTTTACAAAGAACACAAAGATATTAGATAATATATTTTTCAGATGTCCAAAAACATTTAGAAAAATTGACTGCAAGAAACATCAATCTCTGAAGTAAAACTAGAATAGAATAAATTTTTGGACTGCAATATGGTAATAAGTTATTTTAAAAGAAGAAGAAAATAACAGCAATATGCTAATCACTTAAAGATTTATGAATGTGGCTGGGTGCAGTGGCTCACGACTATAATCCCAATACTTTGGGAGGCTGAGGCAGTGGACCTGAGGCCAGGAGTTCAAGACCAGCCTGACCAACGTGATGAAACCTCATCTCTACTAAAAATACAAACGTTAGCCAGGCATGGTGGTGCACACCTGTAGTCCCAGCTATTCAGGAGGCTGAGACAAGAGAATCACTTGAACCCGGGAGGCGGATGTTGCAGTGAGCCAAGATTGTGCCACTGCACTCCAGCCTGGGTGACAGAGGGAGATTCCGTCTCAACAACAAAAACAACAACAAAAATTTATGAACACTCCAAGCAGACCTTGGGTCTAGTTGGAAACGAAAAGCAAAATGCAGGCTGGGGGTCAATCACTTCGAGGTGAAGGGACATGGAAGCTGGGATGGACGCCCTGGGGTGCCAGCTCTGAGATTCAGTGTGTGAGGGTTTCTGAGAAAACTGTCGGCTGGAAGGTCATCTCTGCCACCTCCTGCATGAAGAAGTGGGGCAGCTTTGCTCTAAGATTTAGCGTCTAAGTGAACACATCATGAATATTATTAAGTCCTTTGTTTCTGTGAATTTTCTGACCTGACTCTAGCTCATTTGTAAAGTGAATTTGAAATTCTGAGGAAAATGGAAGCTGATGTACATGTTTGTTAGTTTGTTTTTAAAAAGAGAGTTCTTTAAAAAGTCTAATAATAAGAATAATAAGCTTCCAGTTAGCCTAATCTAGGAAATATGAGCAGAAAATATACATGATGAAAATTAGCATGAGAGAGGGTAAATAAACACAGATGCTCAGAAAATTTCAGGACTTATCATAAAAATCCTGCGTTAATAAATTTGAAAATCTGGAGAAATGTATTTCTAGGAAACTGTAGAATATAAAAATGCACTCCAGAAAAGATATGACTACAACGGAGAAGTAAATGTCTAATAAATTGTAAAAAGCTACCAAGGAGCCCTCACTTGGAAAAGCATGCATAATTAGGAGAAGGAGGAGAAAGGCGAGCACCGAGCTAGCTGAAGGTAGAAGCAATTTTCCCAGCCGAATCCACCAAAACCCCACAGCAACACATAAACATTACGTTGACAGTGCCGTATTGCTAGCATTTTTTATTAGGAACAAAACAGAATATCTCTAATGTCAGCCCTTAGCATTGGAGGTCTTAGTGAAAACAAGAAACCAAGAAAAAATAAGTGAGCAACATATGAATTTGGAAGATAAAAAACCATTATTTTCAGATAAAACGATTGTCCATATACAGAAAGCCAAACACCGTATGTTCTCACTCATAAGCGGGTGTTGCACAATGAGAACACATGGACACAGGGAGGGGAACATCACACATCGGGGTCTGTCGGGGGGTGAGGGGCTAGGGGAGGATAACATTAGGAGAAATACCTGATGTCGATGGCGGGGAGACGGATGCAGCAAACCACCATGGCACGTGTAGACCTATGTAACAAACCTGCACGTTCTGCACATGTGCCCCAGAACTTAAAGAATAATTTAAAAAATATATAAGATACTTCGCTGACAAGTCTGAAATAGTTTTTTTTATTTTAAAAATATCTAAAGAAAAATATCACAAAATGTTAACATTTATTCATTTCAGATGGTCAGTAAATGAGTGACAGCTACGCTGTTTTTGGTGGTATGTGTGTGTAACATTCCCAAAAAAACGTCATGAGGACTGGAGATGAGGCCCTGGTGGTTCTGCATATAAATTACTCCACTATTCAAGAAACACACACACACACACACACACACACTTTAACCTCTGCCTTAGCATACAGAAAGAAGAGTAGACCCCAAAATACGAAAACAAAGGTGTGCAAAAGAAACAAAATTTTGAGAAATCTAAGTTTCAGCAGTATCTTGACTGAATGGTATTATCGTTGGAATAACAAAACCTTCAAACATTAGTTTCTCTTTCAACACGTTAATAGACTGAAGAAGAAAAAATGTAATCTTGAGCAATGTCCAAAAAATCCATTTGAGGGAAATCAAAATTATTTCTAACTGAAAATTAAGCCCCAAGCAAAATACAAGAAATAGGTATTCATAAAGAGGAAATAAATCCATTGCTATTAGGTACTGACGGTATTGCATGTCTAGAAAATTCAAAATAACAGAAAAGTTATGGCAAATAAAATCAGCAGGGGCATCAACACAACTAAAATAAAATCAAGGTGTTTATCTAAGACCATAACCAGTTATAAGTGCAAGGACAGAAAGATTCTCTTTTAATATTCAACAAAAATGTAATATCAATGAACAGATTTAACAAGAAATTTCTCATATCTTTTTAAGAAAATGTTTAGACCTCACTGAAGAACATAAAATATTTGGGGGAAATGACCTGAATTTATGTAAAAACATAAAGTATTATAAAGACATCAATTCTCTCCTAAGACAATCCGTGTGCCCGACACCTGGTGAGCGCCAGGACGGGGGGGGTAGGCTCTGTCCTGCTTCCCTCCTATCCCGCTCCTGCCTCAGGCGCCTACCTCCATCCCTTACTACCCAGCACTAAGTCCTGGCTTCCCGTCATCTGGATGCTCCAGGACCACATTCTCAGGGACCTCAAGAAAGGGGACCCTCCAACTCACGGCTCTCAGTTCCTTCACCCCATCTGTATCATTCAGGGTGGGCAAAACTGAGATTCCAAGGAGGCTCCTGCCCAAATCCCAGGGTCTGTGCGTATGAAGAAATGCCACATCTTTGAGTGTGTGATCTTACCTGGCGAGATGGACTTCGCAAATATGAAGAAAGTTACTGATGAGCTGACCTTAAAACAGGGTGATCCTTCAGGTTTGTTCGGGGGACCCGATGCTGTCACATGAGCCAGAAGAGGATGCCAGACAGAGGTGGGGAGTGACCAGGGCTTGGCGTGCTGGGTTTGAAGATGGAGGGGGCCCCAGGAGAAGGAATGTGGGTGGCTTTTAGGAGCAAAAAGCCACCCCACCTGATGGCCAGCCAGACATACCCATTCGGATATCACACAAGTTTCTGAAATGTCTCCCTACTCCTGTGCCTTCCACTATTTTCTGTCTCGGCACAGGGCTCCATCACAGCAACCTCAGTCTCCCAACTCCAAGTCATTGGATTCTTCCGCAGCCTGAGGGAGCCTGGAAGCCAGCTCTCCTCCAGAGCTCACAGCTCAGAGCCCACTCACCTGACAAATAGATTTCAACCTGGTGAGGCGCTGAGCAGAGACCCAGCTTCTGCCCTACAGAACCGGAATGAACGAGCACCAGCTGTTCCAAGCTGCTAACTTGGTGGTGATTTGTCACAGCCAACAGAAAACCAAGACAGTTATGAAGTGTTCTGCCCTATGGCCTTCACTTCCACAGTTACCTTCTGAGAAGGCTCCATTACACGACCCTACAGCCCAAATGCGCACATTCCCACAGTGTCATCACTGTAAATGCCAATCCCAACCCTCCCCTCTCTCTTATTTATCTCTTTCTTTTCTACCTTTATCAACCTGTGTGTCTCTGACAGTGGTGTTTTCACCAGAGAAGACTGTGCTGTCGCTGACACCATGGATAACATCATGTTTGAAGCCATTCACTTGCTTAAATGTCAGGGGGGTTATCTTGTTGGCATCTAAAAACCTAACACAATCATTTTCTGGTATTATGAACCTTTAAAAAATTCATTTCATTTTCCCTTTAATACACTTCCATTGTTCAACCTTGTTCTTTGGCAAACTTCTCCAAGAATGGTCTCCAGGAGCTGTCTCCGTTTCCTTGTTAGTCTTCGAAACTTTCCAGTCTGGCTCTGTCTCTGCCACATCGTTGAAACCGTTCACCTGTGTCTCCCAATCAAATGGGCAGTGTGTCTTCTCCTGACCACTCGACGGCATTGACACCATTGCTCCTTTCTGTCCTATTGATACATGCTGTCTCCTGAAATCCACAAACAGCTTTCCTTTCACTCCTCAGGTCACTGCTTCCCAATCTCTCTTCCTGGGCCATCCTTTGTGACATCTGACATGGGATCCCCGCTTAATCCCACCATACTGTCTCCCTAACAGAGTTCTTCCATGCTTTCACTCTTAAAACCATCCACAAGTTGTCACCTCCCAAATGTACGTCCCCAAGCCTGACAATCCTGCTAAACCCCAGATTTGTAAATTCAATGGCTAGTAGACATACCCATTCGGATGTCACACAACTTTCTGAAATGTCCACCACAAATCTCATGTGTGCCTCCCTACGCCTGTGCCTTCCACTTCTTCCCGTCCTGACACAGGGCACCATCACAGCAACATCTGCTCGAAGCAGAAAGAGTTGAGTCATTGTTGATTCCTTCCTTTCTCCACCTTTCTCATTCAATCCATCTGTAAACCTGATTAATTTCATCTGCTAAATATCTCTGGAATGTGTCCAGTTGTGTCTGTATCCACAGTGGCCACCTTAGTCCACGCCATCATCATCTGTCGGTGGACCTTTGCTAAATGTCTCATTGGCTTCCTTACACCTCCCGACTTCTGCCCAATGCACACTTCACAACTGTCAGTGAGAACTTGAAACAGACATGAATAAGACCATCCAGTTTCCCTGCTTTCGCCATTCATGGGCTTCCCATTTCACCATGAATAAAATCTAATGTATTATCCCTGCAAATAAAATAAAAGGCAGGCAGTAATGGATGCCGGTAAGGATGTGAAGAAAGAGAAGCCCGTATGTACTGCTGGTGGGAAGGTAAAGTAGTAAGAACACCCACAGCGGCAAATCCACACTCCCATGTCTACTGTAGCCTATTTACAACAGGCAAAAGATGGAGTCAACTTAAGGGTCCACCGATGGATGGATGGATATGGAAAATGTGGTATATATAGACATATATATATACCCACAACAGAATATTATTCAGCCATAAGAAAGAATGGAATCCCATCATTTGCAGCAACGTGGATGAACTGGTCACTATGTCAAGTGAAATAAGCCAACCACAGACACAAACACTGCGTGTTCTCACTCATCTGTGGGAGCTAAAATAGTGGATCTCATGGAGCTACAGAGTAGATTGGATGGGCGATTACCAGCGGCCAGGAAGGGGTGAGAAATGAAGGGGATAAAAGAATCTAAGTGGTATTGAACTGTACACTTAAAAATAGTAAAGATGGTAAATTATATATGTATGTTTCACCTCAATTAAAAAAAAAAACTAAATTTAAAAAAGAAACTCTAAAGTTCTTGGTGTCAGAGTTCTGTGTGTATTGAACTCAGCTAGGCTTCCAAGCCTTCTTTTGAGCGGTCCACCTCTCTACTGCCTGGGCTGTAACCACTCTGAGCTCCTTTTAGGTTCTCTCACCCACCAAGCTTTTCCTCCACCCACAACTGTGGCTCAGTTCTCAACATCTAAGATGCCTTTCTCCTGCTCTGCATTTAATTGCCACCTTCCTATCCTTCATGATTCAGCTTAAACATTGCCTTCACAGGGGCTGTTCCAGGCAAGCCTACCATAAGCCCCACATGCAGCATTCTCAATCAAATTATATCCTCATTCACTTCCATTTGTAATTGCTTTATTATCTGTTTATAAATCTGTCACCAATCTCTCCCATGAGGTTAAGAGCTCCCTGAGATTGGAGTCTTTTCCTGGAACATATTAGATGCTTAATGAATATCGGTTGTAACAATATTTTAAGATGTTTAAATCGTGGTAAGTAATTAAGCTACGAGTATTTGCTAAGTCAAGGTTAGTGTATACTGGTGGTGAATTCATATGCAGCTATTAAGAGAGTAATTTACCTCTTAGTTCTACCACAAAAAAACAAGTCACAGAAAAAAATCCAGAAGGTACTATTGCATGAAAATAGCAGGTTTCAAGATAGTACACATGTGACTCTCCCAGGCACTGCTTGGGAGACTCATTAAGCAACATAATAAATAAGTCACTCCCTGCCACTTAACACAGCGGCACATCTACATAGAATTGCACATGTGTGCCGAAATCACAGCCCAACCCAAGCCTACAGCTATCCTGGGGGGTAACCGTCCAACCATTCCAGGTACCACCCCCACCCTGCAGGGGCCCGGCTGCATTTCTAGAATACCATCTAGCCGATGTTTTAAATCAGACCATTTCAAGCACATCTTTTCAATTACATGCATAGGCAATAGATGTCAAGGACCTACTTTTATTTATTACAGGATGTGTTTATGTGTGGGGGGGAGTCTGTATTGCTGTCTGAATGCTCCCCCAATTACAAAAAATAGTTTTATTTTCTCCAGGTGATGGGATTTCAAGTATTATTTATTTTCTGCTTTCGGCTTGTTTACATTGTTTGAATTTTCTACAATTACTTCGTATTTTTTAATGACTAGAAATGAAAGCTATTTTCCTTTGGAAATACGGACAAATGCTGTGATTGAACACTCCTACGAATTTGATATAAGTTAAGGAAAGCTTCATTCTTCATCTATGTCCGGATAGCCCAGGGAACCTCTGACTGGCAACGGGAAGCCAGATGATTTATGGCAGTTGGTTGTGTTTCGTTTTTCCTCCCTCCCTTGTCCACGTTGCGAGGAACACGCTGGTGACCCAGGTCACCTGCAGGACAGCTGCTCTGCTCACAGTGTGCCCTTGCCTGCCATTTCATGCAAACAATAGACCCTCCCATGCAGGGAACTGGAGGCAGGATTGTTAAAAAAAAAAAAAAATGTTTCTAATTCCACTTCAACAATTCAAAAATATATTTTCTAGGGCCATGTTCATCTTTTTTTGAGAATGCAGAAAATGATGTCAGCCAGAATGCAAATATCTGTATAAAATATTTGTATAAAAGCTTCAGTATCTTATAATTTTTATTTATTACAGTGCATTAAAATAGGTGTCATTTATACACAATAAATTTTGGTGAAGTGGAACAGGGAAAAGGATTAGTTCCACTTCAGAGAGAACAACTGAGTGACTTCCTCCATATGTGAGCTCACCATTGGCCACTTCTGAAAAACTCCGGGCCTGTTTATTACACAAGGCCTACACAACTTTCTGTCTAGCTGATGCCATAGAAAGACTGTATTCATAACAGGAGAACAGGAGTGAGATCAAACACTAACAGAAAAGTCAAAATGAAAGAGCAGCAAATTCCATCTTTGAGCCTGTAAAAGAGAGATGCAAATGATGAAAACCATAATGATGAGATGAAGGGGAAGAAAGATCTGTTTTGTAATCACAAGTCCTCCCAAGTTTTGGGGAAAAGGTTCATTTCTAAGACGTGTGTCACAGACTCATTGTGAATTCATCCTGACACCATTTCTTCCATAGCTTATGTTTCTTCGCTGATATGAGGACTCTGATTACAGCGTTTGCTAAAACGAATGCAGATGATGTTCTCATGCGTGAATGAATATCTCAGAAATACCGAGATAGTTTCATCAAAGACAAGAATTCTGGAATTTAATCACAAACAGGAACATAAATAGATACCATATTTTCCTCTTCAAATAATGAGTCAGCTGTTATTGTAGTCATCTAATTTTATCAAGAATAGCACTTGGCTAATTAGACAGGAGTCAGTTAATAACTAGCTGACATTTATAAGAACAGAAATGGGTTCTATGAAAAGTTGTTTATGACTGCAAAAGCATGGTGAAAGCGGGTAGAAGGCATGAAATTGGAGCAATGGCAAGTTAGTGAACATCTCCTAAATATGCAATGGCTGCAAAGTGCCCGGCCGTCTGATCCCCACTGCACCTCGATATGCTCAAGCATTCATGTGCTTAGTGTGTATTACTGAAGACCTGCTAAGCGTCAGACACAGTGGTTTTTCTGTAGCTGTGCAGATGATCTCTGTCTGCAAGGACCAAGGAACTGAGCAGTTGACCAGGTGCACAGAGTTCTGCGAGTCAGCGTTCACTGTGAACACACAGCATCAGAAGCGGCAACAAGACGTTCACAAACTTAGACTCTGCATGGAGAGCATGGAGAAATGAAGCCTGGTTCTGGGGCACCGAACGCAGTCTCCCCACTTCCCCAGGACCCGTCGGTAAAACCTCAGATCTCTCTCCTGTTTCAGTCTGAGAACCCAAGGCCACATTTTAGCAAACTGGGAGAATGGAAAGAATCACATCATAAAGATAACCTGGGGTGTGTATGTGTGTCTGTGTGTGTATGTAATATGGGGTGTGCATCGGTGTAATGCAGAGTGTGTGTGTCTGTAATATGGGGTGTGTGAGGGTGTGGTGGGATGTGTGTGTATGTGTGTGGAGTGCATAGGTGTGTATATCTGTGTGTATGTGTCTTGGGGTGTATATATGTGATGTAAGGTGTACATGTGTATGTGGTGTGTGTGTGTCTATGTGTGTGTATCTGTGTGTCTGGTTTAGGGGAGTGCATGTGGTGTGTGTGTCTATGCATATGTGGTTTAAGGGTATGTGTGTGGTGTGAGGCATGTGTGCATATGTGTGCAGTATGGGGTGTATATGTATGTATGTGTACGTGTGTGTATTTGTGTTTATATGGTTTGGGGTGTGTGTGTGTGTAGCGTGAGGCATGTGTGTGTATGTGTATGTGGTGTGGGGTGTGTATGTATGTGTACATGTGTGTGTATCTGTGTTTATGTGGTTTTGGGGGGTGTGTGTACTGTGAGGCATGTGTGTATATGTGGTGTGGGGTGTGTATGTATGTGTATGTGTGCGTGTATCTGTGTGTATGTGGTTTGGGTGTGTGTGGTGTGAGGTGTATGTGTATGGGTGTGTGTGTGTGTGGTGTAGAGGGGTGTGTATGCAGGTTACCTTTCATTTACCGGCACTATCAGCGGCTGTGTGTACCTGCACACACAGACTGCAGTTCTATTACCGACACTTAAAGCAGAATGTGCTTGGCCCAGGGGTTCACACCTGAAATCCCAGTGCTTTGGAAGGCCGAGGTGGGTGGATCACTCGAGCCCAGGAGTTCAAGATCAGTCTGGGCTACATAGCAGGACCCTGTCTCTACAAAACATACAAAAATTAGCTGGACATGGTGGCCGGCACCTGTAGTCCCAGCTACTCAGGAGGCTGAGGTGAGAGGATTGCTTGAACCCAGGAGGTGGAGGCTGCAGTGAGCTGGGATTACACTGCTGTACTCCAGCCTGGGTGACAGAGCAAGACCCTATCTTAAAAAAAAAAAAGAATGTCCCATCTCTCTTTTCCACCTCTGCTAAATGCACACAACTGCTGTCATGCTGGACAAAGGCTAGGAAAGGAAGGAAAACATAGATTCACACTGCCCCGCACAGGAACACGCTCTCAGGGTGGAGATTCCATAAAGGTGATGAAATCTGTCCATCCCCCTCATACCCAGCCCACAGCGCCAGACACTGCACTTGGACCATGGCATTTGATGAATGGATTCATGAGAGGATCAAAGGAGCTAGAAAGGAGAATTGGCATCTAGTTTCCCCATCAATTATGATAAATATTTATAATAATTGGATAAATAAAATATGCTTAAAAATCATAATACCATATATGAGTTACCTTAGTGGCTAGGTCAGGGAGGCCCTATCTCTTGAGATCTCAAGCCCCCAGTTCCACCAGGGATGGAGGTACGACTCCACACACCCCAAGTTCCTCCTGCACCATGCAGCGCAAAGCTTGCTTGTGTAGACTCTCCTCGCCGTGTAGACTCTCCTCGCCATGTGGACTCTCCTCACAGTGTGGACTCTCCTCACTGTGTAGATTCTCCTCGTCGTGTAGACTCTCCTCACCGTGTAGATTCTCCTCGCCGTGTAGACTCTCTTCACCGTGTGGACTCTCCTCACAGTGTGGACTCTCCTCACTGTGTAGACTCTCCTCGTCGTGTAGACTCTCCTCACCATGTAGACTCTCTTCGCCGTGTAGACTCTCTTCACTGTGTAGACACTCCTCACTGTGTAGACTCTCCTCACTGTGTAGACTCTGGACTCTGTGGACCCTGACCGTGAGTCAGACTTTTGCCTCTTCGTGCATCATTTCCTCCTCTTAGGAAATGGGAGTGAAATAAGCCCTTAGCGCTGATGGTGCATGTGGCATGCTCTGCAGGACCCGGCACAGGGTGAGTGCTGAGTGTGAGCCGCTGTTGTTGCTGCTGCTCGTGTTATTAATATCCTCATCAATATTATTTAAACATGTTTTCTTCCTGTTCCAGGCAGGCCTTTCACCAGATGTAACCAGGAAGAAAAGTGCTGCCGCCACCCGCAGTGCTCACGAGTGAGGGACGCAGCGTCCTGGCGCTGAGGCTGGAGCAGGGCACAGAACTCCAGACCGCAGGCGCACCCGGGACGTGCCTGCTCTCAAAGAGCTTGCTCCTGGCTGCTGAGGTCTCTCTCAGCCCTCCTCCGTGAAAAGCCCATCACCTCCTCCTCCCTGGCTCCTCTCACCTGGCACTCTTGTGTCTGAAGCTAAAGCAAGCTCCTTACCTTCTGCAGGGAATTTCTCCATCTCTGCAACCCTGGTCACAGCAGAGACCAAATCCCTCAAGCACCCTGAATCCTTTTCATGAGTCCTTTTGAAAGGCCATCTTGCCTCTCTTAGGAATTTAGGGGGCAGTTGTTGGAAAGATGGCACTTTCCACCCATTCAATGTCTTTATAAGGCCCCTTCCCATCCATTACTCTGTTTGCACATCCCAGCAGCCCTGTGTGACAATGGGGACCATCAGTGCTCTTCTGCAGATAAAGGAACAGAGACATCTATGGGGTTATTCGGGTCTGACAAAGCGACAGCACAAACCCAGGTCTTCTGAGGCACACTCAGCGTGGAAATCGCCTCTGGAGCATTTCACCACACGTTAGAAATATCTGAAGCTCAGATGTAGCCACAAGGTTATTTGAGTGGAGTGTTCCTATTTAATCAGAGGTACCAGAAACCCATCTAACTAAATATATATTTACTTATGTTTTTATGCCCAATACTTTCAGTAGCCTTTTGGGAGCATCAGCTGAAAATATACGGATGAACAGTTCCATCATGAAGGAGCTCACATTTCAGATGTAGAGGAATGATTTACAGGCATGAAAAAGCTAGAGGAAAAGGAAAAATTGAACAAACTGTTCCTCACATTTTATTTTATTTTATTATGCTTTTAGAGACAGGGTTTTGCTATGTTGCCCAAGCTGGCCTCGAACTCTTGGGCTCAAGCAGTCCTCCTGCTCAGCCTCCCGAGTAGCTGGGACTGCACGTGTGCACCAACACACCTGCTGCGCCCCAAATTTTAACTTAAAAAATCCAAAGGGACTCAAGAAAGGCTCAACTCTAGTGCCGGTCGATCTGACAAGCAGCAAAGGTGAGCCTCCCGCCTCTCCGGCGGCCTCTCAGGCACCCCTCCTCACCTTCTTCTGCCTTTTTCCCATCTAACCCCATTTTGACAATGGATCTGAAATTAGCCACTTTAAAGCAGCATTTTCTGACTCCAATTCTGATTTTCTGTATTCCAGAGTGAAAACATGCCCTGATCAAAAATGTTTAGGAAATAGTAGCTTCAAGAAATTAAGACAGATTTTCTCACTGCAGGACGTAGATTATTTAACACAGTGGTGTGTATTGCAGGTTTGCATTGTCAAGCATCTTTGGGCACAGCAAACTTAAATTCCAGGAGAATTCCACGGTGTTGGTGTTGTCTGAAACACACATGTCAGGCGTTCCCCGTGGTTGGAGAATGACTGAATGACTTCAAAAGGTTGGCCTTGTGGGGGTTTTGAACTGTAACAGGTGGCAAAGCCATCAGATGGAATCTTCATCCTCAGAAAACAGACCAATGCAACTACTTTGAAGGCATCAGAAGTCAATCTGCCAGCCCATAATTTCAGGGTCGCATAAGGATTTCTCACAGGGAAAGCTGGATTACAGGCAGGCCTCAGAAACCTATTCAGTCTGAGGAAGCATGAAAACATTGGAGCCGCATTTCAGGCAAAAGTGACAACAAAATGGGAAGCGGAGCACACACAGCCCATTTTGGAGAGTGCCACCCAGTCTTCAACACGCAGGTGCACTGCAGGGGATCTTGTTGCAATGCAGCCTGTGACTCTGCCAATCTGTAGGCCGGGGAAGAAGGACAAGAACTTGCATTTCTCGCCAACTCCCAGGAGATATGATACCGGTCACTAGACCCTCCCTGGGATTTAGGGAACCATAAAGCCTGCTGGGCTTTGGAAGAGGGTGGGCAGGGGTTCCGCTGTTGAATGGCCAAGACCACAGGTTTCCTTTGCTGAAGAAAGATTTTTTGACCTCCTACGGTATGCTGGGCACCATGGCAGGTGCTGAGGATATAATTGTGAAAAAGACGGACGTGATCTTTGTACTCATGGAGCAAATTCAGTGGGGGGTGCCGGGAAATAAATACATCAGAGAGATGATCTGAGACATGTGCTGGAGCATCAAAGATGAAAAAAGACAGGACAGAGGGCAGTGGTGGAAGAGTCAGCCACGGAGGGGGCGACCAGGGGCAGCGTCTCTGAGGACGGGGCACTGGGCAGGGTTGGAGGGCAGAAGGGCTGAGTGGTCAGAGGAGCTGAGAGACGTGCTGGGGTCCTGAAGACCACCCTCAGGTTGGCTGCCTCACTGGCGGACTCAGGCCTCAGCGTATGGTTGCACAAACAGCGGAAATCTGTCAATTAAACATTACAGATTTACTACAACAGAAGGTCAGACCACAAAACCAGCAAAGGACAAGGCTATCCAGGTGGAATCAGGGCAAGCCAGGCTCAGGCTCCCAAGAGTCCCTCCCCGGGGAGTCACATAGGACAGGCTTAACTCCTTCAGCACTGCACTGTGACAACACCTACTGTGGTCCCTACCATGGAAGCTTGTCAGAGACTCAGCACCTGGAGTTGTCGGTATGGTTTGTGTTTTAATCCATTCTTAGGCAGCTGTGAAGAAATATCCAAGATTGGGAACCTTATACTGAAAAGAGATTTAATTGACTCACAGTTCTGCATGGCTGGGGAGACCGCAGGAAACTTACAATCATGGTGGAAGGCACCTCTTCACAGGACGGCAGGAGAGAGAATGCGTGCCTAGAGAAGTGGGAAGCCCGTCATAAAACCATTGGATCTGTGAGAATTCACCATCACGAGAAGAGCATGGGAAAACCATCCCCAGGATTCAATTACCTCCACCTGGTCCTGCCCTTGACATGGTGGCATTACTACAATTCAAGATGAGATTTGCGGGGGACACAGGACCCAGATCCACATGCACAGCATGCATGGCTCTGTGTCCCCACCCAGACCTCATGTTCCTTCGTAGTCCCCAGCGTTGCGGATGGTGCCTGGTGAGATGTGAGGGGATCACAGGGCAGATTCCTCATGAATGGCTTAGTAGCATCCACTTGGTACTGCCTCGAGGTAGTGAGTAAGTCACCATGAGATCTAAGGGTGTAGCATCTCCCACATCTTTCTTGCCCTTGCTTTCATCACGTGACGTGCCTACTCCTCCTTCACCTTCTACCATGATTAGAACCATCCTGAAGCCTCCCCAGAAGCAGAAGCCACCATGCTTCCTGCACAACCTGCAAACTGTGAGCCAACTAAACCTCTTTTCTTTATAAATTACCCAGTCTCAGGTATTTCTTTATAGCAATGCAAGAATGGCCTAACACAGTTGTTTTTGGGGGCTGGTCCTGTGGGCATCTCTGCCCAGCATATGCCGAAATTCCAGACTCCTAGAAGAAAAGCAGGTACATTGCATAAGCCATATTGTTTATGCAGAGAGTTTAGCCATGATGAGCCCCTTTCATCAGTTAGGAATGGCAGGAGCCCTCTTGAAATCTGTGTTTCCATGGACCAACCAAGGGCCAGCCTTCCCAGCAGCCTTTGTAAGGAGGGGTGGGCTCAGGCCTGTGATGGAAACTCTTTTATGCACATTGGTCTTTCAGCCATGAGGCTCTCTCTGTGCAAGGGCCCCGGGGAAGCAAAAGCAGGCTTGTCGGGAACACAGAGGTAGGCCAATGTGTTTAGAACTCAGCCGTAGGAAGAATTGTGGAGAGGAAGGAGGTAGAGGTGAAACTGAGAACAAATTCCAGGTTCTGTCACTTGCCAGCCATGTCACATGTAACTTCTCCAAACCTCAGTTTGTTGATCTGAAAAATGGGAACAGTACCTATTTATAGGGCTTAATGGAAGGTATTAAGCAGGGTGCCCAGATATTTGTTAAAACATAATATGGTAGCTCTTAATATTTTTTTTTCAATTGGAGGCTGATTTAATCTTATTTCCATTAAAATAACTAACAGGAATAGAAGCCTTAGCATGAGCCAGGCACTGATGTCGGAGGGTCCTTCTCATCTGTTAAGTCGTCCATCCTGTGACCGCCCTATGAGGGATACTCGACCGTGGGCCAGTTTACAGGTGAGAAAGCTGAGGCCCGTGCAGCTACTGAGGGCTGAGCAAGAATTCCAAACCAGGAAATCCACCACGGCATTCACGAAACCGGATGGATTACAAAATTTCAGTTCATGAGGCGAAGTTTCGAAGCAATTTTAATCTTCTTCCAGTAATGGCTCTGAACTTTATTCCATCAAATCTCTTTCTAGTACATACCAGGCTCAGTTGTCAACATTTCAGCCAACTCTGTCATTTTTCAGCCACTTTTTGATTTTTGGAAAATGTTTATTATGGCTATGAAGACTTAGTTCTGTTCAACCATCTTCTAAGCTCTCAGCTCCTAACCAATGTTAGATTATGTTATGAACTGAATGCTTGTGGCCCCCGGGATTCCTATGTTGAAGCCCTCACCTCCAGTGTGACGGATCCAGGAGGTGGGGTATTTAGGAGGTGAGGAGGCTTAGATGAGGTCACGACAGTGAGGGATCCCAGGATGGGACTAGTTCCCTTACAAAAGGGGAAGAAACATCAGAGCTTCCTCTATCTACCATGCGAGAGCACAGCAAGAAGGTGTCTGTCTGCAAGCTAGGGAGAGAGCCCTCACCAGAAACGGAGTCTGCAGGCACCTGGATCTGCCGTGAGAAGTACATGTCTATTGTTTGAGCCACCCAGTGGCACCTGTTCCACAGCCGGAGCTGACTCCTACAGATTAGCCGTTCGAAGTCCCAGGGTCGGGGAGAGGATCCTGCTCCCCCATCATCCATCCACTACCCAGCAAGCATTTCTTTTATTGCTGAGCCAGAGAAAGAGGCGAGGGAGAGCCCCTTTTCCTTAAGGGATGGCCCCTGGATAACTGGTTGTTCTCTGCTGATGTTTAACAACTGTTTCCCAGTTGCTTACTTTGTTCCTTTAACACAGATGGGCAGTTATTTTCTTTTTTCTTTGAGACGGAGTCTTGCCCTGTCTCTCAGGCTGAAGTACAGTGTCATGATCTCGGCTCACTGCAACTCCCACCTCTCAGGCTCAAGTGATTCTCTCACATCAGCCTCCCAAGTAGCTGGGATTACCGGCTCAGGCCCACCACGCCCGGATAGTTTTTGTATTTTCTTTTTACTAGACATAGGGTTTCATCATGTTGGCCAGGCTGGTCTTGAACGCCTGACCTCAGGTGATCTGCCCGTCTCGACCCCCCAAAGTGCTGGGATTATAGGCGTGTGCCACCAAGCCTGGCCCAGTGGTTTTCCTTCATGTCTCTCTGTGTAGGTGACTGCCCCAGGCTCAAGCTCCTCCCCTGTCCACCAGCCAGTCAGTGCACTCTGCTGCCTCTGCCACTGGTGTCCCTCATTTACTCATCAGTTTCTCTGCTAATAGGATTACCGGTGACATACTTAAGCTCCAGGCACCTTCCATAATGTCCTCTTGACCCATCGGAGACACCAGCCTCCCCTGCCATGCCCTGGGGACACAAGGCCTTCCAACTGTACTCCTCCAAGCCCAGTGTCTCTTCTCTGCCCCTTCATGCATCTGGAGCCACAGTGTGTGCTTCTGGGTGGGTGGATTCACCACTTTCAGACCATGACCCATGAGGGGCTGCCTGGTATGGGGGGGACTGTGCCCACAGGACGCCCACCATGGCTGCCATCCAGGCTGCACACATTCTTTCCAGGTGCACACTTTAAAGTGCGGGGTTTGGCTGGGTGCGGTGGCTCACGCCTCTGATCCCAGCACTTTGGGAAGCTGAGGCAGTAGAATCGCTTGAGCCTAGGGGTTCAAGACCAGCCTGGCCAACACAGCAAGACCCTATCCCTACCTAAATTTAAAAAAATAGCTGGCATGGTGGCACATGCCTATAATCCCACCTATTCATGAGGCTGGGGCAGGAGAATCCCCTGCGCCCAGAGGGCACAGGCTGTGGTGAGCTGTGACTGTCCCAATGCACTTGAGTCTGGGCAGCAGAGCAAGACCCAGTCTCAAAATAAAATTAAATTAATAAAAAGTATAAAGTCAGCAGTGGTCATGAGACCTGCTACATCCCTGAGCTGTGTGGAAGTGCCACATGTCACTTTCAGGTGACAACTTCAAGGAATGTATGTGTCTCCACTGTGACTGTGGGGGCAGAGGCCAGGATGCAGCCTCCACGGCCTGAGTCCCTGAGTGACCCTGATGAGAGGGGCCCATCCTGCTGACCAGAGCTGGCCACACAGCATGGGTGAGAAGTAAATCCTCCTTGCGCTAAACTGCCTGGAGGTGTTGTAGGGTTTTCTCTGATACAGCATGACACGGCTGATTTCCTGACGGAAAGGAGCCAGGGAGGAATGGCCCCCACTGCACAAACGGCAACTCCCCTTGAGTCAGCCTTTCGCCACACCTGTAGCCCCTCAGGTCTCCAGTGGTAAAAGGCACGGAATGAGTTCAGCCCGCCTTACTCCTGGGAACGCAAGAGTCTTTTATCAAGAAGAAAGAGATCTTCTTTGAACTCAACTTTGTACTCATGAAGTGCCAGAATCCCTCCACCATGTTGACTCGATCAGGAAAATGATCCGAATCCCCCACACCATGATGCTATTTACATAATCAATTTCAAAAGCCAACATACGGGGATTGGACTGGATCTGGCAGGTATGGACACATTTTCGCCTGATAACAAGGTACAGAATGGACTAGCAGGGTTGCCAGAGACAGCAAGACCCACCCAAGGACTGGGTCAAATAGAAGTGTTGGGAGAAGCTTTGCTGGTCAACCAGCAACACGGATGGAGAAAAAAAGTAAAACAGGAAAAAATCAAAACCCTGCTTTGACCTACTTGTGAAAGAAAAGTAGAGTGGAAAGCAGTCTGAGGACGTCTTTCTCAGCAGCTTACTAAATAAGTTTTGTCTTGAACTGAAATGCAAAAATAAAAAGAGGCTGTGCCAATACTATTCTAAAAATTACACCACAATGAAATATGCAAAACACTAAATTATGAATTGATTTTAGTGCTCCTTATTCGGTGGTTCAGAAGGCAATTTAACGACTCATAACAGTAACTCTTAAAAATAGCAATTAATAATTAAGCACGTCTCTATATTTGGTCTTCTGCTAAGTTCTCTCCAGGCTTGACCTTCTTAAATTCTTAAGGCTGTCTTATGCCTAAGTGCCATTATTACTCCTATTTTGTAATGAAGAAACTGAGGCTTGAAGAAACTAAGTAACTTGTCCAATGGCGCCCAGTTAACCAAGAGACCTCTCGGGCTTCCAAGCCCTTCGATTTGTGGTTACACCCCAAGGCAGTCAGTGGTTACCAAGAACTCTGGAGCACTGGCTAAAAACTAAAAGCAGCTGAAACAATGCAGGTGTTCTTCTCCCTTCCCCGGTCCTCACATAAGCAAGGAGTAGAATTTGCAAAATACTGATGGGTGCTGTTTCCGCGTTATGGCTGATGACACCGAGTCCGCAGTCATTGCTGTCCTTCCTCATTAGTGCTTGCTGGAACCCATGTTCTGAGCAGGTATGCAGCCTGTTTTGTTTCCTGCTGTGGCAGCCCACTAAATTAAATTTCAAAACAGTCCTTGCCATAGACCAAGACATCCTTAACAAACAAATTCCAGCAAGTCTCACGTGTAAAAAGGCGTCTGAGGAAGCTCTTGTTTGTCACCGGAAAAATTCGTTTTTAACCCCTCACCTCAGGGAAGTGCATTCTGAGCTAACAGATGCAAAGTGCCTGGAATTATGTTTTTAATGTGAGTATGGAAAGTGAGAAAGTACATCCATTAAAAAATAAAATATGTATAAACTGCCTGCTACAGCCACTAAGTGATTAAAACCATAATCTTCCTGAAGAAATGTGCCACATATTTGTTTATATTAATGTTAATAACTTGCTAACTGATGATAAATGTATGATAATTTATTCTAAGTGAAATGAAGTGTGCCCTAAAGACAGACTCTGTAAGTGAAAGCTTATGCTCACCCAGTGCAAAGCAGGAACATTAATAACTATACTCTTTTACTGCAATGAGAATGATTGTATGCAAATCATATGCAAAGTTACCCACAGTAGCAAAATAAAGGCTAAGCAGGGGGCCTGGGACAGAAATGATTGGCCAAGGCTCTGTGAAATGACCTCCCACCCTCTTTGGATGGCTCAGGAATTCATCTCACAGAGCAGGAGAATTTTCCTGAGCTTGTTCTTTGGGCATACTTAAGATTCAGGATTATTAGTCTTTGCTTCCCCATTACATAAATAGAATTAATAAGAGCCACCTAATGTTATATTGCATACATTTAGAAATCATTAAGCCAGACTATTTTTACGAATTTAGAAATTATGTAATTATTATCTTTATAAATAATGTTAAGAATTCTAATTTATCCATGCAGATAAACCCCAAATATCTGTTAGCATTCACAGCAGTCTTCCTTCCCTGCTAACATCACAACCGCCAACTATGATGTGGATACAACATGAGCACTCAAATTAAATTCATGTTATTATTTGTGGAGGATACGGTTGGCTGGCTACCCAAAGACATTTTATCCTATCTGTGGGCTAATGAGAAGTAAGGAAGAAGAGAAGAAAGGGAAGGAAGAAAGGGAGGGAGGGAGGGAGGGAGGAGGGAAGGGAGAAAGGGGGAAGAAGGAAAGGAGGAAGGGGAAAGGGAGGAAGGCGGAAAAAGAAAAAGAGGAGAGAAAAAAGGGTGGGAGAAGAGAAGGAAGAAAGGCATCCTCTAAGGGGAAATAAATTATTCCAAGACAGAAACAGGCAAAATTCTGTATCCCAGAGCCTTCTGCATCTTGCCTTTGAGAGAGGCGGAAGGGCATGAAGCCATACTGTCATCATGAGGAGGCGGCTGAGGGAATGAACTGCAAGAAGCCGTTGTGAATCTCCGGCACCCCTGTGCTTCTGAACCAAGAATGCTGGCAGGGACAATGTCTAGACTTCCTTTTCTGTGAGACAAGCAAGTGCAGAGACGGCCACGGCTCTGCGGACTGAACCTGCTACTTGCAGCCAGCAGCCTTCCTAGCTGAGATGATGTTCCTATAACAAAGCAATGGCATCAAATCACAGTGAGAATCAGAAAATGAAAAAGAAAAAACAGAATCATGGTTATAATAATTGTGGTTATTGTCTAGAGTGCAGCGGCTCTTCTGAAACACGATGGCCACAGCGAGAGGCATCGCCCCAGAAAAAGGCATTTCCTTCCTCTTCCTCTCACCAAGAATTTGGGGTAGTGGCAATAAAGCTTTTGAAATCCAATTCCACTACTGAGTACAGCATAATTTTTGCCATGACAAATGTGCTTTTATGGGATTGGCAAGGTGGAGAAGTTGGCACCCAATGCCAGCTAAGGAATGAGACTAAGGCTCGCCAAGCACAGCAGGTCACCCAAACTCAGGGCTTCGCTGTCTACAGAGGTCAGCGTCTGTCCTGAGCCACTCCTGGAACAGTTTCCAGACCCGGGGTAACAGCTGAGTCACCTCAGCCCCTTGTTTTCCATTCCTGCTTCTGCCAGGAAATGCCAGCACCAAGACTCAGAGGCAAACTCAGATGAGGCTGGAAAGCTTCACTACAGAGCTCAGGAGAGGAGGCAGTTTTGGAAACACCAACACTGTTGCCTGAAATAAGGGCAGGTGATTCTCCATGCTTCATCTGAAATCATCCAAAGCCAAAAGGGCAAAAACTAAGGGTGTCTTTTCAGAAAAACCCAGAGCTTTTCCCATCAGTGAGAATGATGCTCGCCTAGGTCAGATCTTGGACGGCTGCAACCAACTGAATGGAATCTCCAGCTAAAGCCTCAGGTTTTAAGTTCGTTTGTCTCCTTTCAGGTGATATTTCATTATTACTTGTGAAAAAGAATCTAGAGTGTGATCTCACTCACCTCCAAGCCTCTCAGATACAGAGTGGCGCAGAGCTCAGGCTCAAGGCATTTCCTTAGACACAGCGTATTTGCACCCCACACCCCCATCCTCCAACTGCAAATCAACGCTGATGTCCATATCCACTCCATTCAGTCACTGGAAGGGCCGAAGAACCATACACATACATACACATATACACATATGTGTGATACACATATACACATATATGTGATACACATATCCATCTACACACAGACACGTGAGGGGGGTGGGAGACAGATGACAACATACGCACTCACATATCATCCAGAAGAGCTGTGAAAGGAAAATAACTTGGGCCCCCAAAATTCATGCTGAGAACTGATGAGGACAAACCTGCCTCCCATTCTATTCAAAGTCGCTCCTCTGCTCATTGAGACAGATGCATATTCTGATTGCCTCCTTTGGAAAGGTTTACCAGACACTCAAAAGTTCAAAACAAAAGTTCAAGCTTTTGTCTCACCCACCTGTGACCTGGAAGCCCCCTCCCTGCTTCCAGTCGTCCCTGCCTTTCTGAATGGAACCAATATCCTTCTTCCACATATTGACTGATGTCCTATGTCTCCCTAAAATGTACAAAAGCAAGCTGGGCCCGACCACCGTGTGCACAAGTTGTCAGGACTCCTGGGGCTCTGTCACAGGCACCCGTCCTTAACTTTGGGAGATAAACCTCCCAAAATGACTGAGACTTGCCTCATCATTTTTCTCGATATAGAAAGCACTTTATAAAAGTTAGGTATTATTATTACAATGATTATTTAAAAACTCAGAACTTTCAGTAATTGGTGGCAGGAAAGTCAACTTGGGGGGTATAAGTTGAGAAGTGATTTTTACTACCGCGTGCTACTCAAACGCCTAAGTCACGAGAATTCAAGTGTTGGAGACACCCCAGGACTCTTTCTCGCTCCCCTTTCCCCATCCCTCCCCCCTGGGCTCTCTCTGTCCAAGGCCTTTCTCTCCAGGCTTACTTCTAGTTTCTAGAAGTTCCACCATGAGTCCCGAAGTTGAATCTCATTGGCCTGGTTATTCCTGCCCCCGGGTCACGTACCCAGCTCCGGAGCCAGGAACTGGGACCCACTCACTCACCAGACATCACTGAAGGGTTGGAGAAAGCTGGTTTCCCAAAAGGGAATTCCAGACCCTGATGGCCACAGAAGAGAGGGCAGACTCTGACATGTGCACTGACAGATGAACCCTGCAAGGCTGGAGTCCTTAGGGGAGACAGGCATTGCCCTCACATACATGCATGCCACTGAACATGCAAATACGATCGTGTGTGTGCTGCCGTCACAAGGAACAATGATATTTTATAGAGAAAGGCTCTGGTTTTTGAGGCCACGTGAGTGTGGGTTTGAGAGGCATCCTGGGGCCAGGCAGCTTCTGACCCTGGTTGGGGATTATGTGCCCAGTGCCTCGGCTGGCTCACTGCGAAGATTCCAGATGAGACAACGCACGTGAACGCTTTAGGCCGTGACCTGGCAGTTGTCCCTATTATTCTGTATTCCAAGTAACGAATATGTGGCTGAAACAATGATCAGCCTCCTGCTTCCAGTTTCATTAGAAAACAGGACTGGATCTAGAGCTGACAGACCTCACCCGCTCTTAGCTCTTCCACTGACCAGCAAAAAACTGAGCAAGCCGTTACACCTGGGTGCCCGTCTTCCAACCCGCCAACAAATCCCCGGGCTGAATGCGCATGACCTCAGACTCAGCATGCCTTGTAGCATTTTTAAAGAGTTGGAAGAAGGAAGAGGAGGAAAGGATAGATAGATATATGTAAAATCAGGGAAAGAACAAGAGGAGGGGGGAAAGGAGGAGGCAGAGAATGAGGAGGAAGAGAAGGGGAAGATGTGACAGAGACCCCATGTGCTTTACAAATGATATATATATAAAATAGTTTTGTAAAAGGGTATATCATAAATATTATATATTATATTCTATGATATGGTAAAGAATGTATTGAATAGGATATGTATTCACTACATAGCTCTTTACAAAAAAGCTTGCAGACCCTGCCCTAAACCATGGAGCCTGTTTGCTTATGAAATGGTGAGACTACCTCCTCCCAATTTCCCCCATAGGCCCTCAGAGCATCAAGCAAAATGGTGCATATCCCAGTATCTTTGTGACTTTTGCAGAGAGAGGTACACGTAAGCATGACCATCTCTGCCTCCTCCCAGGCCTCTGCCGCAGGTGAAGGGCTGAGGTGCGCAGAATCGGAGACAGTCAGGGGCTGCGGCAGGGATTTGTGCCACTCCGTCTGTCACTGTTGCCCCAAACCTGACCGTGATCTGAGAGGAAGGCTTTCTTTATGGAGCTGTCACTTCTCTGAATCCTGAAGAAGTCCTTCAAAGGCACCGTCTCCCATAACCCCACTTTTACCTGTCAGAGAGCTTTTTTTGAATTTAGTTACAATCCCTTCAATCCAACTTCCACCTTGCAAAGAACTAGCAAACTCTAACTCTTTCTAGTGTTCCGCCTCTATTCCCTGCCTTAGCTGGTCACTCTCCGAAAGTCACCCTTGACCTATGGGATTCTTCACACGGACGCCTCTCGCAAATCACAAATGCCTCTGGCCGATTTCCAGGCTCTGACCTTGACCATGCGCATGCCTGCATCCAGGTTGTCCGGCCACAATTCTACTTGGCTTTCACAGACCCACAGGTATCTCTCCAGACACACTGTCCCTGCATTTATGCATGGCCTGTGCAACTGAATTGTCGTCAATACAGATCTCAGGTAAGCCACACTCACACACACATAAGGGCAAACCTTGTTCCTTTTCTGCCCTTGTAATTCCTTCCTTTGCCATTAAAGAATATTTCTGGGCTGGGTATGGTGGTTCATGCCTGTAATCCCAGCACTATGGGAGGCCGAGGCGGGTGCATCACATGAGCCTAGGAGTTTGAGACCAGCC
Organism: Cebus imitator; assembly: GCF_001604975.1. Taxonomy (NCBI): domain Eukaryota; kingdom Metazoa; phylum Chordata; class Mammalia; order Primates; family Cebidae; genus Cebus; species Cebus imitator. The sequence continues at coordinate 1,561,475 of NW_016107638.1, read as the reverse complement.
TCGGCCACATGGTAACACCCTGTCCGTACAAAAAAAACTGAGAAAATTTTAAAAAAGCAATAGCCAGGCATGGTGGTGTGCACCTGTAGTCCCAGCTACTTGGGAGGAGGAGGTGTGAGCATCGCTTGAGGCTGGGAGTTCGAGGTTGCAGGGAGCTGTGATCACACCACTGCACTTCAGCCTGGGCAGTGCAGCAAGACCCCATCTCAAAAAATACCCAAAAAACCAAGAATATTTCTGTTTCATTTTATTCCTGTTTTTAACGTGAATTTGTGCTTTTTATAAGAATAAAGCTCTACCCATGTGAAATTTGCAGCCCTTTACCACAGGCACTGTCCCCAGATTCAGCTCTAGTGTCCACTCCTCAGCCCGTGGGCACAGCATTTGACCATCAGTGTCTGTCTACAGGAAATTCCTCTCAAGCAAATAACATAAATAGATCTAGGCACTTGCTATTGTTCCTAATGCCTACCTGCCTAAAACTAATGTTTTGTTTTGTTTTGTTTTTTCAATTCTAGCGTGTCACAGATGAGCAGTGCCCAGGACTCCTCACTTTCAAATGACCTCTCCGGGAGACTCTGATGCCCAGCCTGGTTGGGCAATCTCTGAGGGGTTGTCCACTCTGTCCACTCCTCCCCAGGAGCCTTTGGGGCGCTCTTCAAGGAATGAAGCCCGTGTGCTCTATAGGGGTTGTAACTGAGCAGCCCAGACTTGAAACGCATTTTAACATTTTTCCTTTTCTTTCCTCCTTCATCTCAGAAAGTAGCCTGGAAATGTCCTTTAAGACTTCACTTCCCTCCTTCCCGCCAGGCACCCTGAGGTGCTGTGCCCGCTGACTCCTCTACGTATGCACTCACTTGGGAATTCTAGTGGCACATTGTGAAACAAACCAGGCCCCAGACCCAGCTGCAGGATCCTCCTGCTTAGAAGGAGTTATGGACGATTTGTCCACCCCTATCGGGCCAGCATCAGGATAAGCCCACCAGACCTCCGGCCAGGCAATTTCTCAAGATAGCCATTGGTACGTGGACCTGCACCCTGCTCCCTGTCCCCATCCCACTCCTGCCTGTCACCCAAAGCTTTCCTTCCCAAACCCCCTCATTCAGCCCTGAGCAATGAAATGGTCTTTTAAGGACTTGAGCCTGACCATGCCTCAGCTGCGAGCCCTTGAATAAAGCTGCTTTCCTTTCTCCACTCCTCACTTCTGTTCAGCCTCTGAGCAGAGAGCGGCAGGACCTGAGTCGGTTTCAGGATGAGCACAGGTCCTGTGATGAAGGCACCAGGTGGCCGCGCTCCCAGCGCAGACCCACAGACAGAACCCCATCCACAGGGCTCGGGCCAGCACTGTGTCTTTAAATCATCCGAATCTCACCATCTTAAGTGGAAAGCACATGCTCCATTCCCCACAGCCTGCACATTGTGTACTTTTATTTATCAGGAACTTGGGACACAGTGGATGGCACCTATGTTTTGGTATCTGAGCAGGAACTGATGGAGATGGGAATTGGACGCTATGGAGAACTGAACAGAAGGAGATGAACAAACAGCAACGTGCCTAGATCTTAGGAAACACATGCTGGCTGAATGAAGCAGGTGAAAGAGGAAGCCAGGATAGAGTGTGACACCAGCTGTATGCACCAAGACACATGCCCACATGCAGCCTGTCTTTATTTTATGAAGACACAGGGATATTGGAGGCTTGATAGCAAAGGCATTAGGATCGCACCCATGGGAGATGAGAAATGGCCCTCGTCCAAGGAGACGCAGGAAAAGTAGAAAACACAGCAAGGAAAAGGCTTTGCTGGTGTTAGCGAGAGTCTCTCCTCAAACTGTTAGGTTAACTCCATTTTCTGTGCATGAGGTTCTGGGGTTTGGGGGTTTGTTTTTGTTTCTGTTTTGAGATAGGATCTCACTTTGTCACCCAGGCTGGAGTACAGTGGTGCAATCTTGGCTCACTGCAGCTTCAACCTTCGAGGCTCAAGAGATCCTCCTGCCTCAGCCCCTCAAGTAGCTGGGATTACAGCACGCACCACCAAGCCAGGCTAATTTTTGTATTTTTTCTTTTTTTTGGGGACGGAGTTTCGCTCTTGTTACCCAGGCTGGAAGGCAATGGCGCGATCTCGGCTCACCGCAACCTCCGCCTCCTGGGTTCAGGCAATTCTCCTGCCTCAGCCTCCTGAGTAGCTGGGATTACAGGCACGCACCACCATGCCCAGCTAATTTTTTGTATTTTTAGTTAGTAGAGACGGGGTTTCACCATGTTGACCAGGATGGTCTCGATCTCTTGACCTCGTGATCCACCCGCCTCAGCCTCCCAAAGTGCTGGGATTACAGGCTTGAGCCACCGCGCCAGGCCTAATTTTTGTATTTTTAGTAGAGACAGGGTTTCACCATGTTGTCCAGCTGGTCTCAAACTCCTGACCTCGAACGATCCATCTCCCTCAGCCTTCCAAAGTGCTGGGATTATAGGCATGAGTTACCACACCCAGCCTGTGCAAAAAAGGTTTTTAAAAAATTATGCAAAAAAAAAGACTGTACTATGAAAAATGCTAAATCCTTGAAATGTATAGTTGTGCAATTAAATGGGTCAGGGACATTCATGGCATACCTAATACTCTTGGGCATTCCCATGTTTTCCCAATGCCTTGCAGGGACGAGTCCCTGTGACCCGCTGTGCTCCTACTCACTCTGAGCAGAAATGTTTCAGCCCCTTCATTGCTGGAGCACCTCAGAGCTGGAACCTGACCCCCTCCCCCACCCTGGGGCTCTCTTCCCTGCCATGGGAAGACGCGGAGCCCTCCTGGGCCAGATGGTGCAACTCCCAGATGCTCAAGTTTCCTTCAGCCTGTTCCCTGCGCAGCAGGACCCCACTGTCTTGTACATGTAACTGGAATGCGAAATAAAACTCTGCAAAGTCCTGTGATGTCCCAGCACCTCGCACATCCTAATACTCCCAACTCACATAACTGTGCCAGTGCATTGATTGCCACTGAATGGTTATATATTTACCTAGTAGTCATATTTCCTATGGAGGGTGAGTGCACGTCACATATTTAACATGATTGTGATGGACTCTCTCAAAGGAAGGAGGGTTAGATCTTACAAAGTCCTTTAAAAAGCCCTGTCTGCTCCAACTGCCGTTTCACATCGGGCTTAATCCTCGGGTCTAATGTGCTCTCTGACCTCTGCAGACATTTGGAGCTGAGGCCTCGTGATCTCAGCACTCTCTCAAGACAGGGGAGAGACTTCTCCATCAGCTGAGTCTCAGTGTCTATGCAGTGTTTCAACAGACTTGGTGTTTGCTAACTAAATGAGTCTGATAATTAAGTGGATTGCTGGTGTCTTCAGGAATGCAGACTGTGTGTGTGTGTGTGGGGGGGGTGTGTGTGTGTGTGTGTGTGTGTGTGTACCCACTAATTGAGAGAATGTGATATTACGGAGGTACATTCTACATTTCATAAATGTAAAGATGTATACATTAGCTCTTTATGAAGTAAAAGTAGTGCTGCTATAACAACATAATGACACCACCTTCCTTCTACGTGCATAAAATAAACGTCTCCCATGAATCATTAAATCATAAAAGGGCCCCCAAAACCATAAAAAGAGATGAATTACTGCAGTAAAATGACTCTCTAGGCATCTGTTGATATTTGCACACATAGCTACTAAAATCCAACAGTCTGAGGCAACAGTTATTGCACAGTACTTAACATCTCTACAAACTTAAAGATTTACACAGCTTGTTAAAAAAAACTTCATGGCTATAGCCATTAAGAGGCTAATTAAGGCAATCATTAACAAATCTATCCCTCTAATTGATTCCAAATTTTGCAAAGCAAAGAAGAAAATGTAAATGAAGAGGAAAACAAATCTATTCTTAACCTACAGGAGAAAGGAATTAGGTTCAAAGACACTCTCTAGGAAACAGAAACCGTGACTCATGTGCGTTGTCAATAAACAGGGCGGCATGTAGCTGCTGCCACATAAAGGAAATGTATTCCAGAAATAATCATGTAGCCTGTACAGTAACGGATATGCTGCCCAAGTCCAGTAATTATTTTTTATAGATGCTGCTTGCATTATTTGAAATATGCATGCTTGTGTAAGTATTTTGTGACTATTTTCTTTTTTGACATCTCCCTCAAAGAATATATTTTCGGGAATATTCCCTTTCCATGGAAAATAAGCCTGGGAATACCGAAACTAAACACAGGTCCAGGGTGCCATTTACAAGGCAGAGAGTGCAATACTGAAGACGTTAGTACAAAATTCACACGTCCAGAAAATTTGGTTAAGTTGCTAAGTTTACAAACAAAAGGCTTTTTAAAACTTTCTACAGTAGAATCAGGTGAAATAAATACAAACAAACAAAAAAAACCCAGGCACACACACAATAAAGAATAGCACCTTTATCTTCCTCAATGATGCAACTTCTCCAAATACAAGGATTTATGTTTTTAAAGGTGAAAACAAAGGAGAAGTAATTTATTCCCTCTCCAAACTTGCTCAGACCTTACTAATGGTGATTTTTCCCCACCAAATGAAAAGCTTGCTTCAGTGTTTTTGATCTGCTGTTAATATTTTTAACCCAAAACATAAAAGCAGATGATTTACTTCCCAACCACACCCCCCCATGTCTCTCTCAATGAAAGAGCTACAACATCACAATAGTTCCCGGACTTCCTGCCTCTCCAGAGCCCATGAAATACACATGAAATGGTTTCATGCCACCTGCAAATGAAAAAGTCAAATAAAATTTATAGTTTGAGGCAGATTTCCAAAAACCCTGGAAAGGCTAATTTAATACATCTGTCATATATAATTACACAAAAAATGTAATCCAAAACATCTATTTTTTTCTTTTTCTCTTCAGATAAAAATAAAGCAACTGGCCAGACCTGGGCTTAAACAGCTGCCCCACCAAAGAAGGATATTCCTCTCTGACGTTTTCATGCATCAGTAAAATTTGATCATTCAACATGCTTTTCAGGAGCCGTTGCTCTCTCCATTACAGAAATTGCTACACTGGATTCCTGGTCTTTTTAAAGCATGACCATAAATCCGGATTAAAAGCCAGGGGTGAGCTGCTATTATCTCAGGATGTCAACACTAACTTTTCTAATTCACTCATCAACCCAGGTGAAATAAAGGAAAAAGGACTGCCCAAGGCATGCTCTAGAAAAGGAAGCATCTTCCCAACTTTCTTCCTAAAAATATGAAAGACTGCATTTACAGTCTAGATGCAGTTTGAGAGAATGCAACTGTTCCTTATCTGGAAAGACAAAGACAAAACATTTATAAAACTTTGCCTGTCAGAACAGCACATCAGTTCAGGCATTGCACTTTTCCCTAGATTTCATTCCCGTTACTTAAATTTTAGATTGCCCAACCACCTTCTACTGAATCCAAAGAAAGAGGAATAAGAAAAAACAGGCTTAAAACAGATGTGGCTCTGCACCTGTTGGTTAAACTGGGCGAAAAATATTTGTGCCATATATGATAAATGTTACCTTCAATACAGAATGAGCTCTTAGAAAGTAATCAAAAAGAGAAATACCCAAACATTAAAAAATAGTATTCATAGGATATGAATAGGAAAGAGTGATTCTCCAAAGAAAAATGCCAGAGGCAAACAAGAAAACTATTTAACCTAGTAGTAATCAAAGACAAGCAAATTAAAAGAATAATGAGATATTCTTTTTCCCCTTAATTATAATACTTACTGTTGGCAAGGGAACAATGTAACTGATATTCCACACACTGCTATATTCCATTTAGCTGTATAAACTATTGTCATTTTTTGGAGGTCAATTTAGAATAGGAACTTTTAAACTTAAAACACTTTTGGTTTTTTTAATTTTTTTGATGAAGTCTCTGTTGCCCAGACTGGAGTGCAGTGGTGCAATCTCAACTCACCGCAACCTCCGCCTCCTGGGTTCAAGCGATTCTCCTGCCTCAACTTCTTCCCGAGTAGCTGAGATTATAGGTGCCCATCATCACACCTAGCTTTTTTTTTTTTTTTTTTTTTTTTTTTTTTTTTGAGACACAGTCTTGCTCTGTCACCCAGGCTAGAGTGCAGTGGCTCGATCTCAGCTCATTGCAACCTCTGCCTCCCAGATTCAAGAGATTCTCCTGCCTCAGCCTCCCAAGTAGCTAGTATTACACATGCACACCATCATACTGGGCTAATTTTTTGTATTTTAGTAGAGTTGGGGTTTCACCATGTTGGCCAGGCTGGTCTCGAACTCCTGACCTCAGGTGATCTGCCTGCCTCGGCTTCCCAAAGTGCTGGGATTATAGATGTGAGCCACCACGCCTGGCTTTAAACTTCAAACTTTTAAAGTACATATATACTCTTGGCCTCAGGAATTCCCCTTCTGGGAATATGCCTTAAAAAAAAGGCCGAACATATTTTTAAAAATACATATAAATATCAGGAGCGCCATCACAGCACACTATTGAAAACACTACAAACACTGAACCAATCCATAGACGGTCCCTTGGAAGACCTGACAGGAAAGGGAATAGGAGCTTCCACAGAGGAGCTCCGGACCAGAGGAACCACATGGGTGCTGCATGGATACATCTGAGGCCATCATCCCCTGCAGAGCCAAGCCTGCGCTGACCGGGAGGTGAGGTGAGCACAGAGCAAGCCCGACGCCCACACAGAACGTCTGTGAGTGCCTGATTCCCACGGGTTCATGCAGTGTTCCACCCAATGGCATCTACACTCCTCATTGCTAAACTCAAATGCACCCCTGACAGTAAAAGTATTTTAATATACCCCTTAAATATGTCTGCATTTAGCTATGTGTAAATTATTACACACATGAAAGTACTCATCTATTATGTGCATTACAAAATATAACCTCAATTTTTTAAGTGTTTAGGATAAAATGTACATTATATAGAAATAAAAGTTCTCATATTTTCCCTGTACACCCCCAGGGTGGAGACTGCTGCTCACGGAGGCTCGTCTTCCTCTGTAATCACATCTGGTGTGGTCAAAGGCGTCGGGGGAGGCATGGAGCAAACGTGCCGGGCTTCCCAGTGGCCTTGGATGGTGATCACCCCCGCAGAGCATCAGGCCCCTCCCCACTGTGGCCCCGAGGATACCCCTCCCTCCCAGCCTGTCTGAGGATTCAGGAACGTCCTATGCCAAGGCCCCGGCACCCAGGGTTGAATTCCTTTATTTAAGCACATGTCCAGCAGCCCTCATTGTAAGCTCTCAGGAAACAGTTTCTGGGAGATTAAAATACAAAAATTCTCCAACTTCAGTCCATGAAATGAATCATAATTAGAAAAAAAAAAATATGTTTTAGTTTTAATTTTCTATAATTTAAAAAAATACATATTTACATATTTTTTTATTTCTCTGGGTGATTGAGCCCTTGGAGAATGCACACAGGGAAAGTAAAAGGCCCACTGCAGTGGCCAGGCAGCCTGCTCTCAGGCCTTCCTCCAGCAAGGCGGCTCCCAGGGCAGCCCCTGCTTCCCAGGCCAACTCCAGGCTGTGTTCCAACTCCACCCTGGCAGCCTGGGCAGCCTGCGTGAGCTCTTGAAGCCAGGAGTGCCTCAGTTCCTCATCCTCACACATCCAACAAGGACCCCGCCTCATGGAACTTGTAACAATTAAATAAGACACTCGAGAGCAATGGCTGCCTAATGCTTAATAAATACAGTAGAAATGCTTAAAAAAGGAAAGCATTAAATGCTTCATAATTCTCCCCTAGAATTGTTATTGTCAGTCATGACCAAATTTAAGAACAATCATTGGCTGAGTGGGCTGTCTGGCTACAGAATGGGGAAGTCTCTAGCGGAGGGTAGATGAAGCGTATTCAAGTTCATCACAATGAAATGTAAACAGAATCAAAGCTGGCCACTGCAGATGTACAAACATACAGAGCTATCGCCTTACATATTACATAGTATATGTGACATATGCACACACATGTGGACACGTAATTCTAATTTTTTAAAGTCTCAACAATGTAGTTACCAAATTTTTCAATGTGCTCCATGCTATCCTTTTCCCCCTTGGAGAGCATCAAATCTCAAAAGGAAGAAAGAAAAGATTCACGTAATTCTGAAAATCTATTTCTAAGATTTAAAAAAGAAAAAGAAATTGCCATAGGTGGTCGCTTCCACGCCCTCGTAAGATTGTCTAATTAGATTGAATGACTTTTATTTCATTCATTCAGGGCTGAGAGATGATGAAATCCCAGTTTAATCAACCCTTGGTCCCAGGGCTGCTCAGAAAAAAACTTTTTCTCAAAGCCATGAACTTCTGCCAAGAGCGTGTTAATTTTAGCTTCTGTATTTCCTTCTTCCCTCTGTAACAGTAATGAGGGGCACGGAAATGTTAATATTACTTGGGATGTTCATTTAAACTCTTAAACTTTAACCCCAAGTTCTCTTTTCTTTAATAAGCAAAGTGATGTTTTGCAAAGTGAGAGGCACAGATGGAGAAATTGAAGATGAGGCAGTGAAGGTGAATGCGTCACTGCTAAAATGTTAATTGTATTTAAATGAGAATATCCTCCCTTTTCCCCAAAATACCAAAGCAATCAACTCAGGAATATTCTACTGAATAAATGGGTTCTAGTCCCTTTAATAAAAATAAAACTGTAAGAAAATTAAGTAATAATAGTGGCTGATCTTTGTTAAGTGCCTCTAAGAACCAGCCCTGCTCTAAGCACTGATGTGCTTTAACCTGCACATTTGACTCCGCAAAAGCAACGTCTCATTTTTCCACAGGGCCAGAGAACCCCTGTGGACAGACATAGGGATTTTAGGTGGTTTAAAAACTGGCATTAAATAGGACTGAGTCATTCTGTGAAGAAATTCGTTTCTTTCCCATGTCTTGCCAATCCCATTGATGACATTGAGGCAGAAATATTTCTCTTTTGTTTGTTTTGCTTTGTTTTGTGTTTTGTTTTGGAATAGAGTCCTGCTGTTTCCCAGGCTAGAATGCAATAGTGTGCTCTTTTCTCACTGCAGCCTCAACCTCCTGGGCTCAAGCGGTCCTCCCACCTCAGACCCCTGAGTAGCTGGGACTACAGGCGCATGACACCACGTCCAGCTGATTTTTTAAATTTTCTGCAGAGATGGTGTCTCACTATGTTGCCCAGGTGGGTCTAGAACTCCTGGGATCAAGGGATCCTCCAGCCTTAACCTCCCAAAAAGCTGGGATTACAGGTTAGGGAGACGTTTCTCCCTCCTGCTGGTACATGTCTAATTTCCCCAGCATTGTTGATCTCCCCTTTTAGTGGAGACACAGCAGGATGCCATATCTACTAAGAGACGAGTCATCCTGTTTACGTTTGTTGTGTTCAATTTTTAGCCTCTATTTTTCATAAACAATCCTGGCTTTTCACTTAACATTAGTTATGAAAAATGTTATGATAAAATATTTTATTATTGAAAAAGAATACATTACGAAAGAATGTTCATTGAGCAAATGATAGTACTGTTGGTTCCAGATATGGCAAAAAAATGTAAAACACAAATGAGTTAAGTTTGAAAAATCTCTGACAATATTATGAACATAGTGTATTATCTAAATAGAACTGCCTCTAAGACATTGTTTAACACTATTTCTTCAATGTACTTGCCCATAGAACCCACTTTTTGAAGGGAGAATCTCCAAACAGTGTCTCTACTTAATCATAAGGCTACTTCTTTCCAAAACAAAAAAAAACACTTTAATAAGAAAAGAATTATGACCAAATAATAGATTAAGAATATTCAGAAAGCTTCTATTAGAAGCTAAATCTATTGGCAGGGCATGGTGGCTCACACCTGTAATCCCAGCACTTTTGGAGGCCAAGGCGGGCACATCATGAGGTCAGGAGATGGAGACCATCCTGGCTAACATGTGAAACCATGTCTCTACTAAAAATACAAAAAATTAGCCAGGCGTGGTAGCGTGCACCTGTTGTCCCAGCTACTTGGGAGGCTGAAGCAGGAGAATCTCTTAAACCTGGGAGGTGGAGATTGTAGTGAGCCAAGATTGCGCCATTGCACTCCAGCCTGGATGTCAGAGGGGGACTTGGTCTCCAAGAAAAAGAAGCTAAATCTGTCTAAAATACTAGAGTCTATAAATACGTTGTCAAATATTTACTATATTTTTAGTCACATGAAACATGTCAAATTTATGACAGGATTCCAACCTCTAAGTGATCATAACTGCATTGGAATTACAAGACATAAATCAAACACATGGAACGTAGAACGCACAAATGATTCATTGAAAATCACTACATGCTAAATGATATTGACAGATTATTTATACAGTCAAAATGGAATAGCATCAAAATTATCCACAGAAGCTAAAATGAGGAAATAATGTCAAGAGGTGCTGACATCGTATGAGAGGAATCAGGCACACAGGCAGGAAGGGACTCTCACATCATTAGAGTCTATAATACAAATATCTCACATTTGTAACAAAAAAATACCCGTTACACAAAAAAATTACTACTGATAGGCTAACAAATTGATATTGAAAAACTTTCATGGCCAGGTGTGGTGGCTCATGCCTGTAAATCCCAGCACTTTGGGAGGCCGAGGTGGGCGATCACCTGAGGTCAGGAGTTCAAGACCAGCCTGGCTAACATGGTGAAACACGGTTTCTACTAAAAATACAAAAAATTAGCCAGGCATGTTGGTGTGTGCCTGTAATCCCAGCTACTCAGGAGGTTGAGGCAGGAGAATTACTTGAACCGGAAGGCAGAGGTTACAGTGAGCCGACGTCACGCCATTGCACTCCAGCCTGGGCAACAAGAGCAAAGCTCTGTCTCAAAAAAAAAACAAAAAGAAAAAAGAAAGAGAAACACTTTCACTGCCATTTAACTGACGTTTCCCTGAACCTATTAGAACATATCAAGTGGCTGGGCATGGTGGCTTATGCTTGTAATCTCAGCCCCTTGAGAGGCCAAGGTGGGAGGATTGCTTCAGCCCAGGAGTTCAGGACCAGCCTGGGCAATATAGTGAGACCCTGTCTCTACAAAAATATATTTTAAAAAATTAATTAGCTGGGCGTGGTGGGGCATGCCTGTAGTCACACCTACATGAAAGGCTGAGACAGGAAGATCACCTGAGGGCAGGAGATCGAGGCTGCAGTGAGCCATGATTACTCACTCACTGCACTCCAGCCTGGGTGACAGAGTGAGACTCCGTCTTGGAAACAAACAAATAAAAAGAACTTATGAAGTGCCACAAAACAGGCATTCTTACATTGGGTCAATACTAGCATGCATATTTCAACACATCTGAAGACTGCATAAATCTTATGACATCTTATTTTTAATGAAAAATACAGTAACTTGTGCCAATTCAATTTTACATGCTTGACAACACTGAGGAAAGGGGGAAGAGAGAGACTGCATGAGAGGAATATAATTTGAAGAAGCAGGTGAGCCTGCAAGTCACTGCCAGGAGGGCATTTAACCCGGAGTGTGTGAGAGATGAGATTGCATGCCTCCCCGCTAGACTCTCCAGATCCCAGATATCTCTCATAATGTATCTTGAATGGCTGTAATCCCAATGTTTAGGGAGATTTTTTATCGCTGTTAAAGAGTCCAACAATTTCACTGATGTTCATCTGAACAGGCAAAGCTCATCAGGTTTAAAAGAAAACCTCTCAGTGCTGGACTTCCTGAGCAAAGCATGTGAGCCCTTATGCCCCTCTAGATAATGAGAACAACACTGCACTTTGAGAATGTCTTCAGTATAAGCAGGTGCCTTAAGGCCACAGGAGTGAAATCAACGCTTTCAGTTCCAACAGAATCATAACCTGTCCCTTCCACTGTCCCAGAACTCATCTTTTGGATTATCAAGGGGCTGAATCACAGTTCTTAAGGAACTAATAACAATAGGATTTTCAGTCATAAACTCTACTTTCTGTTTTGGCTTTGAGTGGTGAAAGTCACACTAAGCACTATCCACTGAAGAAAGAAAAGAATCATGTAATTCACGAGACAGGAGAGATTTTAAAACACGGTGATTTTAAAATGCGGTGATGCTTATGCTCTATAATCAGCTGACATTTTTACTTCCTTTACCTCTGATGCAAGTGCAGTGAGATAAAACCAACTCCCATGGAACCAGCTGGTGAAATAATTAAAGTGCTACCTTTCCCTGTTTTTTCAAAGCAAGAAGTTTACCTTTTGGTGTACAGAGAACTAGCGAGATGAGGTACTTCACTTATTTTATTTCTGTAACTAGAAGAAAATATATGTACTCAAGGGAAATAAACATGAAATTAGTATATATATGGATGCATATATTTAAAATAAGCATATCAGGTAAATCTGTTGTGTAGCTAATAACCCAGATAACTAATAATCAAAACATCGCTTCCCTATAAGAAGGTTTAAATGTAGGTTTATGTTCCTGAGAAATATCATAGCCTAAGAGGAACTTCGAAAGGCAGAGAAAACTTGAATGTCTTTCTTTTGCTGCTGTTTTAGAGGTATCAAGAGCAACATGTTTTACATTAATCAAAAATACATAACAACAAAACCATTCACAACCTTTCTGGGGAATGAAACACATCTAAGGTGAGAAGGGTCACGCTTGCAATCACTATACTTGCTCTTTTTCTCACTACATGGAAATTAAGAGATACTGTGTTTAAATATTATCCTACAAAAGCCTCTCAGCTGCCCCACTGGTAAGGTCTGTCTCAAAATTCCATGACAAGTTCCTATTAGATTTAATCCAAATTAAAGTGATTCTCAAAGCAAAATCACTGTATGATAAACAGTATTTAGTAAAATCCAAATCAAATTGGCATAGGACAGGTGAGCCCCCAAATTAGGGCTTAACCCAGGAGCATTCTTGGCATTGCCCAGGGAAGAATTCAAGGGTGAGCCGGTGGTAGCTTTGACTGAAGCGGCAGTGACCAGCAGCAGAGGTCCTGCTCCTGGAAGGGCCGGGCTGCTCCACAGGCCGTGAACCCAGAGAGCAGTTCAGAGGCAGCTCTGCAGTCATATTGATACCCACTTTTAATTACATGCAAATTAAGAGGCAGATTATGCAGAAATTTCTAGAAATAGAGTGGTAACTTGCAGGTCATCGAGTCATTGCCATGGAAAGGGGAGGCAACTTCTGGGTGTTGCCGTGGCAATGATAAGTGGACATGGACTGGTGGGCATTTCTTATGGGGAGGTGCTTTTGCCTTATCCCTGTTTCAGGTAGTCTTCAATCTGGTTCAGAGCCCAACCTCACCTCTGGGGTCAAGTCTCACTTCCTACCTCAAAATGACCCTAAGTTTATGTGATTATCACCCTGTGTGATCAATTTCATTTAATTACCCATGTACTTATCATGGCCTTTCATTCATTCCTGCATTTGCATGCTTTCTTTTTTTTTTTTTTTTTTCCTAAGATGGAGTCTTGCTCTGTCACCAGGCTGGAGTATAGTGGCGTGATCTCGGCTCACTGCAGCCTCTGCCGCCAGGGTTGTAGCGATTCTCCAGCCTCAGGCTCCCAAACGCCTTTAGCATGTCTTTCACTAAAGGCTGGCTATGACAAGGTGTTTCTGGTTTGTTTTTTCAAAAATACTATTATTTAGTCTCCATTTATGATGAATACATTTTCTATATATAGAATTCTAGGTGTTTGGGTTCTCTTCAACTTACACACATCAATCCATTGTTTTCTCAATGTCATTATTTCTGTTTAAAAGTCAGCTTTAATCTTATTGTTGCTTCTTCTAAGTTAATTGTCATTTTCCTCTTTTTAGCAAATTCATTATGATATATCCAGGTGAGATTTCCTTTGTATTTATTTCTGGTTGGACGTATATCACTTCTTGAATCTGTGGCTTGATGTTGCTCACTAGCTTTGGAAAATTCTCTTTTTCTCTCTTTCTTTCTTGCTCTTCAGGATATTTTCTCCTGACCTGTATTCCAGTTCACTAATTCTAATATTCTTTTATGCCAAAGGATTATATTTTTAATTTTGGTTATTCTGTTATTCAGTTCTAGAATTTTTATTTGATTATTTGTATATATTTTAATTTCCTGATAATCCTGTCACGTTTTCTTTTATAGATTTATTGCAGTTATTTTTAAACCCACTACACAAATTCTAGTATCTGGATCATCCACGAATCTATTTCTGCCCCTTCTCCTTTGGTCTTAGTTTCTGGTATGCCTGGGAAATTTTTCACTGAACGCCAGACAATGTATACAAAAAATTATAAATACTGTGGATTATACTAATTTACCCCAGAGAGAATTTATTTTGTTGCAAGCAGGCAATTAGAGTAAGAGGAGAGGCTCTGAATCCAGCCTGTGCTTGAACTATTTGAAAGTCGATGTTGGGTTTTGGTGAAGATTAATCTATTCTGGTTCACTCGTGTTCCTGGCTTCTGTCTTTTTGGGAACTGCAACCAGGAGCCTGGATGTTGATGGGCCCATTCTCCTGGGCAGGTCCTGAACTTCTTTTTCGTCTCTCTACGACAAGATTATTATGACTTCTCACTTACCTCCTCAGCCTCTTAGCTGGCACTTTCTGTTCAATTCCCCAGCCTTTTGTCTGCTGTGATTAATTGGAAATGCTTTCAGAGAAATAGCGGTGCAAAACATCGGGGTCACTCCAAGGCTGATTCCCTTTCTCCAGGCTCTTACCCTCAGTCCTGGCTACTGTGGTAGCCTTGAACTTCAATTTCAGTCTTCCCAGGTCTGAGGGGCTTCCAACAGCTCTGGTCAGCTCTGTTCCCCTTGGCCATGGCTTGAAATCAGCAGAGGCATCAGCTCAAAAGGTGGTTCCAAATATTAAGAACACCCCAAGCGTTTATCTTCTGTAGTGGAGTACAGACACCTGACACTCCTCTAATCGAGGGGTGACATCTATGTCCTTGCTCTATGACCGCTTTGACCACCCTACAGAACAGGGCTGAAGTGATGCTCTGCGAGTCTCTTGGCTCGAGCCTTCGAGACTGGCAGCTTCCATTCCCAAAAAAAAAAAAAAAAGCAAAAAAAAAAAAAAAAAGATGTCATGCAGGAAGTCTGACAACCCTCAACTATCATGCAGTGAGGAATCCCAGGATAGTCAGTGGAGAAGCTAGCAGACATGGATGGGGTGGCCTTCAGAGGCTCCAGCCACAGCCACCACCTGCCTGCAGTCGTGTAGGGAATCGAAGCAGAATGATGCAGCTGAACTCATCAGCTCCAAGAACCTGAAATAGTGATGTGTCTGCTCAAATTAAAAGCATTCTATGTAAGTCTTGGCTTTGCAATAACTTTGCATGTTGTGTTGATTGACATTAACTCAAGTAAGTGAGAGTTGATTCCCTTCTGGACAGCGAGCATTGCGACTGACTCCAGCAGCATTCCTCCCTGAACCATGGGTGCGTCCTTCATATCCGATGTCTATTAGGTTGATGCAGAAGTAATTGTGTTTTTTGCCAATAAAATACTCAAACATCATTTCCTAACGGTTCCTTTAGAAATCATCACAGTGATTCTGTAAAGATTTCAATTGCATATGGTCCCTGAAGGATCTGTCCTAAAATGAAGCATGGAGGAACTGGGACACAGAAGTGACAATTTTTTGTTCTTTGATAGATAACGAGGACTGTCTCCTGGTACACGAACACTTCAGCTTAGACTTGAGATAAAAATGTCTTGTTTGGGTAAGTTGGTCCTAGCACTTAAAAAAAATCTCAACATCAAAAAGACTCCTTTTCCAATGGGGAAAAAGTAGAAAAGTATATCAAGAAGGTAAGGTAGTCCACATGACTCTTTGCGAGGACTATCCTGTGCTGAGCGGAGGTATCCAACAGTCATTCACAAATTAGATATTTTCTGTTTAGGAAAATTTAGGCACTTTCATGTTTTCACTGGATTTGTCTTTTTTCATTAGTTACTTTAATTTCTCCTGTTTCTCAACTTTATGAATCATGAAAATTAAAAATAACTTTGAGGGGTCATTTTAATTACTCTCAAAGAGTGATTCTTTAGAGTATCTTGAGTTGAAATCAGTGAGATGTTAAGGTCCCATCAGCACATGTGAGTCAACACATCCCTGAAGTGGGAGGGACATCCAAGTGAAGAAGCGAATTCTTCTGTCGCCCCATCTCTCCTGCTCATCTTCCTCTTCGCTTCCCTCAACTTCATCCCACTGTTCCGGTCAACATCCTCTTGCTATATCCCAGACAAGTTCACTTCCCCTCCTGCCTCTCGTATAATTGCCAGTTCTCATTTTAAGACTGGTGCATTCATTCACTCCCCAGGCTGGAGTAGGGGCTCAGTAATTAAGAGAGAAATATTCCAGAGAAAAACATGTTCTACGTGGCCATGGACAGGAGCGGATAATGCAACCAGTTAGACCTTAAGGATCTCTGCTTTTCCTGCCTCCACTTTTACAAAGGGACACCTCAGAGCTTTGGGGGTCTGGTCATGTTTAATGAACTGTCAATTCCTGAAACCAAGTGTATTCCATTTTGATATATCTCTGTATAAATATGCTGCTTTTAAAAACCTTTTTAAGAACATAAACAAGCTTTTCTAAAAAACATAAATACCAAAAAATACAAGCATGAAATCCTATCTCTGTTTTTCCATGGGAAAAAGCAAATCTCTTCCTTTAGTTTGAGTCATCAATCCAAAACTGAAAATAAAAGCAAAAGCCTTGAGATGCAGTTTGCTCTGACCTCACAAAAATCGAATTCCTTTATACATAATAATTGAATTTGAATCTATTCCAGTTAGGTGAACACAGCTATAGATGAAGACTATTTTTCCCACATAATTATTAAATTACAATACCATTGACACTCCCACCAAAAAAGCGTATGGCTTCATCATTTACGAAAGCTGACTGGTCACCCTGACTGTTGCTGGTGAGGGAAGTGGAGGAGTGGAGCCACAGGGAGGGAACCGGATTTACTGAGGCCAGCTCCCTGCCAGGCACAGCAGCTGGCGGTGCCCACACAGTCGTTCCTCTTCATCTTGCAACAGTCCTATAAATTATGATATTAGGATCTGCAGTTACACAGATAAGGGAGTTGAATCTGAGAATGTTCAGATCAAACAATAATAAATACCAGAGCCAGGGTTTTCTCCTGGTGCTGCCTGTCTGCTGAATAAACCCAGCAACTTCCCACTATTCCACAGCACCTCACCCCGCCTGTCTTGTCAAATGGATGGGGACATTTGTAGAATGTCTTAACAGCAAGAGAAAAATGCTCAGGCATACAGCAATGTTCTCTTATTTGGTAAGAGCTTCCACTGAAATATGGAATTCCCATATATTTGTAGATTTGAAAACTATGATCCTACACTTGGTTTCTGAAGGTATTTTGTGTGAGAGCTAAGGAATTGAAAAGCCCAAGTCTGAATCTCTCCTCTCCTCCCCTCTGCCTCCTCCCCCTTCCTCCTCTTCCTCCTCTTCCTCCTCCTCCTCCTCCTTCTCCTCCTCCTCTTCCTCCTCCTCCT
>NW_016107638.1:1490093-1543919 GCF_001604975.1 Cebus imitator | reverse complement strand
CTCCTCCTCCTCCTCCTTCTCCTCCTCCTCCTCCTTCTCCTCCTCCTCCTCCTCTTCTTCTTCTTCTTCTTCCTCTCTCTCACTCTCACTCTCACTCTCCCCTCTCTGTCTCCTGTGCTCACATTGATTTTTGCAAACCTCCAATCTGGAAGGATGAGGAACACATGACTCACAGACAGGAGGAAGGAGCTAGGGGGCTTCTTTCCAGTTCTGGGTGGAGAACACTCCACAGGACCCCAAGTCATCACTCAACCCTGAGCCCTTTAATAAATTTGTCTTTTACGGGGGCCAGGCCTGCCGCCATGAAGGATGTGCCCCAGGCGCTATTTCCAAGCTCACGGGAAACTTGGCCATGCAAAGACCAAACGTGATGGGGATGTGGGTG
This sequence comes from Cebus imitator, assembly GCF_001604975.1. Taxonomy (NCBI): domain Eukaryota; kingdom Metazoa; phylum Chordata; class Mammalia; order Primates; family Cebidae; genus Cebus; species Cebus imitator. Next base: position 1,543,534 of record NW_016107638.1, on the reverse strand, counting down.
GGGCAAAAATGTCAGCAAAGGCGACCATCCAGATTCCCATAAATATGCAATGTGCACTTCCAGGGCCCCAGGGTGGGGGAGGGCTGGCTCTTGTCCTTGTGAACATTATCTTGCTTTGGTTGTTTGCTAGCAGGAATCTAGGCATGTGCAGGATATTTCATACATATGTCTTCCATAGAAATCAGGACGTTTTCTAAAATACTTCCCAAAGAGCCTGACAGGTGAGAAATTGGTGTCATTCAATCAGGAACCTTTCATCCGCACCTTCCGGTGAAAGGACAGGCTGAGGCTACATGTTGAGCACAAATGCTTTTAATTGTTACCAACAATGATTTATTAATATTTATGCAATGCCACACACACTGCGGACTTTTCCATGTGAAGACACAAAATAAATACTTTTCTTAATTAGATTCTTTTGAAAGAAAAGCTCACCAAAAACAGCAGCCAGACATTTTTTATGGGTTCTAGCAGATTCCACCAGGATGAAAACCCAGTCACTGGCATTACTGGTGTGTGTTGATCAGAGCGCAGAAACAAAGGTGAAACTGAGGTCAATATTGACTTCAAAGGGAATGACATCTCAATATCCATGCAAATATTAGCTGGGAAGGCATGGCTTTCATTCTGAATGCTTCTCTCCAAATATCTAGCACAGATGCAGCCAGGTAGATGCTGCTATCCATAGGGACCTGCTTCCAGAAAGCTAATCATCGCATTTGCATATACAGCTAATCCCAGCACATGAAAATCTACATTTTCTTTATGCTGAACAGTTTCCCAATTATTTGGAAATTAGTTGACTTGCTTTACACATTTAGAATTTTAAAACCTCCTAACTCATTATAGAGACTTTTTTAAACCAGTCAGAACGGATTTCCTTGTCCTAGGCTACTATAATAAGTATTAAATTGAAAAATTGTTCATTTACCCACAAGTCACCACATTGTCGATTAAACTGTACACACACCAGCATTAACACTGCTCTTGGCTGGAGATAATTGGAACTTCAGTGACATGCAAAGAGCTGCATAAAAGTACAACGTTTACTGCAGCATTATTTGTCATAGTGAAAAATTCAAGACAACCAACACGTTAGCGTTAATAAAAATGAATTACAGTACATTCCCGTGTTATCATTTTTATTTTTTCATTTTATTTTATTTTTTTGAGGCAGAGTCTCACTCTGTCACTCAGGCTGGAGTGCAGGGGCGCAATCTCGGCTCACTACAACCTCCGCCTCCTGGGGTCAAGCGATTCTCCTGCCTCAGCTTCCCAGGTAGCTGGGACTGTGTGTGTGCATATGTTCCCAGCACTGCTTCCCTACAGTGGTGCCTGCTACGTAAAGCAAAACTCCAGGGGAGACGCCTGCACCACAGTCTATGTCGGGGGCCCCCAGACTTCCCATCAAGGGCCAGAGAGTTGATATGCTAGGCTTTATGAGCCATAGGGTCTTTGCCACATCTACTCAACTCTGCCACCAATGTATGAGGGTGGCTGTATTTTAATAAAACTTTGTGTCTGGCTACCAAAATTGGAATTGCATGCAATTTTCACATTGTAAAAGCCTATTTTGAATTTTTCACTGTTTAAAAAATGTCAAGACTTTTTAACTCACAGAATATGCAAGAACAGGTGGCAGGTTGGGCTTGACCCTCCAGCCGCCGATTCCAGCCCCTGGTTCATGCGAATGCCATCAACTGAAGTTGTTACATTCACAACCTGCACAACCTCACACGAAAGCCTTGTGCAAATGTGTAAAGTCTGAAAACACTGCGTCCAATTCCTGATAGCTGTTATGTCTAGGGTCTGAGGAGGGGGAAAGAGGGTGCAGAGTGTACTATTTGTATTTTATGTGCTGAGTGTATATATTTTTATCCATAGAAATCCACAACCAAGGCCAGGGACAGTGGCTCACACCTATAATACCAGCACTTGGAGGCCAAGGCAGGCAGATCGCTTGAGCCCAGGAGTTTGAGACCAGTCTGGGCAACATGGTGAAACCTTGTCTCTACAAAGCATGCAGAAATTAGCTGGGCATGGTGATGTATGCCTGTAGTCACAGCTGCTCATAAGGGTTGAAGTGGGAGAACTGCTTGAACCCAGGAGGTGGAGGCTGCAGTGAGCCAAGATTGCACCACTGCACGCACTCCAGCCTGGGTGAAAGACCAAGACCCTGGCTAAAAACAAGTAAAAGAAAACCAGGCTGGGCTGGGCGTGGTGGCTCACACCTGTAATCCCAGCACTTTGGGACACCTAGGCAGGTAGTTCACGAGGTCAGGAGATCAAGACCATCCTGGCTAATAAGGTGAAACCCCATCTCTACTAAAAATACAAAAAATTAGCTGGGCATGGTGGCACGTGCCTGTAGTCCCAGCTACTTGGGAGACTGAGGCAGGAGAATCACTTGAACCCAGGAGGCAGAGGTTACAGTGAGTGGAGACTGTACCATTTCACTTCATCCTAGGTGACAGAGTGAGACTCCGTCTCAAAAACAAACAGAAAGAAAAATAAAACACAATGCACAACCAATTCTTTTTAAAGACTCTAAAAATGAGATGGGTCTCAAGCCTATTGTGTATGTAGGGGGAAGTGGGTCCCATGGCAGTCGGATCGGGGTGATCTCTGGAGATGGGAAGGAGTACTGTGGAGGAAGCAGCCCACCTGGGGGTGATGGCAGGTTTCATCCATGACCCTGCATTGTGCTTGTACAGGGAAGGCTTTCTAATAAGTCCTAAACTGTCATTTGTGTTGTAGGCACTTTCCACTGTGCGTCCAAAAGAAGATTCTACGGTAGGCGAATCCTTCTTTAATCTTTGGGACATTCTCCAGACTTTTCTGAAGCTGCATCAGGATGCTGAGATTGACCACTAAAAATTACAATAAGTTACGCAGCAATAAAATATCAAATCTAAAATACTCCTCTTTAATTCATGCCACTGCTATGAAACTCCAGTGTAACACGATGGAAGACAGATGGATGAAAACATCCTCTACTCTGAACATCACTCTCAGGTCTGAAGAGAGATCTGAGACCCGGTCAGAGCCTAAGAAAGGCCTGTGGAGAAGCCACCCCATTTGAGCACGTCTTTGACATTGGCACCACCTCCCTCCAATCCTCCCAGAGTCCACACTGGCCGAGGAAAAAGGGAAAGACCCATTGGCAGAATCCACTCTGTTCTCAATTTAACTTCAGAAATCAACGAGGTTTCTTGATGAGAGAGAATGATTTCCTTGGACAATGAGGGCAATACATGGTGTCATAAATCCCCAAAGAGAAGCTCGGAGAATATTGACCAGGAACAAACAGGATACTGTTTGAACGCGCAGGAAGGACAGCACCGTGGGGCAGTGAGCTAGGGCTCTCACCTAAGGTCAGCCTGCACCCAGCCAGTGGACTCCAAGAACACTCAGCCTTCCTGCTTGCCTGTAAGGTTACCTCACTCTGCTCTAATCTAACCTAAAATCATGTTAACCCATCTGTTCCACTATGAGTCTTAACTGGAACCAATTGTTTGAAAGCACAAATCCCATGACATGTGGCACATGGGAGGTCCTGGTTGAGTGCTGGATTTGCATTTGTAGGGGTCCACGTACTCTCTGAGGAGTTGTGGAGGAGAGCTCCTGTGCAGGTGGCAGTTATCACTGGGTCCCCTCTTAATGCCAAGGCCTTTGATCACTGGCCTCAGTTTCCTTATGAGTTGCATCTTCCAGGGAGTGGCGGATGTGTTCTGGGGGAGAGGGGAGTCTTAGGTTTGGTTCGCAGTTTAGTGCAATACACTCGCCATGGAACTCACTCCATCCCTCCGCTTGCAAGAGGACTGAACCTACTGGGGGTCAAGAAACACACAGAACTTTCCAGATAAGAGAGTACTGGATCAGAGCCCCGGCAGGACAGCAGCTGACTGTGTGGGCAGGTGGCAAAGCAATGCAATAACGCAAGGTAAAGGAAAGCCACCACTGGGGGATGGGCCTCCGTTTCCTCATCTGTAACAGGAGGCGGGCATACTACTAAGGCCATGGAAGTCCTTGTCACTTTCACCCCCGTTTCCATGCCACGTCAATGGCTGTTCTGAGTGCACAACGCTTCATGCGGGGCATAAAGCAGGAGGTGGTTAAGGCTTAAACAGCAGTCCCGGGGAACGCAAAACATTCAGCTGTCACTGAGCCTTGACGACGCCCCACACACTGTCCTAAGCGCTCTCCAAATTTCACCTCTTGAAATCCTCACCCTGACCTCTGAGGCAGGCTTGACCAGCACCTCATTTTACAGAAAAGGAAATGAGACACGGGGGCCAATGTCACAGGACGAGGAACTCAGAGGAGCAGGACTCAGCCCGGGAACTCGGCACGCGGTCAGTGCTCACGGTGGGATGCCAAGCCCTGCTCGCCAAGTGGGGCGAGCAAGTCATCCCTGCCACTCCCCACAGTCCTCAGGAAAAGCGCTGACATGGATTGAGTTTTTTAAGGATGGTCTCATGAAAGAGTGAGAAAAAACTGACCTCGTGTAACAAAAGCAACACTGCAGTGAGAACGGCCCGCCAGGAGAATGCCAAACACTCTTCTCCCCACTGTCTGACAGCGACATGGACCGCGTGCCAGCTGCGGGCCAGCAGCTCTCCCGCTCGAGGATGATGCTCATCAGCTCCTCCTCAGTGGATGAGGTAGGTGTTATGCTAGTGCCCATTTTAAAGATATGGAAATGAGACTCAGATAAAATCCCCGCTCATCTTCACACAGCTAGCAAGCACCAGAGCTGGGATCTGAGCCGAGCCATCTGGCTGGAGGCGCCCTCCCTGCTGACTGCACTGCTTTACTGAAACAGCCACGGGTCTACCAGATGACTTCTCAAAAGGCCGCATCCATAAACCTTGGACCTGCTTGTTTGCCAGCACGGTGTTTGCAAAGCACTGGATGTTTATGCCCTCCTCAAATTAATGCTGAGATCTTAACCAAGGCGATGATATTAACGGTGAGCCCTGTGAAAGAAGATCAGGGACCAGAGCCCAGAAGAATGGGATCAGTGCCCTTACGAAAGAGACCCTGGGAAGTTTGTTCCTTCCTTCCACCATGTGAGGACACGGTGACAACATGGTGCTATCTATGAGCCAGGAAGCAGGTCCCCAGCAGACACCGAATCCACAGACACCTTGATCCTGGAGTCTCAAACTCGAGAACTGTAGAAATAGATTCCTATTGTTTATAAGCCACCAGTCTATGGAATTTTATTAGGCTGGTGCAGAAGTAATTGCAGCTTTGCCACTAAAAGTAATAGCAAAAAACCCAATTACTTTTGCACCAACATACACAGCTCAAAATGATGAAGACAATATTGTCTTTTCTTTCCACTGAATTAATTGCCACTATTTTAAAATTAGAACATGTGATGGTTAATATTAGATGTCAACTTGATTGAAGGATGCCTACACAGTTGGTAAAGTATTATTTCTGGGTGTGTCTGTGAGGGTGTTGCCAGAGGAGATTAACAATTGAGTCAGTGGACTGGGAGAGAAAGACCCACCCTCAGTGTGGGTGGGCACCATCCAGTCAGCTGCCAGCACGGCTAGAAGGTGGGATAAGCCGGCTTGCTGAGTCTTCCGGCCTTCATCTCTCTCCCATGCTGGATGCTTCCTGCCCTTGGACATCAGACTCCAGGTTCTTCAGCCTTTGGACTCTTGGATTTACACCAGTGATTTGCTGGGGGCTCTGGGGCCTTTGGCCACAGGCTGATGGGTGGCTGCACTGTTGGCCTCCCTACTTTTGAGGTTTTGTGATCAGACTGAGCCACTACTGGCTCCCTTGCTCCTCAGCTTGCAGACGGCCTATCATGGGACTTTGCCTTGGATCACGTGAGTCAATTCTCCCTAATAAACTGCGTTCCATGTATACATCTCCCCTATGAGTTCTGTCCCCCTGGAGAACCCTGACTGCTACAGAACATTTAACATACAAATGTGCATTTATACTTTCTCATGGAAATTCTGCGGTTCTGGTCACAGGGGCCTCACATGGCCCTTGGGAACAAACCCTTGGCATTGAGAAGCAGCTGCCCCTAGACAGGGCAAGCACACCCTAGACTAACATGGCCCCACTCTGCCTCTGTGGACATTTCAGAATGCAACTTGCTAAGAAAAACTATGCAAAGCTTGGAAATAAGGCAACACGATCACTCCATGCCCTTTCAAAATCATGCTAGAACATTCCACAAATCCACTGAAATGTCACAGGAGACCCTAGGGAAAGAGAACGTTATCTGATACATTATTTACTATTGATCAGGGCCCAAACTTTGTAAATTTAGATGTTAACTTGCAGTAGATTGATACGTTACAAATGACTTTCGTCCAGTAGGGACTACAATAATTTCTGTCTTCTAGAAAAGAAAGCCTCCAGGGTGATTGTTTTATTGCCCTATGGCATTAAACTGTGCAGCATCAAACTTTTCAATCTCTTGAAGCATCCTTTTTCCCTGTATGTGTATGAATGCATAAATATACATACATATGTGTGTGTGCATATATAGATATAACTTCTCATAACCTAATTTTATCTAGCTATGTCATCTTGTTGGCTTCTGTATTAGTCCATTCTCACTCTGCTATAAAAACATACCTAAGACTGGGTAATTTACATAAAAGAAAGAGATTTAATAGACTCAAAGTTCTGCAGGGCTAGGGAAGCCTCAGGAAACGTACAATCGTGATGGAAGGGGAAGCAAACATGCCCTTCTTCATAAGTCAGCAGGAAAAGAAGAATAAGAGCTGAGCAAAGAGGGAAGCCCCTTATAAAACCATTAGCTCTCATGAGAACTTACTATCAGGAGAACAGGATGGGGAAAACCACTCCCATGATTCAATTATATACACCTAATCCCTCCCACAACACACAGGGATTATGGGAACTGTAGTCCAAGATGAGATTTGCGTGGGGACACAGACACACCATGTCAGCTTCCTTATCAACAAATGAAGCAAGTATTGGAACCCCCTTTCACTATGTTATGTTTTTAACCTTTTGAAGCTCTAACTTTCTGAAAATCTTAATTTTTGTAAAATTATACTTTGAGAAATCTGTGACTGTTCTAGTGGAATGAAATGAAAAATGTTCTGCCTTGTAGAGGTGAAACCACTTTTGCAAACATTTTAACAGTTAGAAATTTATAACAGTGAGAAAATTACAAGAGACATAGAGGATGTGCTCTAACCAACCCCCATCTTCCCTTTAACTTCCAAACTGCCCTCAGTCATTCTTGGGCTTGGATCAATCTAACTTTGAGAGAAATTTAGTTTTTAGTTGAAAAGATAATAGCTCTTCCCCAAAACTAAGCCTCCTTGGTAAAACCAATGAAAAGCCACCAGGTTAGGAAAATGAGAGGAGCCTGAATTCCGCTAAGATGTAGGCTTACGTAAACAATTATCAGGCTGGACACAGCGGCTCACACCTGTAATCCCACCACTTTGGGAAGCCAAGGTGGGTGAATTACCTGAGGTCAGGAATTTGAGACCAGCCTGGCCAACACAGCGAAATCCCATCTCTACTACAAATAGAAAAATTAGCCAGGCATGGTGCTGTGCTCCTGTAATCCCAGCTACTCAGGAGGCTGAGGCAGGAGAATCCCTTAACTCACGAGGCGAAGTCTGCAGCGAGCTGAGATCAGGCCACTGCACTCCAGACTGAGCCACAGAGTGAAACTCTGCCTCAAACAAGAAAAAAAAAAAAACAAGGATTACCAGTAATTATTCCGGAGGTTATAAGATTTGCAACTTCTCCAATTACTGGCAAATAACATCACTATTGTAGAACCTAAGATGGGCCTTTTGATGTGTCCTTTCAGGCATTTGCACTTCTGAAGACCAGATGGCCCCACCCAGACCCAAGACTCTTGACTTAACTGCTCCTCCAGCCACACGCAGCACACAAGGGCCACACCCCTACGACTGCATCCACAACCAATCAGCAGCATCCCCTCCTTAGCCCCCTGACCACCAAGGATCCTTGAAAATCCCCGGCCTCCGAATTCTCTCAGGGAAGCTGGTCTGAGTAATAACAAAGCTGCAGTCTCCTGTTTATCTGGCTTGACATGTGTCATGCTCTCTCCTTTGCAATTCCCCTGTGCTGATAAATCAGGTCTGTCTGGGAAGTGGGCAAAACAAACCTGTTGGCCAGTTACAGAATGTTTTTGAAGGCGAGTTTAGGGAGCCACAGAACACAGATGCTCTCAACTCTCAATTTCAAGCCTCCAGTCAGGTGGAAACCTCAAACCAGCCAACCTGGGAAAATTAATCCTTGCTGGGGCCTGCTGGGAATTTCCATGCTGAAAACAGACCCAGCCTTCAGGAGCCAAGAGCCCAGGCATTCTCCAAGGGGCTGTGTGTTTGCTGACACACCACTGCACAGCTGTCTCTCTGCACAGAGCAAACTGCCCTTTCAATTCACTGAGCCACTAGCTCAGTCTTTTCCATCTGTGCTCTCTGAACTTCCCATTTCCAGTGGGTTCAGACTAATTCACAGCAGCCTTAGGGGTTGATCGGCTATGCCTCTCCCATCACATCTCGAGGCTGCATGTTGACATCCTTAAAATAATTTAAAAACAAATCTAATAGAGCACCTTTCATGCCGGAGAACTGTCTATTCGAATTCCATTACCAGCGGACGCAAGTGTAAGCAGAGACTGAGTCTGGGCTTCGAAATCACTTAGCCAAGCCATTCGCCCCCATGTTGGACAAAACCATTCCACTGCAATAAAATAAAAACACCACTGAAGGTTGACACAGCCTAGGCTAAAAGCTTGATGTTTAAGAAGCAGCAAGATGAGCTTAGTCAAAAAAAAAAAAAAAAAAAAAAGGCCATAGCAGCCCTGCCACAGAACAGAAACACATCACAACATGCTTTGCATCTTGATGGTGTTGAACAGCGCTGGCTGGGACAGTTCCACCCTCCTCAGCGAGGGAGGGATTCCAGGGCAGATGTAATGGGGACTTAAGGCCATTCATCAGTTCATTCAGAGAACGGAGGCACTGAAAATTGCGGAGGAGCTTGGGCTTGGAATTGGGAACAGGCTGGTTATCAGACAAATGTGGGCTGTACCACATGACAGTCACTATAATTTTTAGCTTGGGCAAAGTATAAATGACAGACCTTTGTGTCTGTCTTAGAGCACTGTGAAGCCGTTACAGAACAGGGAGGCATGGATTTTTGGACAGCCGCTAAGGAATCAGCTAGCCAGCCACCCCCACCCCCAACCCCCGATGGAAACGAATAGTTTTTCCAAATGCAAAACCATGTTCTTTCCAAGGGAATGGACGAGCACACCTGCTTCCTGCAGAGTTACGGCTGCAGAGATGAGGGTGCGAAGCGTACAGCATCTCACATTCACATCTGGACTCCCGTATTTTAAGTAAACTGTTGGTCAGTTATTTTGTAAAATAAAGAATTGTTTTTTTACACCCTTCATTTTTCTAGTTCATAATGATGCTTTTTAAAAATATCAACTTTGCTAAAGCCAGTTGTAAAAACTCCCATTCAAGCAAAATGTTCAGGAGCCTTGCTAGTATTACCCTCTGTGTAAAGCTTGTGTCCTAAGAGCTGATAGAAAATGAGAATTCAAAACATTGGGATCTGTGTAAAATGAGTTGTCCTCCCCAGAAAAAACGATTTACATGTAGTTTTATATCCCCACGATATTTTAATACATGAAATGCTAGCGTCAGAACACCTAGGTATTGTTTGTTTCTTTTTTTTGTTTTTGGGGGTGGGGGTGGTTTAGAAAATGTACCAGGAATCTGCTCTGTCATTTCTGGTAACTGCCCACACGAAGCGGAGCGGTGCAGCCTCATCAGTCAGCAGAGTTTATCCCTCTAATAACAATGACAAGTTTAGGGCCGTGGTGGTTTTGAAATAAGTCTGAAAAACTTTTTACCACTCATCCCTTTAAAGTGTGAGCCCAGTTGTACCACCACCAGCACCAGCGAGGGCTGGACCTGCTAGTTCACGTCTAATGAACAGCATGTAGTTGAGATGACAGAGTGTGAGTTCCCGAGCTGGGGCATAAAAGCACTTGCAGTCCTATCTTGCTCTCTGGGGGAAGCCAGCGCCATCTTGTGAGGAGACTCAAGCAGCCCTGCAGAGTGGTCCAGGTGGAGAGAACTAAAACCAATTCATCAGCCATTTGGGTGAACACCTTAGAACTGGATTCTACAGCCCCAGTCAAGCCTTCAGATGATTCCAGACGTCAGCCTTGGAATCTCTCAGCTGAGGCCCCAGACATGAAGCAAAGACAAACCAGCCCGCAGGGCTGTGTCTGAATTTCTCTCCTATAGAAACTGCAAATCATAAATAACTATCCTGCTTTAAGTCACTATCAGAGTTCTAGGGTAGTCTGTTATACAGCAATTGATTAATACACCTACCCATAGGCAGACCCGTAAGACTCAAGGAGTGGCCATTCATTTCATCCATTGGAAAAAAGAAGGTGTTTTTCCTGCTGAACCTAAAGCTTGGAGGATGTAATTGGGATGCTGCTGGAGGCCACCACATACAGAGACTGCCTGAGAAGTAAGCCATTCCCAAGGACAGCAGACACAAGAGATGGGGAGAGACTAGTGGCACCGATGTTGAGTTCCTGGATCAAGCTATGCCTGAAGGTTATTCTGACATTTTTCGTTGTTTGGGCCAATTAATCCCCTTGCCACTTGCATTGTTACCTTAAGTAAGTTTGGGTTGGATGTCCATCATTAGGTATTCAACGACCCCTGACACTGTACAGCCGGCATGCCCTGCACTGTCTCCCGCATAGTACTCTGGATAGTCCATGGGATAGACTACGTCCTCTAAGTACGATGGCTAGGTCTTAAAGTTCGGAGCAAAAACAGTTCTGCTACTGTGGCCACAACCAATTAGACAAAGGTCTGGTCATGCAAGATGGGTCCGCAGAATTGAGCTCCATCCAAACTCTGTGTGAGCTCATCCTGAAGCCTCTAATCATAGAACATCTGCTCATCACGGAGCCTCCCATGGCACAACTTATGCTCTAGTGGGAAAAGTTGGAAATCCAGATAATAAGCAGACACACAAACACTCAGGATGAGCTGAGGTGGAGGTAGGTGCCGTAAAAGTGCACTGTGAGACCCACCGTGCACAGGCCGGGCAGGGTGACCTCTCTCATCGGTGACAGCCTGCTGGCACTGGAGTGCCAAGGGCAGCCCTGCAATGGTGCAGAAGTCTGTGGGGAAGTTCCAGGCAGAGGGAACTGCAGAGAAGGAGATGAACTTGGGGGCAGGGGTTCCATGAACAGAATGTCCTGTGTGGCTGGAGCATAGAGAGCAGAGGGGAGAATACCAGGAGAATATTAGCAAAAACAATCTTGCTACTATGTTCACAACCAATTACATAAAGGCTTGGTTGTGCAAGATGGGTCCACAGAAGTGAGTTCCATCCACACTCTGTGAGCTCAGCATGGAGCCTGCAATCATAGAACTTCTGCTCATCTATGAACACTCCAAGAAGCAGGAGTGAAAACATCTTGCAAGGAGCAGCCGTGCGGGCGTCTGGGTTTCATTGTGAGTGCAGTGGTCTGACTTGTGTATTTTAGGCATCCTGGCTGTGAAGAATGAACTATGAGGAGCAGGAGTATTCAGTCTGACACATAGAACACACTGAATGCATCACAACTGATGACTGTCTGGGCATCCTCTGTGCCAGGCACTGATCTGCATGCTTGGTGGATATTATCTTATTTAATTCTTACAGTCCCATGAGGGAGGCATTTTATAATTTGCATTCAGCAGGCAAGGGAACAGGGATTCAGTGTAGACAGTGGTCATGGGACTAGTTGGTTGAGAAGCCTGGATTTGAACCAGAGGTCAGGCTGCAGAGCTACACAGTGGTGTGACGCTCTTTTTGTAGTGCTATAGGACTGGGGTGGTCTGGCTGTCTCAGATCATGTGCCTAACAACTGAGACATTGTTAAGGCTGGTGTTTGTTTTGGTTTGGTTTTCCTCTCACACTGCTGTGGTTTTACTCAACACACCCTGCGTTTTAAAATGCATGTTTATTCTCAAAAGTTGGCAAACAAATGGCCAAGAAGTATATGAAAAGGGTTAGACATCACTACTCACCAGGGAAATGCAAATCGAGACCACAGTGAGATATTACCCACACCTGTTTGGACGGCTATTATCAAAAAGATGAAAAATAAGTGTTGGAAAAGATGCAGAAAAGAGAGAATCCTTGCACACTGTGGGCGGGAATGTAAATGGGTAAAGCCGTTATGGCAAACAGTACGTAGGCTCTTCGAGATGTTAAAAACAGAACTACCATATGATCCAGCAATCCCACTCTGGGTATATATCCAGAGAAAATGAATCAGCGCCTTGCGGAGACATCTGAACCCCCATGTTCACTGCAGTGATATTCACAATAGCCAAGATGAGTCAGCCTATGTGTCCATTAAGGAATAAGTGCATACAGAAAATGTGGGGTGTATATATACATGGAATATTACTTGGCCTTAAAAAAGAAAGAAATCCAGCCAGGCACAGTGGCTCATAGGCTCATACCTCAGCATGTTGGGAAGCCTCGGCATCTTGGGAAGCCAAGGCAGGCAGATGGCCTGAGCTCAGGACTTGGAGACCAGCCTGGGCAACATGGAGAAGCCCCAAAACCCTGTCTGTACAAAAAAAATACAAAAATTATCTGGACATGGTGGTGTGTGCCTGTAGTCCTAGCTACTGGGGAGGCTGAGGCAGGAGGATGGCTTGAACCGGGGAGACAGAAGTCACAGTGAGCTGAGATCACGCCACTTGCACTCCAGTCTGAGTGACAGAGCCAGTCCCTGTCTCAGAGAAAGAAAAAGGAAAAAATCCTGCCATTTGTAGTAATATATACATGACGCTGAAGGACATGAAGCTAAGTGAAATAAGCCAGGCACAGAAACACAAATACCACATGATCTCACTCACATGCAGAATCTAAAAAAGCGAAACTCAGAGGAGCAGACAGCAAAACGGTGGCTGCCAGGGCTCAGCAACGCTGGTGAAAGAACGGAGAGGTGGATGAAAAAGTCCAGTTTCCAGCCGGGCCCAGTGGCTCACACCTGTAATCCCGGCACTTTGGGAGACCTACCAGGTAGATCACAAGGTCAGTAGTTCAAGACCAGACTGGCCAACATGGTGAAACCCTGTCTCTCCTAAAAAATGCAAAAATTAGCTGGGCGTGGTGGCTCATGCCTGTAATCTCAGCTACTTGGGAGGCTGAGGTAGGAGAACTGCTTGAACCAGATCAGGGAGGCGGAGGTTGCAGTGAGCCAAGATCACGCCACTGAACTCCAGCCTGGCTACAGAGCAAGACTCCATCTCAAAAAAAAGGACAAAGTTTCCCTTATGCCAGATGAGCAAGTTCGAGAATTCGAATGAACCACAGGAGGACTATAGTTAATAATTTCATATTGTGTCCTTGAAATTTACTAAGGATAGAATTTCAGTGTTTTCATCATAAAACAAAGAAAACAGCCACTGTATAAAGTGATAGATATGTTAACTAGCTTGACTGTGGTGGCCATTTCACAATGCATACATAGAACAAATCATCAAAGTGTACATCTTAAATATATACAATTTTTTGTCAAATTTTACCTCAATAAAGTTTAAAAACGAAATTTTTTTTTTTTGAGATGGAGTCTCGATCTGTTGCCTAGGCTGGGGTGCAATGGCGAGATCTTGGCTCACTGCAACCTCCGCCTCCTGGGTTCAAGTGATTCTCCTCCCTCGGCTCCTGTGTAGCTGGGACTACAGGCGCGTGCTCCCATGACCAGCTAATTTTTTGTATTTTTTTGTAGAGATGGCGTTTTGCTATGTTGCCCAGGCTGGTCTCAAACTCCTGACATCAGGTAATCCACCCGCCTCAGCCTCCCACAGTGCAGGGATTACAGGAGTGAGCCACCGCACCCAGCTAAAATAAATTTTAAAAGATATATATTTAAGCCAAAGCTAACCTAGTGACAAACAACAGTGGACAGGGGCCGGAGAGGGGTTGGAGTCACCTGAAAAGGGGCATAAGAAACTTCTGGGGCAATGGCAATGTCTGTATCTCTATTGAGACAGTGTTTATATGGTACATACATCTGCCCAAAAAGCCAATGACTATACCCTTAAAACTGGTACATTTTATGATATGCGAATTATACCTTAACAAAATTGATTTAAATTTTTTCTAAATCAATATTAGCTTGTAGTAAATAACATATCTGGATTTGCTCAAGTATATCTGCCATGCACAATGACAAGTCATCTTCCAGCCTCCAGCTGGACCACCGCAAAGACATATCACGTGTCAGCCGCTGCGGTGAGCTGAAACCCACCTCTGCACATTTCAGGCAGCAGCGGCTCCTGAGTTGATCTAACCCATTCCATCTCTATGCCCTGCACCCCGGTAAGCAGGTGCCATCTGCACACTCAGGTGTTTCAAGTCAAATGAGGCAGGTGTTTCAAAAGTATGGGACTGCAAAGCTGGCTTTCTAGGGCAGGGCAAGCTGTTGTTCTAGAAGTTCACTGTCCAGCCACTTGTGATGCAAGGAATGGCTCCTCTCTTCCCATCCTGCCCACAGGTGTTTTGGCTCTCACACCGCAGAAGAAGCCAGGTTCAGAGGTGCCTCATCTGGCAATCACCAGGCAGGGAACAGGTCAGGAAAACAGACACCCAGAGAAGAGAAAACTAGCTTCACATAACAGACTCAACCCCAGCCGCAGGCTTCTAAGAATCTGAACTACACTTAGCCTCTGTGGGTTGCAAATTGGCTGGGTTTTCTTCATATCTGACCCTTAGAACTGGTTCCTCAGCCACCAGTGTTTTTATTTTGATTTGTGGGTGTTTTTTTATGTGAATGTCTTCAGGCAGCACAGAAACCTGAGGTTCCCACTGCACCCCATTATACATTGTCTTATGCCCAGCTGATTCCCATCTTAAGCTGCATTCCTGGTGCCTAATGATCTTTCGGTTTCTCAGCTTTGGTTTAGACTAAGTATGTTCTTCTTGGGGCACAGGAATCAAAGCCACCAGACACCCGGTGAAAATGAGCAATGAGTTGTGAAATTACCTGCATTTTCAGCTTAACCCCCCTGGTATCCTCAGGGCATTGGCTTTAGGAACTCCATGGATAGATCAAAATCCTCGGATGCTCAATTCCTGATATAAAATGAGATAGAATCTGCATGTAACCTACGCACCTCTTCTCAAATACTTTAAATCATCTCTAGGTTACTCATGATACGAAACACAACGTAAATGCCATTTAAGTCGCCGTTATGCTGCATTGCTTTCATATTTGCATTTTTGATTGTTCTATCATCATTTTTATTGCTTTGGGTTTTTTCCTGAATATTTTCACTCGGAAGTTGGTTGAATCTGCAGATGCAGAACCCACGGATACAGAGCACTGACTGGAAACTGAACAAGTATTTTCCTAAGGACTCATAAAAATCCTTTTTTGTCTGAGTTAGGAGCAATTATCCTGACAGCACTTCTCCAGCTCTACAGCGCCGAGTGGAGATTTATGTAAGAGGAGGTTTGGATGTTTAATGATTAATCGTTCTGCCAATGGGTCATCGCACAGTATTAATACGCGTGAATATGTGTATCTCTCTATCTAGACATTTCCATAGCCATACCCACTTGATGATGGACATAATGAAGAACAGATCAGCTCTTTGCCGCCGTTCTAGCATAGAGCTTTAGAACCCCCTGGCACCTCCCAAGTGATAGGTTCTTATCCATGAGGAGCCCCATTCCTTCACACCTGGGTTTTGTTTGCTTGCTTGCTTGCTTGCTTGGTTTTGTCACCCAGGCTGGAGGGCAGTGGTGTGATCATGACTCAGTGCATCTTTGAACTCCCATGCTTCAAGTGATCCTCCCTCCCACCTCAGCCTCCCGAGTAGCTGGGACTACAGGTGCATGCACCATGCCCAGCTAATTTTTGTACTGTTTGTAGAGACATAGTTTTGCCATAACGCCCAGGTTGGTCTAGAACCCCTGGGCTCAAAAGATCCTCCCATGTCAGCCTCTCAAGGAGCCAAGATTATAGGCATGAGCCACCAGGCCAGCCAGCTTATGCTGAACTGGCAGTGATGCTCATTAGCATGACTAAGCATATCCTAAGGGGGTGACTCACGGGTGAACCCCTGGATGACTTCAAGGGAGGGGGTGACAGCACCGCAAAGGCCAGGCATGGGTTCACAGGACTACACCTTTCAGCCCCACTCCCCAAACCCTGAGGAGGGAAAGGGGACAGTGGCTTAGTCAGTTGCCCTTACATAATGAAATCCCACGTGACACTCTAGACTGCAGAGCGTCCTCTTGGTCAGCATAGTAATGTGTGGAGACAGAGAGGCCCTGGATTCCACGAGGAGAGGCCCAAAAGCCCTGCATCCCCACCCTGTTCCCACCCCAGAACTTGCCCTAGTGTCGCCTCCATCTGGCGGTCCCTGATTAGACACTTTATAATAAAACTGTAATCATAAGCACAGCATGCTTTCGGTGGGTTCTGTGAGCTGCTTTATTGAACCTAAAGACAGGCTGTAGGAACCCCATAATTTGTAAGCATGTCGAACAGAAGTGCAGGTACCTTTGGTATTTGGCTCAGGTTTGGCTGAGCGTATAACCTTAAAATAGAATCAGTGGACAAAGTCCCCTGCCCCCTGCAGCTGGCATCTGGAATGAAGGCAGTCTTGTTGGGGACCCAGCCATTAACCCATGGGGTCTGCACTAACTCTGGGTGGTCAGTGTCTGAATTTCATTGAATCACAGGACACACCATCGGTAACAGAGCTGACGTTAGAACACCTGTGGAGGGAGATACACAGACGGCAGGCGGAACCGCTCAGCTGCCAACAAAGTTTCCGTCCCAGAAATCCTGGTCATGTGAAATGTGCCATCTCCCTTTGGAATTAGCCTGCTGGCCGAGGGCTAGCAGAACTCTGTTGTCCACCCCATCTGCAATTTCAGTGTGAGCCTTAAGCCAGGGAAAATTAATCATGGAACTAAACAGTGATTCGCTCCAGGTGAGTGAGTCCACGCTCCTTTTCCAATCCAGTGAGAGTAAAGTCAGAAACTCTTCGGAAACCCTCTGGGGAAACACTCTCTTCCTTTTCTGCTGAAATTGCTGGGAGAATAACAGGCTGTCCTTAAGCTAACTGTCATCTTGGTATCGTGAGGGCAAGTCTGCCCAAGAGTGAAATCAACACGAAATAAAATAAGGCAAGCTGTGGAAAGAGGGTGCGTGGATGACATGTTCCATACTGCGTGTGTCCCGCTGAGCCAGAAGGCAGAGCACCTCGGCCTGATAGCTAAAAGGCAACAAATCCCCGTTTTTGTTTCAGATAGTTTGAGTTGTGTTTTCTGTCACTTGCATCCGAATGATTTCTGAAAAATACGCCAAGTCAAAATCCACTTACATGTTTCGAGCAAACAGAAGCCACTTCGGAAGTGTCTCAGTATTGGTTCTATTCTGTGTTATGCTGGAACTAGTTCACACTGGCTTGCAAAAGCCAAGTGTATAATCTTCAAGAATTTAGCAAGTCGGCTGCTAAGCTCTTGGTAGTTTGAAATTAGCCATGTGGGTGTGAGAACCAATTTTTATTAAACATCTACCAGCACGCCATGGGCTCCAGCTCTTGGGTCAAGAACCTATCTTCGGAGGCGATATTCAAAGCCAGTCTCTGAACCCCACTGAAAATCTCTCCTGTCCCTTCCAGCTTAGATGTGGCCTTCCCATAGGCAGCCTCCACAGGCCACACCCACAGGAAAGGAAGAAGAAAGGGATGGAAGGCGTGTGTGGGTCCATATTCCCCAGTGAGCTGCTTCCCTGCATTTACAGCTTGACTCAGGCAAAGAGACAGCTCCTAAAGGCCATCAACTCTTCTATGCTTCGGGGACACGCCCTGCCAAGTCCCTTTCATCAACCTCAGTCACAGACCAATACAAGATCACTTTCCAGTGTAGTGGCGTCTCAGTGTCAACAGCAGGTGACACAAATAGGATTAAATTCCTTTATTGTGTTGCTAAAGAGACAGGCAGCAAAGCCTCTTCTAATACCCAATCTCCTTTACCTGATGGGGTAAATCTCCCCGAGACAAAGTGGGCATTCTGAGGCACAGAACTCCTAATCCAGTTTACACAGGGGGTGGACAAGGAGGGGACATTTACAGCATCAAGAACGTGAACTTCCTGATGGAACAGCTCCCCTGCTCTCCAGATTAAACATCACAATCACCTGCCTTGCACCCCCTGCCTGGGGTCCCCAGCTGTGGTATTATCTCCTCAGCTTTCCCTGTTCACAAAGACTTTTCATCTAGCTGCAGAATAACATTAAGAACTAATCTTCCACCATGTCTAAAAGCTGTAAAGATCACACTTGCTTCACCGAGGAAGAAGACAAATACAAGGATGTTGTTTCCAACGGGATGTTGTTGGGGTCTGTGTCTATCTGAAAGCCACCAATGTGGTTAAATCTTTGGAGCGAAAGTCAGCAGGCGGCAATCCCTGCACCGTTTTCAGGTACCTCTGTATGGACCGGACACAGCCTCAAAGGTTCTGGGCTAAATGCTGAACTGGATGTTGACTGTCCATGCACGAATGAGTCAGGTCATTTCTACGACATCAACAGACCCGTTAATACAACATGTACTTCATACAAGATTCGAGTATGTTAGAGCCGAGCAAGAGCTTAGAAATTATGCAGTTCGTACTTTACACAAGGCGGATAAAGAAAGAGAGGCCTACATGCCTCTCGGTAAAAATCAGAAAGCATGATTCCATTGTGGAAAACGATCCCTCGTTCGGAGCGAAGAAGGCAGCTCTCCTACGAATGCCTCACTCTTCTTCTTGTTGAAAGACCCTGAGCAAGTCACGTGCCCGGACACTGATAGTTCTATTACATAGAGAAAGTGGGGGAGACGCTCTGAAATTCTTGTGCCCCAACTGTTGCAGAGGGGACACCGTTTTGATTGAGTCACTCAGACAGGCATTTTTCTTTGAATGCATCACATCAGACACATGCAGCACTATCTTCAGGCTCTAAGATCTGACAGAAGAGGGGGCCTCTGAATAGATGCATTCTTCTCAGTGTGGTTAACAAAATAGAAAGAAAGAATGTGTGCCAAGGGGGGAAGCTGTTGCGATTGTCATTATCACACCATTTCGCTGATTTGCTGCAACTCAAATAAGGGCAGAAATGAAGACAATTAAAAGGGAACCAGACTGCCGTCGCCTACATTATTCTAAAAACAAACAATAGGAATGTAGGCTGATTCGTCAAAAGCAGCAGGAAATTTCAGCAGCCGTATTTTTTAAATCCCAGCGCTTTGCAGAACCATTTCAATGGCTAGCCACTGAAGCAGCGTGAACCTGGCCACAAAGAATAGATCTGCCTTGCTGAGAATCTTTACTACCTTGTTTCAAATTACCTCTTTCACAAAGAGACTGAATGAGTGATCAGCCACATGGGATCAATGCACTAGAAGTGAAACTCACAAAGGCCGGACTTCACAAAAGCAAAACCATGTCCTTTGTTTTCATTTTTGTGGTTAAAAAGAGAGAGAGAGAAATAAAGAGGCTCTTTCTTAAGGATAGATTTTATATAATTTGGGAGAGAAGAGTATTCTAGGCTGAACTGAGAATTAATAAGACGGTGAATTTTAAAAATGTAAATTGAATCAGGCAACTTTTTAAAAAAATCTTCCACTGACTCCCCATGTATTTGCTCTAAGAGACTGGTTTCCACCCATCTTTGATTCCGTGATCCACCATTCTTCCCCTTGCAGGGTAACCTTCAAGCCACACTCAGATGGGTGACAACTGAAGAGTACAAACTTTCCACTGTAAGATGAAAAGGTTCTGAGGCACAATGTGCAGCACTGTGACTGTAGGTAACAAGGCTTGAAACTTACTAAGAAAGTAAATAGTAAGGGTTCTCGCCACAAATATGATAAATATGTGAGACGCTGCATATGTTAAACAGCTCGACTTATCCTCTCCACAATGTAACATACAGCAACACATGATGAGGTACACCATAAATCCATACAATTTTAACTTAATTTAAAAATAAATTGGGAGGCTGAGGCAGGAGAATCACTTGAACCCTCAAGGCTGAGGTTGCAGTGAGCCGAGATCACGCCATTAGACTTCAGCCTGGATAACAGAGTGAGACTGTCTCAAAAATTAAAAAATAAGATACGTAAATAAATAAATTCTTTTTTTTTTTTTTTTTTGAGATGGAGTCTTGCTGTCCTCCAGGCTGGAATGCAGTGGTGTGATCTCGGCTCAGTGCAACCTCCACCTCCCAGATTCAAGCAATTCTTCTGCCTCAACCTCCCGAGTAGCTGGGACTACAGGCGCACACCACTATGCCCAACTAATTTTTGTATTTTTAGTAGAGACAGGATTTTACCATCTTGACCAGGCTGGTCTTGAACTCCTGACCTTGTGATCCACTCACCTCAGCCCAAAAGTGCTGAGATTATTTATATATTTTGGCCAGGCCACCATGCCCAGCCAAAATACATAAATAAATTCTTTTAAAAGTATGTGAGGTGATGAATGTGTTCATTAACTTCATTGTGGTGATCATTTCAGTGTATACATGTATCAAATCAGCATGTCATCCTCTTTAAATATACATAATTTTATTTGACAGTTATACCTCAATAAAGCTGGGTTCAAAAAAGAAAAAAAAGAACAGAGATCAGAAGCTACAGCCCCTAGGCGAAATCCAAACTGCCACTTGTTTCCGTATGGCCCAGAGAGTAAACATGTTTTCCACATTTTTTAATGGCTAAGAAACAATTAAAAGAAGAATGATATTGTACCACATATAAAAAGTATATGTAATTTCAAGAAGTAAATCAAGCTGTTTTAACGACTTACTGAGTACTTACTGATTCGAGCAGAGGCACGGACATGGGCTCACATGTTGCCTGGCGGCTTTCGCACTGCGGTGACAGGACTGAGGCGTGACACAGGCCATGTGGCCTCCCTGCAAACCTGCAAGGGCATGCTGGCTGGCCCTGAGCACAGAGAGGGCACAAGGCCATGGCTTAGAAGCTACATCTGGTCACTCTGCAGCTGCCCTCACGCTGGCCCTAAAAAGCGCTGGCGTCGGATGTCCTCACGCACCTCGGGCGCTGTGTTAGCCTGTTCGGGCTACCTTAACAAACCGCCAGAGACGGGCGGCTTATAAACAACAGACATTTATTTCTCAGTGTTCTGGAGGCCAAGACCATGGTGCCAGTGTGGTTAGTTCCTGGCCTGGCTCTGGGTTGCAGACGGCTGACCGCCGCGGTATTCCCGCAAAGTAATGGAGCTGGTGCCATCCTGAGTCCTGTTTAGAGAGGCTTTGTATGTTCAAATGAACAATTGTTTTTAAATGTTTTTCTTTTGTTGCTGTTGTTGTTGTTTTGTTGTTGTCGAGATGGACTTTCGCTCTCGTTGCCCAGGCTGGAGTGCAACGATGCGATCGCAGCTCACTGCAACCTCCGCCTCCCAGGTTGGAGTGATTCCCCTGCCTCAGCCTCCGGAGTTGCTGAGATTACAGGCGTGCACCACCAGGCCCGGCTAATTTTTGTGTTTTTAGTAGAGACAGGATTTTACCCCATTAGTCAGGCTGGTCTTGAACTCCTGACCTAGGGTGATCCACTCACCTCGGCCTTCCAGAGTGCTGGGATTACAGGCATGAGCCACCACACCCAGCCATTAACAAATGTTAAAGGGAGAGATAATGGGCATCCAGCAGACACGTGGGAAGGAGAGGCGTGGCCTCTGTGATGGCTCTGTGGCCTGGAGCTGCCATTCAAGTCACAGAACAAGGGAGGCTGCTTGGGGGTTTGGCAGGGGGGCAAACAGAAGAGCATGCGCCTCATCCAAGGGAGGCAGGGGGAATGCCGGCCCGGCCCGGGCATCCGATGTTCAAGAGACAGCAAGAATCCAAATTTATCTTAATATTCTTGATTTAAAAAATGTTGACAACTCAATTAAGAAAACAACACCAACAACATTCTACTGATCAAACACAACATGTCCATCAGCAGGGAGTGGCTGACCAGCTTCCATTTTGTTAACTCTGAGATTTTCAATTTAGTCAACGTGGTGGTGCCCATCCGGCCAGCCATCCACTCATTATTTACAAGAGTGTCGGTGTATTCTCAGGCTGTGTTTTCAGCATTGTTAAAATGCCAAGACTTCATTCGAGAGACCTAAAACACGGGGCTGGGTCTCCAATAGCTTACTACCTAGTTCCAGAAACAGGACATTAGAAAAAAAAATACCCAAGGAAGTCGAAAGAATGGAGGCCCCTTAGTCTGTGTGTGGATTCTCACTACTAAAGCAGCAAGAAGTGAGCCAAGAAATGTCAGTTACATTCCAATCCGATTATCTGGTGATCTACACTCAGGCCTTAGCATCCTCACCACTCAATTCTACCATTTGGAAGGACTGCCATTGTTTTGGTGATCCTAACAAAGTCTACAAGAAAGAAAAAGCAAACCGTTATTTCCAGCTCAACAATCCTTCCACACCTGGAAGCTGGTTTTGAGATGCAGTGGGAATGACAGCTAAGGAGCTTGTGGGTGTCTGTGACTTCTCTATGGTTATCTCCATGGGTATTACTCAACCTCTTTCATGAGCACAGTCGTCAGGACCTTTTCAGCAACAAATAGCATAAACCTAAGACAAACTTGCTTAAAAAATAAAAGAGAATTTATTGGCTCATGCAACTGAACAGCTCTGGAGGTACAGCTTATGGATTCAGGTATGGCTGGATCCAGCCTCAACAATGCCATCATGTTTGTCTTCTCTCTGTGTCTTTGTGTTGGCTTCATTCTCAAGCTCTGTGGTGTGGCTTCTAGCAGAGTCAGCTTGCCCTCATCCTTACGGCTACTAGTGTCCACAAAATGGGACTTTATTTCTTCCAAGATTTCCACCAAAAGTCACGAAGCTCTCTCTCCTTTACTGGAATTAGGTCAGGCACTAATCCCTGACTCAATCACTGTAGTCAAGTCACCCTGTTGACTGCCCCTTTCCTGGTTCTCAGCCTCTGGAAACGGAGATGGGTTGAGCCCAACTTCACTATATGAACTGACACAGAGGAAGGGATGGATCCCCAAAAGGACACAGGATGCTGTTGGCAGGGTGGGAATGGATGTGGAGCATGGCATGCAGTTTCTTTTTGTTTGTTTTTGATGGAGCCTCGCTCTGTCGCCCAGGCTGGAGTGCAGTGGCACGATCTTGGCTCACTACAACCTCCGCCTCCCGGGTTCAAGCGATTCTCCTGCCTCAGCCTCCTGGGTAACCACAGGCACTACAGGCGCCCATCACCAGGCCTGGCTAATTTTTGTATTTTTTTTAGTAGAGACAGGGTTTTACCTTGTTAGCCAGGCTGGTCTCAAACTCCTGACATTGTGATCCACCCACCCGGGCCTCCCAATGTACTAGGATTACAGGCATGATCCACTGTGCCCAGCCTGCAAATGCAATTTCTATCTGTGAAGAGGAGACTAGATTCCCTCTCCAGCCCAAAACAAGACACATTTTTACAAAGAAACAACCTCCTTCCGATGTTATGAAGAAAAGGAAGCCATTAATATTATTCTATTTATATTATATGAATAATTATAATTATCATAATTATGTAATATTATAGTATAATTAATATTATATTAAAACTATTAACATTATTCCAGAGCTGAGACAGAATGAAAGAGCAAGTTCCCATGGCTGTGGGACAAACACATTCAGAGAAACACACACTATGGGTAAGAAGATCTTCAAAGAATTTCTGTGACCTTTCTTCAATCTCAAGCATTTCATGTACACATGTCAGACCAAGAATCCATCTGATCCACAGCTGACTCTAAGGGCCCTTAGCTAGCAGAAGGAAGCACTCATTCCTGTTTGTTCAGCTGAGAAACATCCTTAAATGCGTAAAACAGATAAGGTCACAGAGGATCTCATTCATCTGGCTTCCCACAGTCAGCCTGCAAATAGACACGGGTCAGAACAGCAGGGACAGCTATTTGACAACAGCAGCTAAATAATACCTGTTAACCAAACACACACACAACACACACACGCATGCCTGTGCTCACACAGCGCAGAGCTATAAGCTACAGCCCATCTTGCAGGCTCTCCAGAGAGCTCTTAGGCAGTGAGGACAACGTGTTTCGCAAAGCTGACTCCTGGGTGTCTGCATACTGGCACAGAGGTAGCTGCTTCCCTTCCAGTCACGCCAGGATCAGTTATTCTAATGTCTTCATGTTAACCACTCCCCCTGACATACACTTGTAAGGCTGCATGAAATGATCTTCAAGCCTGGAGTGATTCCTAAAGCATAGAATCTATATGATAGACCGGGGTCAGTTTGTGGCGATTTTGCCCTGAGAACTGAGACCAGCTGCATCCACAAAGCTTAATAAATAGGACTGAGAATGAAGACCAGCTATTTCCTATATCAAAATGCCGTTACTGTCTGTTCCAGGAAATTCCTGCCCAGGAATACAGGACTGTGAGATAATACATGATCTCAGCGTGCGCTTCAGGAAATTTTGAAAACTGATTTATTTAAACAATCAATGGCTCATCTGGCTAAAAGCTCCCTTATGAAAGGACTGTGCATCGAGACCTGCTTCACGACCCTCGTTCTGCTGTGTCTCCTCTACTGAAGAATCTACCTTAAGCTACTTGGGCTCGAACCCTAAATCTCTTTAAATATTTATTTTTGACCTTCCCTTCCTGAAATCCTACTGAGATTCTCAGTCATTGCTTGATGTTATTGTAGTGGGTAATGAAATTAGCTTTGCTTAATAAAGAAGTTACACTATGGTGATTGGGAGGTGGACAGCTGCCACCTCAAAGCATCTCCTTGACTTCTCTGTCCTATTCTGTGCTGTGGGTTCACTGACTCCCGCAAGTTACATCCCAAGGCTTCATGTCAGCTGGTATGAAGCCAAAATAAGAGCAATGTATTGTAGTTTTATAGCATGCACAAAAATAAAATAAACGACATCAGTAAAACCAAAAGTGGGAAAGAGGAATTGGAATACGCAGTTGGCAGGTGATCACACCACAAACGAAGTACTAATATTGTTGGAAATTAGATTGCGATAAATTAAAGGCTTGTATTGAACACCCGAGGCAACCACTATAGAATTCTATAAAATATAAATAACAACCTGATAGTAGATATAAAATAGAGTTTAACCAGAGTCTAAGAAGCATGCAGAGAAAAGGGGGATGCCAGAAGACCACAAAGAACAGACAGAACACACAAAAGATAGCTAGGAAGATGGCAGATGTAAATCCAAACATATATAAAATTACATAAAATACAAATTGTTTAATCACACCGATTAAAAATATATAGGTTGTCAGGATGAGTATAAAGTAACACCCACTTATACACTGTCTATAGGAACACATTTTGAACAGAAAGACATTAACCAGTTAAAAATAAAAGAATAGGGAAAATATACCAAGTGAACATCAATTCAAAAACAACTGAAGTAGTTATATTAGTAATATGGAAAAAATAAACTTCCAAATAACTAATAACACCAGGGGGAAAAGGATATTACATATTTATAAAGGAGTCAATTCATTTAGAATGCATAATAATCCAAAATGTATATGCAACTAACAAGTTCATGTATATGAACTTCAAAATACATTCAGCCACAACTCACAGAGCTGTAAAGAGAAACGAAAAAATCCATAATTATTAGAGACATGTTGAAGAGTTACTCCTCCCAGTAATAGAAAATATACATAAACTAAATTCATAAGAATATGGCATATTGGGCAACGGTATGAACCAACTCATCTAATTGACACAGAGCACTCCTCACAACAGCAGCAAAATAATATTCTCTTCAAAAGCACAACAAGCATTGAGCAAGGTAGATCGTATCCTGGAACACCGAAAAATACTCAAAAAATGTAAATGCATTAACATCCTACAGAGTATGGTCTTTGACCAAACTGATTTAACAAAAAAGTTGATATCAGAAAGGTATCTAGAAAATCCCCCAAACATCTGAAAATTAACAACAAATACCTAAATAACGTATGAATCAGAAGGAAGCCATAAGGGACATTAGGACACAGATAAAAAGCTCCTAGAGAAAAATTTATAATATCAGACACTTAGGTCAGTAGAAAAGTCTCAAAAACTGATCTAATCTTCCATATAAAGGAACTAGATAAAGCGGAGAAATTAAACCCAAAGCCACAAAAGAAAAAATAATATTAGAGCAGAAATCAATAAAACAATAAAATAATAAAGAAAAATCAATGAAAATCAAAAGCTGCTTCTTAGAATTGACAGACAAAATTCATAAATCTCTAGCCAGATTGACTGAGAAAAAAAACATATTGCTAATAACAGGAATGAAACAGGGAATTTTCACTACAGATCTAAAAGTACAAAAAGACTAATAAAGCAATATTATGAACAACATTATTTGTATGTATTTGACAATTTAGATTAAATGAACCAATTCATTAAAAAGAACAAACTAACACAATTCAGCCACTATGAAGTAGACAATTTGAATAATCCTGAAACTATCCAAGAAATTGAATTTACAGTTTAATACCTTCTGGAAAAAAGAAGTCAGACCCAGATGGTTTCACCAGACATCTTAAACCAAACATTTAAAGAAGCTCTAGCTTCAAATGTGTAGTCTCTTCCAGAAAATAGAAGGGAATACTTCTCACCTCTTTTATGAAGCCCGCATTACCCTGATGCCAAAAGTAGACAAAGACAGTATATAAAAGAAAACTATAGGAAATTTCCTTCATGAATTTAGACAGGAAAACTCTCAACAAAATATTAGCAAATCAAATACATCAATATATAAAAATAATTATATGCCATCACTAAATTTGATTTGACAAGGAAAACAAGGATAGCACAATATTTGAAAGTAAGTCAATATAATCCACATCATCTAGA
The DNA here is from genome assembly GCF_001604975.1 of Cebus imitator. Taxonomy (NCBI): domain Eukaryota; kingdom Metazoa; phylum Chordata; class Mammalia; order Primates; family Cebidae; genus Cebus; species Cebus imitator. The sequence continues at coordinate 1,516,539 of NW_016107638.1, read as the reverse complement.
TAACTAAGAAAAGGAATAGGTTCTGGTGGTCTAAACCACTGTAAGATGACTAGTTAACAATAATATAGAGTTTAAAATAGCTAGAAGGAGGACATTAAATGCTCCCAACACAAAAATAATTATGAATTATCTTGATCTGTTCACTATACATTATATGCATTTAATCATCGCTATGTATGCCATAAATATGTACAATTACTATATGTCAATTGAAAAAAACACATAGTATTGTTTTTAAGAAGAAAAGTCAGATGATCATGGCAATTGGTGCAATAGAAGTATCTGACAATGTTCAATGAATGTTTATGAAAAAAAAAAAAAACGCTCAGCAAATTAGGAACAGAGCAGAACTTCTTCATTTTCACAAAAAGCATATACAAGAAACCTATAACTAACATCATACCTAATGTTGTAAAATGTGATGCCTTTCCCCTAAATTTGGGAATGGGGAAAAGATGTGTGCTCTCACTACTCTTATCATTCTGGGGACCCTGGCCAGTGCAATACACAAGGGACAGAGAAAAGGGAAAATGAAGAGGTATGGACAAGCATAAAGACTGAGAAGCAAGAAGCAAAACTATATTCAAAAATGACATGGTCACACATGCACAACATCAACAGATGTCTCCAAAAAAATTACTAAAACAAGCGAGTTTAACATATAAGGTCAATATACAAAACTCAATTCCATATCTACAAAATTGCAATGAAGAATTATAAATTCAAATTTTTTAAAGAATATTATTCCCAAAAGCACCCAAAAGTCTGGAAGACCAGTATAAATCTAAACAATATGTGCAGCATCTGTAGGCTGAAACGAAAACAGTTCTGATAAAAATCAAAGAAAACCTAAATAAATGGTCAGATATACCATGTTCATGAACTACAGAACTCATTATTAAGATGGCAGTTCTCATCATCATTAAGGTGTATTTTCTGCAGGTTCAATACAATTCCAATCAAAATCTCAGCAAGATATTTTTGTTTATTTGCTTTAGAAATTCACAAGCTAGTTCCAAAATTTCATTTCAAATCAAAAGATTTAGAATAGAAAAAACATTTCTGAATAAGAATAAAGTTAAAAGCTTCACATATCTGATTGCAAGATTTATTATAAAGAACATTAATCATGATAATGTTGTATTGGTGAAAGAGAAACATACATCAGGGGAACAAAAGAGAGTTCATAGTATATCTACCATATATATGGTATGGCAACCTTGACAAAAATGTAAAGTCAATTTAAAAGAGAAATAACAAACTTTACAATAAATTATGCCAGAGCAGTTAACTGGTTACTCTTATGCAATAAAAGTGAATATTGACCCATATATTGCACCATATACAAAAATTAACCAAGATTGGATTACAGACCTCAATGCAATAAAATGTACAATGATGTTTATAAAATTAGATACAGGGTCTCACTCTGTCACCCAGGCTAGAGTGGGTGGCTCAATCGTAGCTCACTGCAATCTCAAGTGTTCAAGTGATCCTCCCAACTCAGTCTCCCAAGTAGCTAGGACTATAGGCATATGCCATAATGCCTGGCTAACTTTTTAATTTTTTGTAGAGGTTGGGGTCTCATTATTTTGCCCAAACTGACACAACTATTAAACTTAAAAAGCACATAAAAAAATGCTTTATGACGTTTGTTTTAGCAAAGACATCTAAGATATGGCAATATCAATTACATAATAGAAAAGACAAACTGGATTTCTTTTGAATAAAAACTCTTCTCTGAGGGACTCCACGTTTGGGTTCCCTTCCATGAACACTCCCTTTGTGGAAGCCGTCTTTCTCTCTCCTAGATTTCCCCTCTGGAGTCCCCTTCCACACTCTCTCGTGGAAGCCTGCCTTCCCCTCCTAAACTCCATCTCTCTCTATTCCCTTCCACTTAGTGTGGAAGCTGCTTTCTTTCTCTCTCCTTCTCCTGTTTTTCTCTCTCTTTAAATAAATCACTTTCTACCAAACAAACAAAGTCTTCTCTGCAAAAGATGTGTTGAAATAAACAACATGCTATAGGCTGAGAAAAAAAATATTTTAAATCTTGTATATGATTGTTTATAAAATAAACAATTCTCAAAACTGAATAGTAAAATGACCCAAATTATTTGCCCACTTTAAAACAGCAAAAGATTTGAACAGATATTTTACCAAAAAGATCTACAGATGGCAAATAATCACACTAAAAGCTGCTCAACATCATTAGTAATTAGGGAAATGCAAATTAAAAACACAATGACGTGCCATTACACATGTATTAGAATGGCTAAAATAAAATTACAATATGAAAATATGAAGTGTTGGCAAGAATGTGGAACAGCTGGAACCTTACGCATTGCTGGTAGAAATGCCAAATGATTCAACCATTTTTCAAAATAGTCTGGCAGTTTCTTACAATGTTAAACACTCACATCTCATATGACCCAATCAGTGTCATCCCTAGGTATTTACCTACAAAGAAATGAAAGCATATGTTTACACCAAAACCTGCACACAAATGCTTATAGTGGTTCCATTCATCACAACCAATACTAACAACTCTGGTATCTTTCACATAACTGATGGGTAAACAAACTCTGGTACAGCCATACCATGGCATACTATTCAGTAATAAAAAGAAATGAATTACCAGCAGATAATCTCACATTGCCTAATGCATTTAATATTCTTACAGCAAAGAATCTGTAAGAATATTAAATACATTTGGCAATGTGAAAAAAGCCTAACCCAAAAGGCTACATACTGTATGACACAGTTTATATAACGTTCTGGAAAAAGCAAAACTATCAGGACAGAATCAGATTAGTGGTTCCCAAGGGATGAGGAAAAAGACAGAGGCCCGTTTTCAAGGGGCAAGAGGAAATTTTGGGGGGGCTTACAGAAATGTTCTGTATCTTGATTATGGCAATGGTTACCAGACTACATGTATTTGTCAAAATTCATAGAAATGTTCGCTAGCAGGGGGAATTTTACTCTATGCAAATTATACTTCAATTAGCCTGGCTCTCACCACTCATCAGATCTTCTTATGTGAGTCTAACGTGTAACCAGAGTTCAGAATCACTGCTTCAACCCTTGTACACACAGACAGATGGCTTCCCTGGAAGGATCTGTTCCAGGGTTCTCAACCTTGATTGCATATCACAATCACTTTGGGTGCTTTGAAAAATACCAATGCTTGGATCTGATCCTGGCATATTCTGATTTCACTGGTCTACACTGTGGCTCACGCACTGGATCATTGCAAAGCTCTACAAGTGATTCTAATGGGTACCCAAGGCTGAGACCCACTCTTCTAAAAAGAATGGTCTTCCCACATTACTGCTCAGAAAACTTTCTAAACTATGTACCCACATTTCAAAAGTGGTATCTAATATTTTTCATCCAGTTTCAATAGTTGCTAAGGATGAAGTTTCTAGTGTATTGTAAAACTTGACATTTTAAAATGAAACTGTTACATCACTCTTTTAAATGTATCCATTGGAATATAAATAACAGAATGCTTGACACCCACCACCATCTCCTTATACAACCCAGGAAAAACTCTTCACGAATAAGAAATGTTACTTTTTTCCATTTTCTCCTTGAATTCATATTTCCATTCCAGTCCTTTCACAGAATTTTAACCTGATGTAACAACCTTGAAAGTAATGTGTTCATTACCTTATTATGTCTTCTTACAACAAAAACGTATGATTATATATTGAACTTAAACTTTTTAAAGTTTCTTCTCACTGTAAGATTCTCCTTATTCAAAAATTTCTTTGAATTGGTGTCATTACAATTATGATTGTTGCACAATCAAAACAATAAAAGGCAAATACATATGTAACACATTTTAATAAATACCTTTTCAGATAAAAATTATTTTTTATTGCAAATGTAGCTCTTAATGGGCTATGGGATTAAAGGAACTAATTGTACTTTTGGAGCTGTGGAGGCTTTTACATCTGAGGGGAATGAATCATAGTAAGACATGAGATGGGAGAGAAGTATCTTCCTATTGTAAAATTAAAGAAGGGGGGAGAGAGGGGGGAGAGAGGGAGGGAGGGAGGGAGAGAGAGAGAGAGAGAAAACAGGTAATTTTGAAGTAACCTGGGCAGATAATAAAATTAATAGAATAACAGAAAATATACAGAAGTTAAGGATGTAAAACAAATTCCCTTGAAAACATTCTCATTCCCAACCCCCTTGGAAGGTCTTTGCATCACCCCTCCATTCATACAATGTAGTTTAAACAGCACTAATCTACATAAATAACATAACAACAAATCATTGAACAAAATCAAGGCCGTTCCTTCAAACTAAAGGTAAATAACTTCCTATTATCATGCATCACCAGGCCAGGGAGACCACACAAATGAGTGAGGCTCTTAGGATTCCAGAAACACAGGGCGCTCTGATACGGTTTGGCTGCGTCCCCACCCACATCTCAGCTTGCATGGTAGTTCACATATTTCCCACGTGCAGTGGGAGGGACCTGGTGGGAGGTAATGGGATCATGGGGGAGGCTACCCCATGCGCTGTTCTCCTGACAGTGAGTGACTCTCACAGATCTGACGGTTTTATAGAGGCTGTTCGCCCTTTTGCTGGGCACTTCTCCTTGCTGCTATCATACAATGCAGGTGTTTCCTTCCCCTTCTGCCATGATTGTAAGTTTCCTGAGGCATCCCCAGTCCTGCTGAACTGTAAGTCAATTAAACCCCTTTCTTTTATAAACTACCCAGTCTCAGGTATGTCCTTATAGCAGTATGAGAACAGACTAATACACTCTCGTATTTCATTTCTCTACTTTGGGAAGAGATCTGAGTATAGAGAACTATTTCTCCACTCTAAGAAACACATGAGTTAAAACCCAGTGATCAGTCACCAGGGGAAAACATAAAAGCAGCTTTGGCAGGAAGGGTGGAGCCTGTGCGGACCGCCCACCCTTCTCTGTCTACACTGGAGGCAGCTGCTCAGCTGGAGTGAATTACTCATATGTGGAAATCCCAGCTAGTGCTGCCCCTACCTCAAGAGAAGCAGGAAAAGCCAGTTTTATGAAAATCCCCTGGTTTCAAAATATTTACAAGCCATTCACAGGGCAGCCACATTCCACACATTTGCAAGCCACAGTAAAACACCTGACATTGTCTGTCAATCACAAACCACCGGATGACAAAATACAATTTCCTTCTCTATTTGTTGAAGACCTATTGCCCCATAGCCTCCATTGCTGCAAAGCTTCGGTTCATGCCCTTTTGATTCACATGGTACCATTTTAATTTTACATTGTAAAAGAATAATTAATAGTTTCCTTTTCCTATCAAAAACCTCTTTAACACATCCAAAACAATTCTGGGAAAATTACTTTAAAATGGCAAAAATTACTTTTTAAAAAAATGACATTTGGTCCAAATGCAAGCTGCAAGCTTTGTCCTGTCCAAAGTTTAAAAATCAGGCTATCTATAATATCAGAATATCTCGGACATCATTTTTTCTCATTGTTTAGGGTTGCATTTATCCAAACTATAGGCCAAAAACAACTCCCTAATGTGTTCTTACTAATTAAGGAAATCAAGCAAAACTCTTTATTGGAACCAGATATGCATAACCTAACAAGATAAGGCAGAACTCATTTGTAAGCTGGGGTTTTTTTTTTTTAACATAGCTGTACTCAAAATCACTATTTTCCCTCCTATTGTTGACACTTTTCTCCTGAAAATGTAAATAATATTATTTGAGCTGTTCTGTCTCTTTCAATAGAATTCTCAGTAGTTTTACTGATCTCACATTTCAAAATATTGAATGCTTGTAAAACAAGCAATTGTGTGTTTTGATGCTTGCTTTTAACAGCACATAATGCAAATATTTAATCACAACAGTAATTTCCATTGTGCATAGTTTTTACATCTAATTAAGGACTCTGAAAAATTACAATCATTGAAAACAAAAGCTTACATTACATTTACACAAACACCCAAAGAACAGAAGAACCCCAGGAGGGTAAAATTCTACTCAAGTCACCATCGAGACAGCAATGTAACACCCTATTTTTGTTAAATATTAAAGAAAAATTTGAATATTTGAATCTTAGGTTAAAAATTATAACAGCCCTGGCCAGGCATGGTGGCTCACGCCTTTAATTCCAGCACTTTGGGAAGCTGAGGTGGGAGGATCACCTGAGGTCAGGAGTTCAAGACCAGCCTGGCCAAAATGGTGAAACCCCGCCTCTACTAAAACTAATAATAATAATAATAATTAGCCAGGCATGGGGCTGTGCACCTGCAGTCCCAGCTACTCAAGAGGCTGAGGCAGGAGAATCACTTGAACCCAAGAGGTGGAGGTTGCAGTGAGCCAAGATCGCGCCATTGCTCTCCAGCCTGGGTAACAGAGGGAGACTCTGTCTCAAAAAAATTGTAACAGCCCAAAGATCAGACTGTTGCTGTTCTGTTAACCACCCAGCATCCACTGCCCTCTCTTTTGTAACAGTGCCCCAACTCGTTTTGTATAATATAACCCTTCCCCCACTTTCATACCACGTGATTCAGGTAGGTTCTCTCTCCAGGCTCTAAAGCCTCCGGGTTCTATTAATTTATTGCCTATACTTGGGCCAATCATCGTAGCCTGCTCATCCTTCTGGACACAGAGCCTGATTCAGGGAGGTCCCAATGATCACTGTGGTCCTATAGGAGGCAGGCTGAGAGCTTGGATGGAAGTAAGAGAGACACTGTTTCTTTTTACTAAAGTTAGGAGAGGATGTTAATTCTGAGCTAGGAAGCCATTTTGCCTAAGTGAGGGAGTGTCTGAACAGAACACAGGAAGGAGAGCTAAGAGATTCTAGGTCTGTAGGGCCTCACTTGAGCACCTGGATCAAGCCTTGCCTGATGCCATTTTTGTCCCCAGAATCTTAGTTACGTGAACAAATACATTTCCTTTCGACTGTTAATGTTGACCAAATGCCTACGTGTTCTTCTGCATCCCCTAGTCCTCTCTGCAGTTGGAGGGAAGCCATGTTTCCAAGTGCCAACCAATGAGACACGGGCAGAAGTAACAAAGTCATTTCCAGATCTGGACATTAAATGCATCGTACACGCTCCTCTAACCCTCCCTTCCCCAGTTGCACTGCCCCAGACTCTGAGTGAGCAACAAACGAACCTTCCTCACGCGAAGCCACTGAGACTCAGGCATTACCTGTTCCTGCAGCACAGCCAACCTGGCCTACCTAATGTACCCCTTAGGCCGTTTAAGCACTGTATTTTTACCTGCGACTAGAATATCATTATTAGAAAAGGTTTCCTTAAATCCATGAAATGAGCTGGAACTCTTCCATTGAATCCACAGTTTCTTGGACATTATATTACCAGTTTGCTTCAGATTCTAAAGAAAGATCCTTATAAGGGAAGATCTGCTTTGATTTTTTTTCTTTGTAGCGTCTATTCAATGCTGACCAGGACAGTAGTCCAGGGGCCACTGGGATGACGAAAAAGGAAGAGTTCTTCCTCTTGAGGGCCTCCAGTTCAAAGAAACACAAAGAATACCTTGAACTGCTAAAAAAGTGAGAACTATCTAGAAAAAATCAAAACCAAATCAGCCATGTATCAAGTACGCATTTGTCAATACCATGAAAGGGAACGCGAGAAACACAAAATAAGGGTCCTTGCATCGTTTCCTAGAAGCCTCATGAAAAGAGAAAAATGACATGTACAAGATACTCTAACGTGGCTTTTTGCAAGGTCAACAGTATCAAACATCAGCCTTCACGAGATGAAAATTTCCGTGAGTATGAAGACTGGCACATAGAACACCACTTCTAGGTCCCTTATGGAGTGATTCCTTGAATTAAATAAGCACCAGTCCTATACATCGTATGTGCAGGGATCTCTGGGAGCTTGGGTTCTTGGGCTGGCCTAGGTCCTATGAGCAGGTGCATCCATCTAGAACTTGGAACAAGGCTGCGAGTGACATGTGGCCACAGTCTCACAGGGGATCAGCCCTTTGATTATTTATGGGTAGTCCCGCCAGGCCCTACTACCATAGGTGCTGAAAGGAAGGCAGTGTTACTGTTGGGATTGGGGCCAGAATGGAATGCACTTGGCTGGGAGTTCCTACTGGCTGCTGGTGTTGGTGGCACCCAACCCTGGCTTCCTGGCACACAAGGAGTCTGGCTGCCATCTCCTGCACTCTGATAAATCTGTCTCTACCAGAGTGGGATCTGTTGTCAGCAGTGAAGACCCTGGCCAACACAGAAGGAGCACAATCGTGGGAAAGAGATTTCTAAAGAGTTACATGAAAGCCAGAAATGCCAGTCCTTCCTCGCAGCAGGCAATCAACAAATTCTTCTGTAGCTGTATTATACAGCTTGCCAGAGATATTTATCACTGCCCATGCCTCAGTTTCCCCCACTTGACTGTAATCTCACAAGGGCAGAGTTAATCTCATATTCATATCTGTATCCTCAAAGCCTATCACATTTGTAATTTGCCCTCAAAAATGATTGAATACATAGATTCATCCTCTTGGCTCCCCATACCTCTGATGTTTCCTGTAGAAGAGAAAATGCTTGAACTAAATAGATCCTAGAACTGAACTTAAATGTTTCATGTAGGCATTAAGGCAGGAGGGGCCTCCCGAATTCCATGGAGGTCACAGAATCAGGGAATTCTCATTTCAGACGAAAATACAGAGAGACCTGTTGCTCTGACTCCACTTGGTAACAGTGATGCCCAAACAGCGGGTCCTGGAGGAGTTTCCTTTTCCCAGGTGAATTGATGGCACCCTTGCCATTCCATCTTTAAATGTATTTTCTTCTTCCTCATAACCTTGACGCCAGTCTCTTTACATCCACGTGCTTCAGAAGGCACAGCTGGGAGAAAGTGCTGCTACAATTCTGGGTCCTCCTCGCGGATCAGACTCAGTTCCCTCGTCCACTCCAATCCCTCACCCCTCAAGAGCCAACTCGTCTTGGGCCAAAGGACCACACGTTGACCAAAACAGAGTTCTGGGGCCATGGAAGCGACATCATCAAAGAGCAAGAACTCTGTTCATGAAGGCTTTGGAACGGTTTTCTAGGCATGCGGAAGCAGTGAGTGAATGCTGATGCAGCAGAAACTGGTGCTCGCCATTGCTAAGAGCATCCAGTTCAGCAGACTGGACCCTTCCATCTCCGGCTAACACCTGTGCAAAATGCTGCAGCCCTGACAGAAAAGAACTTGGCAGCAAAAGCTCTCCTCATACTTTTTTTGGCCTGGAGATTAAGTAACTGTGAGTCTATCTAAGGAAGTAACTCAAAACTTAAATTATGCACAAAGATAATTAATTCTTATAATAGTAGAAAAGTAAAATTATGTAATTGTCCAGCAAACATAGAAACTTTGAAAGCCATGATACAGGCATTAAATTTATATTCACGATACATTTTGAAACAAGGGGAAATGCTTATATAAACACGTGAACCTGAAAAAGTTGAAAACAAATTGCAGGTACCATATATAGAGTGAACAAAACTGGTTTAAAAATTCATAGAAAACAACTAGAATGAAATATATTAAAATGTGAAGCAGTCATCTTCAGGTACGGAAATTGTTTCTTTTTACTTCTCATTTCAAAACTAATTTGAAGTAGCTCGCAAAAAATAAATGCAATGGCATAAATTAAGTAGGCAAGAAAACAGAACAAGGATGGAAACATAAAATAAAGCCAGGGAAAGAACTTATCCACAGGAGGCATGGCTTCAATGCCCATATTTACAAACAGCAAAGTTAGCTGTGAGGGTCCTAGAAGTTGAAGCAAGGCCAGGCATGCGATCACTAGTAAAATTCGCAGCACTCAGTGCATAAAGTATAAACGATTTCCCACAATAAATGCAGCTGTTTTTCTCCTGATACTAAGGCCCAGGAAAATTTTCTCCAATGTGTTCTAGAAGAGGAAAAATCTGTGTTTAATAGATAATGTTCTTAAAACATCTCTACCAATCTTTCTTGACTATTGCTCGATACTGTCTACTAACCTAATACCAAAGCATAATTCAATTTGAAGAATTTTGAGAGTCAAATTGCCTAGCTTTCTGCTTTTCTGGCTTGATCTGAGTGAACAGATGGGCCGAAGGATATTTCTTCTTCTTTTTCTCCTCCCCTCTTCCCTTCTCCTCCCTCTCCTCCTCCTCATATTTTCTTACTACCTTTATAGACATTCTATACCTTTCATAAATGCACTTGCATAACTGTACAATTTTGACATTTTTTCCCCTGACCACAGGAATGATTTAACTAAAACGAAATCTCTATGCATGCAGGCCACAGCATCTCCCCCTCGTTTATGGCTACAGGCAGCTGTTCTGGATGCTACAGTTTGTTACTAGGAGCCCAGAACCCTGGATCATCCGTGCATTCGTAGTCTTTGTTTGGAGACATTCAAATCTGACACACTCACGAAGTGGTCTGATTTATGTTCATATAACCGTGTCTGTTTTAAGGACTTTGTTTCTTTGTGACAGAGTCTCACTCTGTCACCCAGGCTGGAGTGCTGTGGCACGATCTCGGCTCACTGCAACCCCCACCTCCCAGGTTCAAGTGGTTTTCCTTCCTCAGCCTTCTGAGGGACTGAGCTGGGTCTACAGCCATGTGGCACCACACCCAGCTAATGTTTGTACTTTTAGTAGAGATGGGGTTTTATCATGTTGGCCAGGCTGGTCTCGAATTCCTGACTTCGTGATCCACCCTCCTTGGCCTCCCAAAAGGCTGGGATTATAGGCGTGTGCCTCCAAGCCTGGCCTAAGGACTCATTTTTGTAGACTTGGCCTAGTTATTTCAGATTTCTATGCCTCAATTTTTGCCTCTGTGAAATGGAGATGCTGCCACTCAAAGGATGGTGGTGAGGCTTCCGTGAGTGAATGAAAGTACATTTAGAAGCCTTCCCTGCTCTTCTGGCTTGATCTGCTTCAGCCATCTGAAGCCACAGAGACAGGCATATACTTCTTTAAAAAGACAGACATCTCTGGAGTTGAAAGAAGACATCCCTTTTCCAAGTCAAATGCATGGAGTTTCTTCAATATTTCTTGCTATGATAAGGGGTCTAGGTTTCTCATTTACTGAATGAGTTAAAATTTTCAATTTATCCCCTTTAGCATAAGAAGTAGACCAACGTAGCACAGTTCTCTGCATTTGATATCATTCGTCTATTGCCAATGCAATATGGTAATAATGCTTTTTTGTCCCATAAATTATAATTGTGTAAACTGATCCAGCTGAGATAGTGGCCCTATTTTCTGTTCAGCTTTCACTTACATATCTGGAAACCACACCTGGACCACACCCTGGGTCCAGCCCTCCCGCCATGGGGCACTTGACCCTTGCTCCAGACCTTCCCACTCCTCGGAGGATAGATGGAAGGGAAGCACGATTTCCAGGCCCTTCGGAGCTAATTCTGAGGCTCACCCACAGCAATGGGGAGGAAGCCTTCTCCAATCCCCATCAATCGCAGGTAGGCTGGGCAGGCAGTCATTTGTCTGTCACAAAGTCCAGGTCTGTATTAGTCTGTTCTCATGCTGCCCATAGAGACCTACCCAAGACTGGGTAATTTATAAAGGGAAAGAGGTTTAATGGACTTACAGTTCCACATGGCTAGGAAGCCCCACAGCCATGGCAGAAGGCAAAAAAAGAAGCAAAGGCACATCTTACACGGCAGGCAAGAGAGCTTGTGCAGGGGAATTCCCACTTATAACAGGTCTCATGTGACTTATTCACTCCATGAGAACAATATGGGGGAAGCCAAGCCCATGATTCAATTATTTCCACCTGGTACAACCCTTGACATGTGGGGATTATTACAATTCAAGGTGAAATTTGGGTGGGACATGGGCAAACCATATCCAGGCCTATCCGTGAGTGGAGCAGAAACAGACCGGGGCTGAAAGGTGGAGAGAAATGAAGCAGGTTCTGGTGAGGTCAATAAAGCCCCTGGGTCAGCCTCACCTAGAATCAGCACCACCCTGGACTCCACGTCTCTTAAGATAACTTTAAGTTTCACGTAACATAGAGTTCTGGTGGTGCAGAGTCAAGATAATGCACGAGGATATTCCACATCCATAATGATAAAACTACGATTATTCACAGGTGCTCCTGGCTTTTCAGACTTCAGCCTCCATAAGATACGGTGTCAAGATACCCCACAGAGCTCGCGCCTTCCGTGCTGGTGTGGTTTCTCATTTTTCCTCTCTGGCAGCTTCATGAGTGCCAGCTTTTATTAAGCTTATTTTCATACAAAACCTGGGATCTTCTTACACGTGTTCCTCTTAAACTCCCCTCTCTCGCACCTCCCAAGGCGGCGGGTGTGACCTAAGTTCAGCATGATGCAATATTCCCTTTGTCTCCCGTGTTAGATTGTCCTCATCTCAGGGGAGCTTTTGGTCACAATTCTGCCACGTAGTCCTTACCACGCCACTCCTTGTATGTAGCTGCTCTTCCGAGGTTTGCATGAGGGACTCCAACTGTTTGCACAGCCAGCCTCTGATACAAATTTCCACCTGGGAAGGGCTGGGGAAAGAGTCCTGGGATCTCCTTGGAACGTGCTCAAGGTTGACACCACACCATCTGCTACCATCTAAGCTGCTGTGAATCCACCAAAGCATAGCACCAACCAGGTACACATTCCCACCTTGTGGACAACAGTGCTGGGGTGAGCGCTAGTCCCAGGAAGCACTGAATGCAGACCTCTTTACTTGCTTGTAACATTACTAAATCTCTATCTTCATTCCACATTCCATGCAGCAGCAAAACAAAGCTCTGTAGATACTGCCCTCTTCCCACCTCACCCAGTGATTTCAGGGATCATTTCTAAGTCTTGAGAGCTTCAGAGTGACCACAACAGCCATGAGGGCTTTGGGACTGATACAAATGGCATTGGGTCTCCTGTGGTCAGTCCGCACAGAGTGTGGGCTATACCTCCCTGGTCTTGACCACAAAGCCTCCTGGGCCAGCTGGGCTTCCTCAGCCATGTCTGCACAGCCCTGGCTGCCAGGAAAAGATTCTGCTGCTCGAGCCATGCTCAGGCATGCTGCCTGGTCACCTCATACAAACATTCCTTCTGCTTCCTCTTTGGGCGATTTGGGATAGAGTGTCTTCATTTGCGGATCCACAAATATATCCATGAAGTCGATCTAGTATCTTTTTAATTTATCATTGGAGTGACGTGGCACAGAGCAGCTCAAAAGCCCGCCAGCATCTAAGCAGCCCTCCAAATTATCCTGCCCTTTCCCCCAGTAAAAAAAAAAAAAATTTACTGAGTGAAGGAAGAAGAGAGAGGCTGAGAAACCACAGGCCTGGGAAGAGCGGTTCTTCCAAATCTTTTCTCTATTGCTGGATACCAGCTTTTGAAATCAAAAGTCAGGAATTCGTCCTTTCTGCTTTTATTCCACTGGAGACAGGGTCTCACTCTGTCACTCAGGCTAGAGTGTATTATGTGATCACAGCTCACTGCAACCTCCACCATCCAGGCTCAAAAAATCCTCCCACCTTAGCCTCCAGAGTAGCCGGGACCATAGGCACACACCACTATACCTGGCTTTTTTTTTTTTTTTTGGTAGAGATGGAGTCTTGCTTTGTTGCCCAGGCTGGTCTTGAACTCCTAGACTCCTCAAGTGATCCTCCCACCTGGGCCTCCCAAAGAGCTGGGATTACAGATATGAGCCACTGTGCTCGGCCTTGACTTTTCTGTCTCATGCCCTCTGCTGTACCAAGAGGCAGTGGCTACCAGGTGTTCATCTGCACAGGAGAGGAGAGGCCAGGGCAGCAGGGAACGTGAGCGGCTGGGCAGTGTCCACGTCTGTTTTGATATCAAAATACTTTAATGCCACAATATCCCGAGGGATGCCAAACACCCTCTGGAGTCTCGGCAAGCTACTTTGTCACTGAAGCATCCTCCCATCTACCAATACAGCTTTCCTGACCAAAACACAAACAAACAAACAAACAACAACAATGAAATCTGACAGACAACTCCATAGTGAATCTGTAGAGGGAGATTCCCGTAAACATAAACATTTACTGTCACTGTCTGAAAAGAGGAACTTAATGTCACTGAAAGTTAAATGCTTTTTTGGAACCTCTTGTCTTTTCAAATGTGCATCTGAATCTCCCTTTATTTATACACTTCACTTACATCCTGAGGGAAGAGAAGTGGCTATTTGGATTCTCTTTCAAATGCATGTTTTTTTAATCTTTATAACTGTTGGCTGGTCTGTTTGAAAAGTATGTGCTTCAATTGCTTTCCAGATGCATGCACAGCTTTGTTTACTTTTAAGTTCAAGAGTCTTCCTTCTCTATCAGTTCTTAATTTCTGGAGGGGGTACACCTGGGGTGACTCCTGAAACCAACGTTTAAGGGAAGTACCTGGCCTCTGACTGTTGTATGCACCCCTTAATTCTTGCTACAGCAGGTTTTTTTGTTTTTTTTTTTTAATAAATGACAAAGCCACCTAAAAAGTTCTGAGTCTTTGGCCCCACGTCACAACAAACCCATGCTGGTTTCCTCTTCCTTTTGTGAGAGGCCCCACCGTATCATTTCCACAATTCATTTCATTCAATCTTGCTATCTGGTATCAAATATCAAAATCAATAATGCATATGTTCACAGCATCAGGCATCCTCCTTCTGCAAACAGGAAGAATCTGTGTCTCCATTCCCTGTGCTTCTTCCTCACTCTTTACAATGTCCCAGAGACCACCAATGTGTCACCTACTCTCTCAGTCCTGGAAGACCAGAGGCCATGCCTTTGTCTTCCCTGTCCAGGACCCTACACATTAGTGACATGGATGGATGAACAGATCATGAAGACGGTCCACTAGGCATGTCTGCAAGTTCTTTAAGAAGCTTGAACCAGGAAGATGGGGGAGAAGGAAAACAAAGCAAAAAAGAAGCTTGACCTAGGAGATAACCAAACCATTCCACAACATCAGAGAGTCTTCAACCTCCTAGGAGATAACCAAACCATTCCACACCATCAGAGAGTCTTTAACGTCCTAGGAGATAACCAAATTATCCCACACCATCAGAGAGTCTTCAACCTCCTAGGAGATAACCAAACCATCCCACACCCTCAGAGACTCTTCAACCTCCTAGGAGATAACCAAACCATTCCACACCATCAGAGAGTCTTCAACCTCCTAGGAGATAACCACACCATTCCACACCATCAGAGACTCTTCAACCTCCTAGGAGATAACCACACCATTCCACACCATCAGAGACTCTTCAACCTCCTAGGAGATAACCACACCATCCCACACCATCAGAGATTCTTCAACCTCCTAGGAGATAACCAAACCATTCCACACCATCAGTCTCTTCAACCTCCCTGGTGGTCTTGGAAGCAAATCTCTATTTTAATCCCTTTCAGGTGTTATTTCTGAATGCTGCTGGAAAAATTAAGGCTATGAAAACTAAATAACATGATGTCCATTTATTCATTTGCTCAACAAATATCAAGGGTCAACAGTATACCAGGCTCTGAGCTAAGAACTAAAATGGTCTCAAGACCTCTCTGCACCCAACCCCTAGCAAGCATGGCACCACGTATCAATCTTGTCTGACAAACAGCTTGGTTTTTAGTTATTCCATATAATTATGAGAAGTCAGCAGAATGGCCAAAGGTGTGGGCTGTGCCATCAGAATTAAGACTCTGCCTGCCTTTTATGTTGCTGTGACTTGGAGAAGTTACTTAACGTCTTTGAACTTGAACATCTGGTCTAGTACATATCTACCCCAATGAGTTTATCTGCAAATTCACAAAAATTATCTTCAGAAGTCACTCCACACAGTGCCAGCCATACCGCAATTACTCAAAAAATTAGCTGGTATTATTGACCAAAGTATTTCCGGCAGCACTCTGAATTACTGGAAAAGACAGCATCAAACCATTGCACTGTCAGGTAAATGTTCTCTAGCAATATTTCACATTCTTGTAAGCACAGTTAAAAATTGTACTGAGGCCCTGCAATGTCCAAAGCACTAAGCTAAAAATATTGGAGAGAAATCAGAGATAGAAAAATACTGTTTTTTTGTTTTTGTTTTTGTTTTGCTCCTAGAGGAAATTAAAATTTAGGAGAGGAGACAGAGAATAGTTTTAGAATGGTAAGCTTGTGAAAGGCAGAAAGATACTCACGAAAGATACTCACATCCAAATCCCTGAAATCTGGAACTGCTGGTTACCTTATTTGGAAATTTTAAAAGGGGACGTGACTAAATCAAGATGAGAGATTATGTAGATTACCTGGGTGGCCCTGAAATGCAATGACAAGCATTCTCCTAAGACAGAGGCACTGGGAGGTTTTCTACAGACACACAGAAGAGAAGGTAGCCTGAGGAGAGGCAGGCAGAGACCTGAAGCCACTGCTTTGATGGAGGAGTGAGGCAGACCCAAGTCAAGGACTGCAGCCGCCACCGGAAGCTGGGAGAGGCAAGGAAGGGCCCCCCAGCGCCTCATGCAGACGCCTCGATTTCAGCCCGGGGAGGCTGACTTTGGACTTCTGACTTCCAGAACTGCAGGGAATGCGCTTCTGTTAAGTCACATGTTTGTGGCAACTTGTTACAGCAGCCACTGGGAGTGTATACATACTTGGTGTCGAAGTTAAAATCCATCCTGTCATCCCTCTACCTTTAAAGAATGATGAACCCGTCACCATGGCCTATGAAACCGTGACTATGGGATCTGTCATCCACCTGGAGAATTTGGGGAATGAAAGAGGGTGCTGACCTCTGCCCACCCCCAGCTCTACCCAGCACATTCTCTCCTCTCCCTTCACGCAGTCCCAAAATCTGCAGGGCTCTCTCCCCAACCTTCCTGGCCACGCTGGCCATGTGAGTCCCCAGTGTCCATTATCCCAGGCTCTCTGCACACTTCCACCCAGCCCACCCTTCAGACAAGGGAAGTCTTCCCAGCTGCTCTCAGTCAACTGCCAAAGTATATGCATCCAGAGACACTGGCTCCATCCTCCAAAGTACAGGCCACAGTGCTAAGTTTGCGTTTTTTCTTTGTAATTCAAATGTTTCTCAATCTCTCCTATACACGGCAAGTTCTCTGGGAATGGTAACTATAAAACCTGGGTTTTTCCACACTACTGCACTCCCTGTGCCCAGCAAGGTATCACTGGTGCTCAGAAGGCAGTTACTGTTATGAAATAGTCAAGGAGAGACAACAAAGAAAGAGAGGACTGAGGAATATGCAGCTGCTCAGGTCTGAGCTTACAGCTTACAGCAATGGAGCAAGGTGTGAGGCACTTTGACATCTAAGCTCTGTGTTCACTGAAGGCACGTGGCCTTTGATATTTGTTGAATGAATACACGGATGGAACGATGAATGGATGAATGAAATGATAGATGAATAGATGGAAGGATGGGTAGATAGAAGGATGGATGAGGGATCAATTAATAGATGGAGGAACAGATGGATGGGGGATGGGTAGATGGATGGACTGGTAGATGGATGGGTGGATGATGGATGGATGGATGAATGGATGGATTGATGGATGGATGGATGGATGGACAGGTAGGTGGATGGACAGATGGATGCATGGATAGATGGACAGACTCATAGATAGATGGGTGGATGATGAATGATGGATAATGGATGGGTGGATGGATGGACATACGGATGGATGGATGGATGGATGGATGGATGGATGGATGGATGGACTGGTGGATGGATGGATGGATGGATGGATGGATGGATTGACTGGTAGATGAATGGGTGGATGATGGATGGATGGATAATGGATGGGTGGATGGATGGATGGATGGATGGACTGGTGGATGGATGGGTGGATGATGGATGGATGGATTGACTGGTAGGTGAATGGGTGGATGATGGATGGATGGATGGGAGGATGATGGATGAATAGATGGACTGGTAGATGGAATGATGGGTAAATGCATAGGTGGACAGATAGACAATGCCTGGATTAACAGAAACATTGATAGATAAATTCAAAATATTGGGTAACATAGCTTTTATAAGATATTTTTTGAATTTTTTGTTGTTTATTCATTTTTTCTTGGCTGTTAGAACTAAGTTAAACAGATCCTCAAACTCTATGCATGAATTTTTAATAAAATCATATTTTAACTCTTTAATTCAGACAAAACAAAACTTAGTGGGCTCTTCATTCTTCAGACTTTTAATTTGACAAAATTTGAATAGAAGCAAAAAGTCACTCTCTCTCTCCTCTCCCTCCCCATAACTGGTTCCCTCCTGATATTCTTTCTTCTCCCAAAAAGTCCTTGACCCCTAAAGAAGTTATCACTGTACTTTGAAGCTCTTTTTGGTTTGTAGTTTCCTCAAATAAAGGGTGGTGTTCTCCTATCCAGAAGCTTCACTCTGACCCAGTTAACACCCCAGTGTCATCAAATTGTGTCAAATGGAATTTCATGATGCAGATATGATTTATAAGCTCAGGGACAGTTCAGTTCATTTCCCAATGTATTCATATCACCTCTCCTCTAAGATTCTCTGATCACCTGAAAGTTCTCACCCAGCTGGAAATCAAGTATGGATTATATTTAACAGGATTCTAATTGGAAGTAAACAGACACACACAGACACAGACACACACACGCACACAATGCAAAGTCCCTAATTTGTCTGGGGCTGATTGAAAAAGAATATGATCAAGTATTAAACATCCGCTGCAGCATATTATTAGAGGTCAGAAGCTCTGCATATGGAAGCATCTTCAGGAAGGCGATCTAAGAAACCCACTGCCCGGGCCACTGGCTGCACTCAGCTGGAAGCAGGCAGAGCATGTGCCCAGCACCACCCTAGATACGGGGACCAGGACACTGCCACAGTCTGCTCGCAATGTCACAGGTCTCCCAGCATCTGCTTATTTCTTACCAGCATGTGCAAGGAAACATAACCGGGAGGGATGCACCCAGCTGAGGATTGTAACAAGCAACCTAAATGCAGCAACCCTCTTGACTTTGTATTTAAAAATCACCTTGCTCTCTGCCCATCTCCTCACTAATTTTTCTTCTCAGCCCACCCTCATACACCTGCTCCTCCCACAAAGTTCACAGTAACGCATCAAAACTCATCTGCAGGCTGGCACCATTGCCAACTACATCAAGCTACCGGCAAAGCTAGA
Organism: Cebus imitator; assembly: GCF_001604975.1. Classification (NCBI taxonomy): domain Eukaryota; kingdom Metazoa; phylum Chordata; class Mammalia; order Primates; family Cebidae; genus Cebus; species Cebus imitator. The sequence goes on along the minus strand of NW_016107638.1, from coordinate 1,497,420 downwards.
CCTTAAACATTAAAGGCCGTTCTCCAGGAAAGTTAGGGGCCACAGGACAAGGCCACTGGGGAACTCTGTGTGTCATGCCTTACTTCCTAGGTCCGAGGGGCATAGAAGTACAAGCAATAACATTTTATTTTTATTTGTTTTTTAAAATTATCCATAAGAGGGTGGGTTTGTTCTATGACTAATCATTTTCTGCTCATAAAATGTAAACATGTAAGGTTCAAGCATATGAACCTGGTATTCAAATGCGCATTTTGTTTTGTTCAAAAATTCCTATTTGAAAGACAATACAGCAAAATGATAACATATGGAAACAGATACTTAATACTTGATAATATTCTTTTTCAGTCAGCTCAAATGAGGGACTTTGAGTGTGTGTGTGTGTGTATGTATGTGTGTGTGTGTTTACTTCCCATTAAAATCCTTTTAAATATAGTCTATACTTGATTTCAAACTGGGTTAGAACTTTCAAGTGATTCAAAGACTATTAGAGGGAGGTGACATGGATACTTTCGGAAAAGAACGGCCCTGGCCCTGAATTTATAAATCATATCTGCATCATAAAATTCCATTTTATACAATTTGATAATAGGGGTGTTAAGTTTTTCTCATTCTTTGACATAGCGTGACTAACCCCTGAGTCATCTACCATGTGCTCAGTACTCTGCTAATTGCTGTACGAAGTCTCCGCACAAAACCGATTCACTTTTGAACTGTCTGGCTAAGTTCAACACACAAACAGTATCACATGCTAGGCTCATCGTATCATTTCACGTGCTAATTTTTGGCCACCTAGTCAAGAGGCTCCCACATCACAGAGTACCTCATTTAAGGACATGTTCAGAGTTCCTAGTTGGAAAAGTTCACAGGCGTCAGGGGAAATACAATTCTCTCCAACACGGCTCAGTCTAATAAAGAAACGTAACAGACCTATGTACATAAGTGAGAAAACACAATGGTTAGATCTTATTTCCAAAGCTATGCTGTACCTTTCTTAATAAAACCTTATTTTATTAGGCTATTGCAGCATAAACACAAGAAGTCTATCCCTATTATGACACCAGGTGACAACCAGCAGGAACTAAACGCCTGGCTGCTGTCGCTGTGGATTTGGCTTTTTTAACCTCACGTCTGCCTAAGTTAGATTCACTGAATTCAGCAACATTTTCTCTGGTTTCCTGTGCACATTATAAATCCAGAAAGCTCTGATCCCAGGGATTGTTCTAACTCATAATTAGAAGACATGAGCCCATTTCAACCACACTTCAAAGAGAGCGAAGCAGAGCGAACGTAAATTCCTCTTTCTAAATCGAACCAGCATAGACACCCGGCAAGTGAACTGTCTTCATCTATTATCAGATCCAAAGCAACATAACCTCAGTGATTCTGGAAGAACTCAAAGAACACACAATTCATGTCATTAAAAGACTCTGTGCATGATAATTGGCTTTGAAGTTTCTGAAAGAGATCTCATCTCAAAAATCTTTGCAGAAAAATATGGGTACGGGGCTCTTGCAGCGCATATTAGAGACTGCGGAGATGCTTCGCTTTCCTCCCAGCATGTTCCTCTGCAGGAAAGGGGCGCGGGGTGGGGGAACCACACACAAACAGCCCAGAGCAATCATGAGAAAGAATCTCCTGCACAAATCACACAAATTCTCTTCAAGGAAGAATGACTGCCCAGAGCTTCCAAACTTGCTCTTTCCATGACAGACAGGGATGCTGGCAGAAGGGAAGAGAAAGCTTTGAGGAATTCCTGCCTTTACACTTGGCTTCAAGTCAGAGACCCGCTGGGATAACTCGGGTCACAAGTTGCAGCTGAAACTCCACAGCGGGGCCGCTGCTCCCAGCACCCTACGGAAGGGTGAGCGCCAGACCCTGGGCCAAAACCTTCACAGCAGCTGACCTGGAGAAACCCAGGCCCCTTCTTCAGAGCTACCCCCCGGGCTATACTTTTGGCAGCCTGTAATACACTAAGCAGTATTCCCATACAACAGGAGCGCTCCAAAATTATTTCCAAGTAGGTCAGTGCCAGCAGGGAAAGTCAATCCCAAATTCCAGAAATCTTCCTGGTGATCCCGATCCCTTCCCCTGACAGCAGGCTCAGCCCTCCAGAGGCCACCTTTCCTTTCAAGGGTCCCCGGGTCCCCTCCCTGTGCAGAAAAGGCTTTCAGGAAACAACCTTCCGTTCCTTTGGGCTCCTGGGCAATCTCCCCTACTGCCTCCCTCCCAAGGGCTTCAGGACACGCACCTTCCGCCAAAGGGCGGCGGAGGAGCTTGGCTGCTGCACGCGCGCAGGTTCACAAGCGCGCACACACGCGCGCGCGCGCACACACACACACACACACCCTTGCTCCCGGCCGCCCCCATCCTCCACACACTCCCACACACTCACTCCAGGCGAAGTTAGTTCCCCGGCCCCGGTGGCCGCGGCGTCCTCACCTTTGGAGAACAGGGCGGCCAGGCTGATGAGCACAGGCGACCAGTGGTGCCACAGCGTCCCCATCTCAGACGGGCACATCCTGAGACCCGGAGCGCAGATCCTCCGCTGCCCGGCACCGTCCAGGCGAAGAAGAGACCGTCTCAGTCCCTAGAGGCTGGGAGCGGGGCCGGCGGCCAGGGAGCGCCCGGCTAGGGGCCAGAGCATCCCGGGCGCCCTGCGCCCTCCTTCCGCCAGTCCATGGCTGGGCCGAGAGGCGACGACCGTGCACGGGCTCCTGAGTTGCTCTCCGGAGTCCACCACGCGCGCAGGCAAACCCCACCTCCCTCCTTCGCCCCCAGCAGGATTTTTTTTAATCCACAAGGGGTAATTCCTTTCCTCTTCACCCAAGCGAAGAGTGGCCCGGGAGGCCCAGGCAGAGGTGCCTCCAGCGCAGGGCTCCAGCGGCTCCGGGGCTGGCTAGCGGGCGGCGCCGGGGTGGCGGGGCTGCGGCGCCCAAGGCGCGGGCAGAGGCGGCGCGGAACCCCCCGGGCGGGTGGCCGGGCGCGCGGGGCGGCCCGGGGCGCCCTGGCACGCAGCCCCCATCCCGGGCGGGCCGCTGCGCCTCCGGGCTCGGGCGCGCGCGCGCTCCGGCACCCAAAGTTTGGCGGGTGCAGCTGCTCCCCGGCCGCCGCCTCGGCCCGCCAGGCCCCGGGCCCGGCTGGGGCTCGCGGGGCTCTACGCTCGCCGAGCGCACAGCCGGCTCCGGAGACGCGGGGCTCCCCCCTGCGCCCGGGGGAGGCGGGCCAGAGGTGCGCGGAGGAGGGCCCGCCTGCGAGGGGACGCTGCCGAGCGCCGCCGCTGCCGCCTGCCAGCCTGCGCGGGGGCTCCGCGCCGCAGGGACCTCATCCAGAACGCAGGCGATCGCCACCCTGCCCGGAGCGGGCTCGGGCTTTCGCCTTAAAGATTTGTCTGTTTTTAAAAAGCCCCACCCTTTCGGAGTGACAGCTGTGAGCCCCAATCCGCAGAGTACATCCCACCTCCCTGGCCGCTCCACGCCCAACCTCCCCCCACCCTCCCTGCGAGTGCGGACGCGCGGTGGCAGCGGGCGAGGGCTCGCAGCGCGGGGGCGCCCCGGGGACGGAGCCACCCACTCTCCCAACAGGTGTCCAGGCCACCGGCCTCCCTTAGTCAGCGAAGCCTCAGGCCCAGGGGCGGTCCTCCAGCCCGGGGGCACCTGAGGCTCTTCGTCAGGGAGGGCGCACATGGAAGGCTGGAGAGGGGCCCCCGCCCCGCCCCGGGCATCTCCCGGGCATCTCCCGGGCATCGGAGCGAGGAAGCCAATGACACGCCACACTGAGGTCATGCAGGCCCCAAGCTCCGTCCCACAAGGATTCCCCAAGTTAGTGTCCCTAAAAACATTTCATGCACGTGTACTTCCCAGGGCCCACTGGGAACAGGAAACGGATCCCTTAGGAGACAACACTCCTTAGAGAGGGTAAAGGACACGGTTCTCACTCCTTCCCGAATCTCCGACTAAGACATCCCCACACCGAGCTCCCTAAGCACCGTCCTGTGATTTTCAGTCCAAGGACTGCTTTGCTCCACCACAGCCTTTAAATTAACCCCATCAAAACTCAGAGGAAAAGCATCCACAATTTTTAAGGAATACTGTAAACCAACAAGCACTGAATGAAATGAGGTGAATTCACCTCAGTAGATAAAAATGGGTCGTTATCATCTGGCTGAGGGGGCAATGGACATTTTTTTATCCTGTATGCCTGTAGTTGCAGAAATATACAAATGCTTTAAGAGTTTTTAGCTTTTAAAGTGTCAGGGAAGATCAGAAAAGCAACTGCTGTTCTATAGAGGATTGTCTTTCTGGGTTCGTGCCCCTTGAGGTGTGCCCGACTCTTCTATTCTACATCTGCTTACCTGAGTATGTCTATGTGTTTTTTTTGTTTATTTCTTAAACTTGTGACCTTTTCTCTTTATATTGCTCTCCTATAAAATTACAAAGAGTTGATGCAGCAAAGAGCCTAAGAGATTGTCTCTTACACTGTTTCTGAAGTCTGAGCCAGCAGGAGTGTCACGGGGAAAACTTGCTGGACCTGGGTTGCTGGGCCCACCCCAGAACTAACGCAGCAGGTCAAGGTGGGACTTCCATCTCCAGTTCTAACAAGTTCCAGGTGATGCTGATGCTGCCGGCCTGCGGAACACCTGCCGGGACCACTGGTCTCCTTTCTCCTCCACCTGAGGGATGAGAGTGTTCTGGGTGTTCATCTCTTGGACACCTTCACCTGATGTCTGAGTGTCTGAATTGATGCCCGCACCAAATGCATAAGCCAGGCTCCATCAACGCTGCAGTGCCTCCGAGTCCATTTGTAAATCATCTATTTGTGACAATGAGTCTATTTGTAAAACATTTCTCAAATGTACTGACTAGAAACAAGTGGTCCCTGTTCTTTATTAAAAACAATCATTTCGTGTTTTTCTAAATCAAACTGAGTTTTTTTTCCTGAATTACAATCATCAAATAACTTCTCTTTTTGCGATTGCAAAAGGTTTCTCTATCTGTGGTGTGAAGACAAAAGGTGACTGTCAAGTCCCAGCTGCTGCTTAAAATGTTAAACCGTTTCTTCATTCTGCATATTTGGCTAAACAAAAGGTTTTTTGACTCTTTGGTATGAAGCCGTTTTTGGAAAGCTGCAACTCCAGATACCTAATCAGTGGCTAAAATAAGATACAAGAATGGCTTCTTACTTTTTCTCTCTCCAGTGTGCCGTTCTCCCTGGTACATCTAATCTTCCTTGGGTAATTAGGACAGCTAATTGTGGGGAAGCAAAACTTAGAAAGACTTGGAGATGGATGCTGAAGGCTCTAGGTCCCTAACTCCAGCCCAGGCCCCGGGACAACTTCCCGTCAGAACTGCCTTCCTTGTCTCTCTCAAGTTAATTGTGAGACGAAATCTGCTTTCCTTCAAGAATATGTGTTTCATCTGCAGGGCCATAAATCAATTTGTAAGCCTAATTTTGTCTGTAATTAAATAGCACTAATTGTTCATGCTGTGTGGATGAGGCTTTTACACTAAGCAGTTTTTGTTGTTTTTCAATAAAACAAAAACATTCCCTGTAGCAGTTTTTAAGAAATGCAGCTTTGTTTGAGAGCTGGTAAAGGCAGAAAGGAGCTGGAATACAAGTACCGAAGGGGCTTGTGCCATTGGTGGATGAGAGGCTGCTTTCGAGTCCTCTAGAGACAGGGCATCCTGTAAAACTAAAGCCATTCCCTTCCAATCCTTCTGATTGCATCCAAGAGAAAGGCTCGGGCCTGAGCTACTCTGGAACAACCTTTTAGTAATTGCAAATGTCCATGTTGTTTAAATCAAAGGGAAACCCTTTCTACACAGTGACAACATCTGGCTCAAGTCATTAATGTCGGTTTGTTTTTATTTTTATTATTATTATTTTGTTTTCTCTCCTTTTACTTTAGTAATACATTTTGTTTAAAAAACATCAAATTATATATGTTTATGAAGATGGGGAATTAGTAATGGATTTCGCAATCACTACTGATACGGGGCAGGCACCATCTTCTCTCCATGACAATACTCAGGAAGATGGTGAGAAATGAGACCTACCAGATCAACCCCTCCTGAAGACGCAGAAGAGACTTTTTAAAAGTCCCTTACTTCCCAATTTTCCAAAATTCATGAAATGGCTGGGAGAAAGGTCTGGTTGAATCAGTTGTCTCTTTCAAGGGTGGGGAAAGCCTTCTGATTTTGAGGGCACTGTAAGTACTGCGGGCGTTGCACACCCTTTGTGGTAAGGCCAGCAGGAGATCATCCTTCTCGAAGGTGCACCTCTGCGGAATCCATGTTGTGCCTTTGAGGACGGTGACGTGCTCACCAAGGCCTGCCATTTTCTCCTTCCCAGCACATGGATGACTTCACTTCTCAGCCACTTGCAGTTGACCAACTAAATGTGAGCAGAAGTCACGAGGTCATTTCTCTGGTGGGGCGGTGAAGAGCTCAGCTGTGACTCCTTACTCTGTACCTGCCCTGCCCTGGGAGCAGAGTGGACCCCATGTTGGAAATGGTGCAGCTGCTACAGGCTGGGCCCCTCCCCCTCACTGGCAGCCCAGCAAGTCGATGGGAGAGCAAAGCCCCCCGCCAAACCCACATTAAGAAGGATAGTAGGAGAAATTAATTTTTATTGTGTTGAATCGTCGAACTCCTGGGTTCTTCCAGGTTACCGTACTAAAACCCAGACCTACTTTTTCTCTCCGCTCTCCGTCCTTCTGCCTTTCTTGTCTTTTCCCAAAACTCCCCAAGCAGATGTTAACAAGTCGGAATATTCAAGATCTCCCAGGTGACCCATGGCGTCTCTAGGCAACTCCTAGGTGAACCCAGCAGAGTAGCCTCTTCTGCAAAGACAAATAGGATGGTGCTGCGTTCCCCTTAAGTCACTGATTTATGGATCAATATGGAAAGGTCAGCAGGCCTTGAATAGTCTTCTTTGAAGTCACGTGGTGAGCTTCTTGGCACACATGGTGTCTTTGTACCTCTAGCCTGATGAGTGCCTGAGTGGTCCTCCATCGGGGGCGAGGCCAAGGAGAAGCTGCAAGGCTACCTGTGCAGCAAACCTTTGTTAAGAAGCCCCCTGGATTGTGTGTAAGACCCCCTGGATTGTGCATAAGACCCCTGGATTGTGCGTAAGACCCCCTGGATTGTGCGTAAGACCCCCCTGGATTGTGCGTAAGGCCCCTTGGATTGTGCGTAAGACCCCTTGGATTGTGCGGAAGACCCCCTGGATTGTGCATAAGACCCCCCTGGATTGTGCGTAAGACCCCTTGGATTGTGCGTAAGACCCCTTGGATTGTGCGGAAGACCCCCTGGATTGTGCATAAGACCCC